>NC_082731.1:44976827-45351224 GCF_030144855.1 Hypanus sabinus | reverse complement strand
CGGGGTACAATTCCCACTGCCGTCTATAAGGGAGCTTGTACGTGTTCCCCGTGACCGCGGGGGGGGGGGGGTTCCCCTGGGTGCTCCGGTTCCCTCCCACAGGGTAACTGAGTTGTAGGCGTGTAACGCTGGCGCTAGGATCCTGGCTCCCCAGCATTGATTAGGTTTGATCCAAATCACACATTTCACTGCAAGTTTCGATGTACATGTGGCAAATAAAGAGAGTCTTTATCTTAAAGAAGTGAAATGTGAACTGTTTCTCTTTCCGCCGAGGCCTGTCCTGCTGAGCGCTTTCATGATGATCTGGCTGTTATATCAGTACATCATTTCTTTGAAAGGACAACACCCCGCCCCCGAACTTCTCCCCAGTTTCTTTCTTATTGGGTCAAGCTTCACTAAGTGAGGCAGCGAATCATTATCAAATCCCAGTTAAAAACAGTCTGCTGGAAAAACTCGACAGATTCTGTGAATAGGGAAACACAGCTAAATTAATCATATACCACAGAAACAGCCCCCTCAAAGTTCAAAGTGAATTTATTATCGAAGTACTGTATACTGTATGTGGCTATATACTACTCTGACATCTCGAGTAAAATAAAGAAATACAATAGAGTCTTAGAGTCATAAAAATCTACAGCACAGAAACAGGCCCTTTGGCCCATCTAGTCCATGCTGAACCATTTAAACTGCATAGTCCCATTGAACTGTAGCCCTCCATACCCCTTCCATATATATACCAATCCAAATTGCATCCTTTGCTTCCACTGGCAGCTCTTTCCACAGTCTCTGAGTGAAGACGTTTCTCCTCAGGTTCCCCTTGAACATTTCACCTTCCACCCTTAACCCCTGACCTCTAGTTGTCTCACCCAACTGTCTCGTTCTCACTACGATCATCCCGCGGGCAGCGATGCTCTGGGCACGAAGGAAGGATCTCTCTGCCAGTCGGGCATGCTGGTGAGGTCTGGTGATGAGGCACCCTGCCAGGCAGTCTGGACAGTCTGCTCAGGAAACAGACTGAACCTTCTCCTGCAGTCTTTGCAGGGCATTCCAAACAGCACCCCCTTTCTCCTGGAATTATTGACTTGATTGACTTTGGAAAGGATAAGGCAAGGGAACACACACTAGTTCTCAGAAGTGGAGGACTATAAGGAAGAGAAAACAGCAGTGATTAGGAGTTTGAGGAGATTTGGTAGGTCACCAGAAACACACGTAAATTTCTACAGATGTACCACGGACAACATTCTCGTAATTGGCTGCATCAGCAGCTGGTGTGGGGGGTGGGGGTGGGGGGAATATGGCACAGGATTGAATTAAGCTACAGAGAGTTATAAAATTAGGTTGCTCCATCATGGACACTAGCCTCCGTATCTAGAACATCTTCAAGGAGTGATGCCTCAAAAGGCAGCATCCATCATTAAGGATCCCCATCACCCAGGACATGCCCATTTCTCATTGCTACCATCAGGGAGGAGGTACAGGAGCTTGAAGACTCACACAATGATTCAGGAACAGCTCCTTCCCCTCTGCCATCTGATTTCTGAATGGACATTGAACCCATGAATATTATCTCACTACTTTTTTTATTTTTATTTTTGCACTACTTACTTAACTATATATATACACACACACACACATACATACACAATATGCACCACAGACAAATTTGCTGAAGACACCACTGTTGTGGGCTGTATCGAAGGTGGTGATGAATCAGCCTACAGGTGGGAGATTGAAAATTTGGCTGAGTGGTGTCATAACAACAACCTCTCACTCAATGTCAGTAAGCCCAATGAACTGACTGTAGACCTCAGGAGAGGGAAACCAGAGGTCCTTATCGGAGGTTCAGAGGTGAATAGGGTCGTTTTAATTCCCTAAGTGTCACTATCTCAGAGGACCTGTCCTGGACCCATCGTATAAATGTAATTGCAAAGAAAGCTTAACAGTGCCTCTACTCCCTCAGGAGTCTGTGGAGATTCGGCATGTCATCAAAAACCTTGGCAAACTTCTATAGATGTGCGGAGGAAAGTGTGTTGACTGGCTGCATTACGTCCTGGTATGGGAACACCAATGCCCTTGAGAGGAAAATCCTACAAGAGATAGCTGATTCAACCCAGAACATCATGGTTAAAGCTCTCCCATCCACTGAGCACATCTACATGAAACGTTGGTATAGAAAAGCAGCATCCATCATCAGAGATCCTCACCACCTAGACCGTGCTCTTCTCTCACTGCTGTCATCAGGAAGAAGGCACAAGAGCCTCAGGACTCGCACCACCAGCAGGTTCAAGACCAGTTACTACCCTTCAACCATCAGGCTCATGAACATAAGGGGATAATTGCACTCATTCTACTTCTGGTGTTCCCACACCAATGGCCTCACTTTAACGACTCTTTACCCCGTTATGTATTGCTATTTATTTATATTTGTATTTGCACAGTTTGTGGTTCATCGATCCTGTTTACAGTTACCGTTCTATGGGTTTGCTGAATATGCCTACAGGAAAAACCTCAGGGTGATGTGTAGGTATTCCGATAATAAATTTTGCTTTGAACTTTAAACTTATTGTAATTCAGTTTTTTCCCTATTATGTTTTGCATTGTACTGCAGCCATAAAGTTAACAAATTTCACGATATATGCCAGTTATATTAAACCTGATTCTGATTTCAGAGTATTTTTCAAGCCCACTGGCCCCTTAATTAAACGGACACCTCTTGGTGCACCTTAAACCTGTACACCCTCAGCTCCAACTGTGCTACTGTTCGAACCAGCTATAGTTGCATTGAAGCAGTAAAGCCATGGTTAGTTATCCGCCAACTTACCTCTGGAGTCTTAGTCCAAATGGGCTGGTGTGAGGTGGGATCCCAGTAGTGAATGAGCTTGTCCTGTCCACAGGTCACAAACTTATCCTCGCTTGGGTGCACTGCCAGTCCCCAGAGCTCGTCTGTATGACCCTGCAACACATGATTAGTATCAACCAGGCCAGAAAGAGGTCCACCACCCACAGCAGTGTCCCTAACCAATGGGAGTGTCCTGCCCAGCTGCATGACCGTTTGGTACGGGAGATACAAGGCGTCTGACCACAAGTCACTACAAAGGATTGCGAAGGTCACTGAGAAGATCGTCGGGGTCTCTTTTCCATCCGTCAGAGATATTTACCAGCAAGCTGCGAACGCGGGGCCTTTGGCATTGTCAATGATCCCTCTCACCTGTCCCACAATCTCTCTGACCCTCTACCGTCAGGCAGGAGGTTCCATCGCACTTGGACAAGAACTGTTTGGATGGGTCCCTCAGGCCGAGGGTCTACTGAACGCCCTGCCACTGCCCAGGTCTCATCACGTATGACATGCCAATAACGTGTTACTATTCACTTTTTTACTTGTGTTGTAAATGCAACTTGGCTAAACATCCAAAAGACCATAAGAAATAGCAGCTGAATTAGGCCATTTGGCCCATCCAGTCTGATTCATTTTCCCTCTCAACTCCAATCACTTGTCCTCTCACTGTATTCTTTCATTCCCTGACCAATCAAGAATTTATCAACCCTTGCCTTAAGATTTGACCTCCACAATGAATTCCACAAATTCGCCACCCTCCGGCTAAAGAAATTCCTCCCCATCTCTGTCCTAACAGGACGCCCCTCTACTCCGAGGCTGTGTCCTCTGGTCTTAGACTCCCGCACCACAAGAAACATCCTCTCTACATCCACTCTGTCTAGGCCTTCAATAGTTTTTGTAAATGCACCTTAAGATCAGTGTTAATCTTCTGGAATATATTATATTATTTGCTAATTTATTTGTGGTACCAACTAACGTTCTGCAGTCAAAGTCTCTTAGGTCACATTTCTTCCCCATTCTGATGTCTGGCCTGAGCAACAATTGAACCTCTTGACCATGTTTGCATGCTTTTATGCATTGAGTTGCCGCGGCGTGATTGGCTGGTTAGATATTTTCATTAATGAGCAGGTGTATCTAATAAAGTGGCCACTGGTGTATTCTGAACCTACACACCTGTACCTGTGCCCATGGCAGTAAACTCAAGGTGACTTGATGTTGTGTACACTAAGCACATTGTTTGGGTGTAAACCTCAAACCTCTGGGGAAATGTTTTGATTTGTCCAGAAGGAAAAAGGAGATCTTTCATTGCAAATGGACCTGAGAGCCGATTCCTACCTGTACAATGGGGCAGTATCCCCCACTCAGCGTGCCTTGGAGAATGCAGTTCCTCGTCGTCCCAATAAATAAGCCATCATTTTTCCCTTCTGCGATCGTTCGGACCGGCCCAAAGGCTTCTGGGATCTGAGGTTCAGAAAGAAAGGCCGTTCTGGTTACAAACGTCAGAGATGCTGGATATCCAAAATGCTGGAGGGATTCAGAAACTCCGGCAGCATCAATGGAGATGAATAAATAGCTGACACTTTGGACTGAGACCCTTCTTCAGGACTGAGAGGGAAGGGGGAAAACGGCAGAATTAAAAGGTTGGGGGAGGAGAAAGAGGTGAGAGGTGAAGCCAGGTCGGTGGGAAGAACCTGATAGGAGAGGAGAATGGACCATGGAGAAAGGGAAGGAGGAAGTGATAGGAAGATGAAAAGAGGTAAAAAGGTCAGAGGGGGAATGGAGGGCATGGGGGGAGGGAATGGAGGGTGTTGGGGTTGGAAATATGCTTCTTGGAAGGAGGAATTGAATTCATGCCGTCAGGTTGGAGGCTACCCAGATGGAATTAAAGGTGCTGCTCCTCCATCTTGGCACAAGAGGAGGCCATGGATCAACATGTCTGAACGGGAATGGGAATCAGAATTTAAATGTTTGGCTACCAGGAAATCCTACTTGCGGCAGACGGAGCAGAGCCTTCTTGCCAATTTTCACCCCCCCCCCCCCCCATTTCCTATTCTGACCTTTTAACTCTTCCCGCCTTCCTATTACTTCCTCTCTGGGTCCCTCCTCCTTCCCTTTCTTATATGGTCCACTCTCCTTTCCAATCAGATTCTTTCTTCTCCAGCCCTTGACCTTTCACACCCACCTGGCTTCACCAATTACCTTCCAGCTAGTCTCTTTCCCCTCCCCCCACCTCTTTATTCTGGCTTCTTCCCCCTTCCTGTCCAGTCCTGAAGAAGGGTCTCGGCCTGAAACGTCGACTGTTTATTCGTTTCCATAGATGCTGCCCGGCCTGCTGCGTTCCTCCAGCATTTTGTGCACTGTATGTTGCAACAAATTCTGGTGCAAGGTTTTCATGTCCTCTGTGATTTAAAAGTACGAATGGAGATCTCGTTGAAAGTTACAAAATTCTCATTGGCTCAAGGGGACAAATGCAGGGAAGATGCACAAGTTGCTAGAGGAACTCAGCAGGCCAGGGAGCAACTGTTGAAAAGAGGACAGTCAATGATCATGCTTTGATCCTTCTTCAGGACTGTGGAAAGCTGGGAATGAAATGTTAGGAGATTTCTTCACCCAGGAGGTGACAACTGATTGGAATTCTCTACCGTAGAGGGCCAAGGAGTTTCAGACTTCAAAGTCATTTGAAAGAGACCAACAGGTCTCTGGATTTTCAAGAAATCGTACAAGCTGCAAGTTGCAAAGCAAAAGCTCAGCCACGATACTGATGAACGGCAGAGCGGGCTCATGGGGTGTCACCTACCAATCCCAACTGGGCAGAAGGAGAAGCCTGAAAGCAGCCATCGCCAAGCTCAAGGACAGCTTCTTACTTTGCTGTTATAAGCCTAAATGGGAGAAGAGTTTCCACAAAAGGAGGTGTAAGGTGCTCCTTGGTCTCCCATGGGCAAGGTGAAGCTTGGGCTCTCCCTCCCCCACCGATCAGCGTCACGTGAAGCCATGGCAACAGGTGGTGGACGGTCATATGAGCAGCCGGTGCAGATCACAAGTCCTGGTTATGTGACCACTGACACCAGGCAGACAATCTCTGAAGAGTATTGATAATGGCTGGGGTCACCCGTCTGGTAAAGACACTGCCCAGAAGAATTCAATGGCTAACCACTTCTGTAGAAAAATTTTTCAAGAATAATCATGGTCATGGATAAGACCATGATCGCCTACATCATACGACATGGCACATAATGATTTCATATGACACAGCATGTAATGATGTCATATTACATGGCACGTAATGATGATGTCATATGACACGGTACATAATGATGATGATGGTGATTGAGATCATTGGGGCTCTCCACATTGCAAAGATCGTCAACAAAACACTTAATTGACAGAAGAGCATTTTATGATATTATGAAATCACAAGTGTCATTATAAAAAGTGAAATGTTGTATTTATTCTTGAAGATGGTGCCAGTGGGGTTTTTCAGACCTGGGCAACTTCTTCCAGTTTGTCTGCGAAACAGTTTATTTTCATCTCATCTTGTTTTTTTTTTCCTTTTCAAGGTGGCTGGGGTCCTGTCGGAGTCCGTGATCTACAGCTGCAGCTCAAACTATGGTTCTTCACGGGTGCTGGGTTCTTGCTCTTGGATTCACTGTGAGGCCAGGCATTTCGATATCTCCTGGAAGACATGCGCATTCAAGATGTGGCCCTGTGAATGACCCGATTCCTCACCGATGTCACCAGTGGGAGTCTGAAACATTAAGACAGCAGGTGGAGTGTGCTGCTGTCAAACAAAGGCACCATACTCTCTCCCTCTATCTCGATAGTAAGTGGGAGTCTGCTGGTCCTCAAGTCGGAGAACTCGGACAAGCGATATGACAGTCTGTAACATTGAAACAGCCAGCTGCTGGTCTCTGGGGCTTTGCTATTGCATGCATAGTGGTGGTGGGGGGGGGTGTTGTGGGGTGCTTGATGCTTTCGCTGTCGCTTTTGTGTGGGAGGGGGAGTAAGGCTTTGGGGTTCTAAAGTTTCCTGACATTCATTCTTTTTCCGTTTTGTGGATGTCTGTGAAGAGTAAGAATTTCAGGTTGTATACTGTATACGTTCTCTGATATTAAATGGAACCATTGAAAATGCAACTATAACTTTCGCAGGACCTTCTAGAAATCATATGCCAGGGAGGAAGGACCCTGCTAAATCATTTCCGAAGGGTCACTTCCAACATTTCACAGACTACATCATAATCCTTCCCTGAGAAAACTGTACACCAACTAATTTCAGCCAAGATCATGGAAAGTGGACCAGGATTTGGCACTCACCTCGGTTTCCTGAACCTTGTGATACTGCCTGTCCCAGAGGATGACCTTCCGATCTTTGCCTCCACCTGACACCAGGGTTCCATCATTCAGCACACAGAGGCTGAATATACCTCCTTCGTGAGCCCCCTGAACTGCAGTGCTGATCCGGTTTGTGCCTGTAGAAAGAGGAGATCGATGAGATTGGGACCAATGTACACTGAGATGCAAATAAAACCGCGACAGAATGATACCTTGGCGTACATTTGAAAATAAGCTCATCCCATAGGGCACTACCACTGACCCTTCAACCCATCTAATCTATGCTGAACCATTATTCTGCTTACCCCTCCCATCCATTTCATCATCATCATTATGTATCAATCGGGCCATTACCCAGAGCCACGCCATATGACATCATCATTATGTGCCATGCCATGTGACGTGGGTGATCACAATCTTTGATCATGATTGTTCTTGGCAAATTTTTCTACAGAAGTGGTTTGCCATTGCCTTCTTCTGGGCGGTGTCTTTACAAGACGGGTGACCTCAGCCATTATCAATACTCTTCAGAGATGGTCTGCCTGGGGTCAGTGGTCACATAAGCATGACTTGTGATGTGCACTGGCTGCTCCTATGACCATCCACCACCTGCTCCCGTGGGTTTACGTGACCCTGATCAGGGTGGGGCTAAGTGTATATAATATTTAAGTAATGTTGGAGTGACCTTGTATGTATAAATAGGTGGATTAAGCATTCCTTTTCATTTAAATAACTAATTACAGGTTAGTCGTATAAATATGTCAATTACACACATCATCACACTACCACATGCTATACAAGACCACAAGACAGAGGAGCAGAGTTAGGCCACCCGGCCCTTCGGGTCTGCTCCGCCACTCAATCATGGCTGATCCTTTTTACCCCTCTTCAGCCCCACTCCAAGCTTCCTCGCTGTAACCTTTGATGCCACGTCCAATCAGGAACCCATCAATCTCCTCCTCAAATACACCCAACGACCTGGCCTCCACAGCTGCCTGGAGTAACAAATTTCTCAAATTCACCAAACTCTAACCTCTCTGCATGTCGGTTTTAAATTGATGCCCCTCTATCCTGAGTCTGTGCCCTACTGTCCTAGACTCCCCCACCATGGGAAACACCTTTTCAACATTTACTCTGTCTAGGCCTTTCAACATCCAAAGGTTTCAATGAGATCCCTCCATCATCCTTCTAAATTCCAGCAAGTACAGGCCCAGAGTTATCAGATGTTCCTCATATAATAACCCTTTTATTTCTGGAATCATCCCTGTGAACCTCCTCTGAACACTCTCCAAAGCTAGCACATCTTTTCGTAGATAAAGAGCCCAAAACTGTTCACAATACTCAAAGTGAGGCCTCACCAGTGTCTTATAAAACCTCATATTTATTTCTCCCACCAAAGTTCATGACCATGCATTTTCTGACACTGTATTTCATTTGCCACTTTCTTGTCCATTCTCCTAATCTGTCTCGTCCTTCTGCAGCCTGTTTCCTCAACACTACCCGACTCCTCTAACAACTTTCGTATCCTATGCAAACTTGGCAACAAAGTAATCTATTCCATCATCTACAAAATGGTGGAGGAACTCAGCAGGCCAGGCAGCAACCATGGAAAAGAGCTCAGTCAAGGGTCCAAGCCGGACTGGGAAAACAAGACAAGCAGCAGGTTCAAAATGAGGGGGGAGAAACACAAGGTGACAGGCGAAACCGGGAGGGGGAGATACGAAGCAAAGAGCTGGGAAGCGAACCCTCGAAAGAGATGCAGGGCCAGAGAAGGGGGAATAGGTGAGGACAGAAAAGCATGGAAGAGTGACATACATGTACTTTGATAATAAATTTACTTTGAACTTGGAATTATCTTCCCTCTGTCTCTTCTTTCCTCTCTCTACCCAGTCTCACTACACTGGCCCAGCTCTCACCATCCTTCCTCCCCTCCAACCGCTTTCACCCTCCCACTTAGTCTCTGCCATCACATCTTCCCTCCTCATCCCTTCACTCTGTTCCTTGGTCGTGTCATATTCCACCATCTGCAACCGGTATCACTCCTCCTATCACTCCTCCATCTGCTCTCACCTCTCCTTAACAGGATCCACCCATCACTTCCCGGAATCTGTCAGTGTTCCCATTCTCCCCCTCCCCTTCCACCTACCTATCTATCCTCTCACCCGGATCCACCCATCACCTCCCGGAATCTGTCAGTGTCCCCATTCTCCCCCTCCCCTTCCATCTACCTATCTATCCTCTCCCTCGGATCCACCCATCACTTCCCGGAATCTGTCACTGTCCCCATTCTCCCCCTCCCCTTCCGTCTACCTATCTATCCTCTCACCCGGATCCACCCATCACCTCCCAGAATCTGTCAGTGTTCCCATTCTCCCCCTCCCCTTCCGTCTACCTATCTATCCTCTCACCCGGATCCACCCATCACCTCCCAGAATCTGTCAGTGTTCCCATTCTCCCCCTCCCCTTCCATCTACCTATCTATCCTCTCACCCGGATCCACCCATCACCTCCCAGAATCTGTCAGTGTTCCCATTCTCCCCCTCCCCTTCCGTCTACCTATCTATCCTCTCACCCGGATCCACCCATCACCTCCCGGAATCTGTCAGTGTTCCCATTCTCCCCCTCCCCTTCCATCTACCTATCTATAATCTCACCCGGATCCACCCATCACCTCCCGGAATCTGTCAGTGTCCCCATTCTCCCCCTCCCCTTCCGTCTACCTATCTATCCTCTCCCTCGGATCCACCCATCACTTCCCGGAATCTGTCACTGTCCCCATTCTCCCCCTCCCCTTCCGTCTACCTATCTATCCTCTCACCCAGATCCACCCATCACCTCCCGGAATCTGTCAGTGTTCCCATTCTCCCCCTCCCCTTCCATCTACCTATCTATCCTCTCACCCGGATCCACCCATCACCTCCCGGAATCTGTCAGTGTTCCCATTCTCCCCCTCCCCTTCCATCTACCTATCTATCCTCTCACCCGGATCCACCCATCACCTCCCGGAATCTGTCAGTGTTCCCATTCTCCCCCTCCCCTTCCGTCTACCTATCTATCCTCTCACCCGGATCCACCCATCACCTCCCGGAATCTGTCAGTGTTCCCATTCTCCCCCTCCCCTTCCATCTACCTATCTATCCTCTCACCCAGATCCACCCATCACCTCCCGGAATCTGTCAGTGTTCCCATTCTCCCCCTCCCCTTCCATCTACCTATCTATCCTCTCACCCGGATCCACCCATCACCTCCCGGAATCTGTCAGTGTTCCCATTCTCCCCCTCCCCTTCCATCTGTCTATCAACCCCCTTACCTGGACCCATCCCTCACCTCCCAGAATCTGTCAGTGTTCCCATTCTCCCCCTCCCCTTCCATCTACCTATCTATCCTCTCACCCGGATCCACCCATCACCTCCCGGAATCTGTCAGTGTTCCCATTCTCCCCCTCCCCTTCCATCTGTCTATCAACCCCCTTACCTGGACCCATCCCTCACCTCCCAGAATCTGTCAGTGTTCCCATTCTCCCCCTCCCCTTCCGTCTACCTATCTATCCTCTCACCCGGATCCACCCATCACCTCCCAGAATCTGTCAGTGTTCCCATTCTCCCCCTCCACTTCTGTCTGTCTATCAACCCCCTCACCTGGACCCATCCCTCACCTCCCAGCCTCTATCACTATTCCCATTCCTCCCCTCCTCCATCCGCCTTTCACCCTCCTCACCTGAATCCACCCATCACCTCTGTCACTATTCCCACTCTCCCCTCCTCCATCTGCCTATCACCCTCCTCATCTGAAACCACATCATCTCCCAAGGCACACTGAGTGGGGATACTGCCAAATGTACATTGCAATTAAAGATGTCCCTCTTTCTTCTGGACAAAACATTTCCCCAGAGGTTTGAGGTTTACACCCAAACAATGTGCTTAGTGTACACAACATCAAGTCACCTTGAGTTTACTGCCATGCGCACGGGTACAGGTGTGTAGGTTCAGAATACACACAGTGGCCACTTTATTAGGCACATCTGCTCATTAATGCAAATATTTAACTAACCAATCACGCGGCAGCAACTCAATGCATGAAAAGCATGCATACATGGTCAAGAGGTTCAGTTGTTGTTCAGACCAGAATGGGGAAGAAATCTAAGTGGCTTTGACCGTGGAATGATTGTTGGTGCCAGACGGGGTGGTCTGAGTATCTCAGAAACTGCTGATCTCCTGGGATTTTCACACAAACCAAAGTGTTTGCAGGGAATGGCATGAAAAACAAAAACATCCAGTGAATGGCAGTTTTATGGGCAAAAACACCTTGTTAACGAGAGAGGCCAGAGAAGAACCAGACTGGTTCAAGCTGACAGGAAGGTGACAGTAACTCAAATAACCACATGTTGCAACAGCGGTGTGCAGAAGAGCATCTCTGACACACAGTATGTCAAACCTTGAAGTGGATAAACTACAACAGCAGAAGACCGTGAACATACGCTCAGTGGCCAATTTATTATGTATGGGAGGTGCACAATAAATTGGTCACTCTTTTGATATTTAAATATTTGACAAGTATGAATGAGATTGTGGGTGGCTGGACAGTTATAATCAACAAACTGATTACAAATATCATCCTCACCTTTACCCCAGATGACCAGGTTTCCACTGGAATCTCCTGTGATCACATCCCCATTCTCAGAGAAAGCCAAGCATAGAACATACTTGGGTTTTTCTTGTTTCTGGAAGAAAACATTCAACCAGTTAACTGATAAAACTTTGCAGAACAAGCTGAGGCCAATTATCTAATCGAGACTCCTATGAAGAGAAATCCAGCTAGCTCAGCTCTTTATATTCAATTTTTTTTCTCCTTTGTGTAGCTAACTAACTCCCTTTCAACAGCTCTGATTGACACCTCTTCCTTTTGTTGCAATCAACTCCCACTGGTGGTCAGATTGGTTTTCTCTCTGGAATCCAATTGGTCAGATCAGTTTTCCCTGTGAAATCCAGTTGGTCAGATCAGTTTTCTCTGTGGAATCCAATTGGTCAGATCAGTTTTCTCTATGGAATCCAATTGGTTAGATTGATTTTCTCTATGGAAACAATTGGTCAGATTGGCTTTTCCTATGGAATCCAATTTGTCAGATTGATTTACTCTGTGGAAAAGAATTGGTGACATCAGATTGGACTGTTTCTACTTGATATTTGCATACAATGTCTTTATGATACACCATTACATTTTACACCCACTGTATGTTTGTCTTCCTGCTCTGTGCCACAAAGACAAGTAATAATCACCACCAATTTGCATTCCAAGCAGAAATCATCCCACCATCCACCCCCCCAGCTCCGGCAACACTTCGCTGCATTAACCCATCATCCTGAACACACACAAGTCTTAGTTGCCCTAAGAGACAATGACCTCAGTTTCCAAGGATAGCACAGGTCTTGCCAAATGATCGGATGCACTACAGAACATTGCTTAGATCTGAGGATGCTTTTATCTGAGATCTCAGACTCTCCTGTTAACGAGAACATCCTCTCCGCATCCACTCTATATTCTGGCCTTAAAACTCCATCAATGGCAAGTCCAGGCTGCTCCTCATCTCAAGTCTTTCGTTCCTGGGATTATGAGGAGAAATCTCTTCAACCAGAAGGTGCTGAATTGGTGGAATTCACAAGTCATTGAGTGCATCGAAGGTAGAGATTGATAGTTTCCTGATTGGGAGGGAGATTAAGAGTTACGTGAACTAAAAAAAATAATCAGCCATGCTTGAATTATGGCACAATTATGGCATCAATAGGCCAAATGGCCTAAATCTGCCCCTACATCAGAAGGACTTCCCTACAGAAAGCTTCGTAGGATCCATCCAACCCAAATCTGCGGACAGGCCTTGCAGAAACGTGGCTTGAGGACAATATCCATGGGCCATCAGTCTCCTGGCCATGACCCTCTTGGACATGGGCTATATCATTAACATTATCTTTAATTTTTTTTTCAAGCATAATTATATATGCCTTGTGCTGTGTGTGACTGTTGGTTCTGTGTTTTACACCTTGACCCCAGAGGAACACTGTTTCTTTTGACTGTATTCATGAGTAGGGGTGAAAAGCAATTGAACGAGAATATACCGCTATCACACCTCAGCCCAGCTGTCTCCTAAAAAGCCAGCAAATTGTTCCATTTGCTACTCCCCCACTCTTGTTGCAATACCTTTCTCTCCCTCGTCAGTGAGAGAGAGCCTGTCTGAGTTGTCAAAGTACTGGGATGGACAGTAGTTTTTGGACAGACTCTAGATCATGGTCTGTGGGGGATTTGCTTGCATTGGGGGGGGGGGGTGGTTGATTGTTTTGTGGCTGCTTGTGCTTGGGAAAGGGGAGGGGTTTGGGATTCTAATGTATTCTGTAATTCATTCTTTGGTATTTTTTTGTTTTGTGGGTGTCTGCGAGGAGTAAGAATTTCAGGTTGTACACTGGATACATTCTCTGATATTAAATCAAACCATTGGACCAGTTAAACTTGAACATCCTCAGCCCAACTACTCCTGAAAAGCCAACAATGTTTTCCCTGTGAAACCAGCAATGTTCACCTCATAAATGCCCTGCTTCTTGGAGAGAGTGTTGCCTTCCATCGTCCAGAAGAGAATATGGGATTTCCCACAAGTGATAATGAGATTGGCTTCGGTTGGGTGGAAGTTTGCTGCCAGCACAGATTCATTGGAACACTGCAAGAAGATAAAACAGACCAGGTTCAGAGAGGTGCCTCAATACAATGCCCCCTCCCCCTGCCTTACCCTTTACATCAAATCACACCGGGAATCTATGTATTCAGCTGAGCTGATTACGACCCCAGTTTATAACACACACCCATGTTCATTGGGTTGTGTTATTCACAGTAACTTTTAAAACCGTAAACACAAGAGATTCTGCGGATGCTGGAAATCCAGAGCAAGCCCCACAAAATGCTGAAGGAGCTCAGCAGGTCAGGCAGCAGCTATGGAGAGGGATGAACGGTGGGCGTTCCGGGCTGGTTCACTTATTGGGATTTTCAACAGGACAAATTTTAGAACCATTTTTCCACACAAAGCCTGGAAGGAGTGAAAATTAGAAATAATGGGAGTCAGAATTAATATCACTGGCATATATCAAGAAATTTGCTGTCTTTGCAGTAGCAGAGCATTGTAATATATAATAGCAAGTAGTGCAAAAATGTATTGAGGTAGTGTTTAGTGTTGATGGGTTCAATGTCCATTCAGAAATCGGGTGACAGAGGGAAAGAAACTGTTCCTGAATCATTGAGTGTGAGTCTTCAGGCTCCTGTACCTCCTCCCCGGTGGTTTCAATGAAAAGATGACATGTCCTGGGTGATGGGTGTGAAATCTGCTCTCACAACAATTAGTTGATGCAAGCTAAAATGTGCCCGTTAGCGTAACATTTTACAGCGCCAGCAGTCAGTGCTTGGCGGTTCAATTCCCGCTGATGCCCGCGGGAGATATGTGCATTCTCCCTGTGATTGCATGGGTTTTCTCCGGCTGCTCTGGTTTCCTGGCACGTTCCAAACAGTTGGCATCGCACAGTTGTGGGCAAGCAATGTTGGCATCAGAAACATGGTGACACCTGTGGGCAGCCCCCAGCACTTCTGGGACACAAGCATCACATTTTGCTGTTGCTTACATGGGACAAATAAAACCAATATTTATCTTTGTAACAATATATAAATATAGATCTATCCGCTTTATTCAGGCCAGATCAATAAAGGATCTGGAGCAGTGATGTGTTAGAACAGCAGAGGCAGGGGACCACCTCACGCACCATCAATCCTCCCACCTCATCTGACATCTCCTGACCCACCTGCAGAAAGGTCTGCAGTCCGCCCATTACCCTCTTTAGTCATCTCAGGACCAAACAAACTGGAGCAGGCCAACCATTTTAAGTCTACTTTCCATTCCTGTTCCAACATGTCAGTCCATGGTCTCCTCTGTGCCACTCTCGGGTGGGAGGAGTAACCCCCGATGGCATGAACACAGAGTTCTCCAACTAATTTCTCCCCACCCCTCTCTTTTTCCATTCCCCATTCTGTCTCCTCTCTCACTCTTTCTCTTGTTCTCACCTGCCTATCCTCTCCATCTGGTGCCCCTCCTCCTTCTCTTTCCTCATGGCCCACTCTTCCTCTCCAATCAGATTCCTTCTTCTTCAGTCCTTTACCTTTTCTATCTATCACCTCCCAGCTTCTCACTTCATTCCCCTGCCCCATCCTCCCACCATCCTCCTATTCCCCCTCATCTGGTCAGACCTATCACCTGCCAACGTATACTCCTTCCCTTCCTCCCACCTCCTCATTCTGGCCTCTTCTCTCTGCCTTTCCAGTCCTGATGAAGGGTCCCCTCCACACATGCTGCCTGACTTGCTGAGTTCCTCCAGCATTTTGTCAGTGTTGCATTGGACTGGAAACAGAGGGACTGCCCAAGAGATTACTCTTAGCCTCACTGGATAGCAGCAAGGTTTGAGGGACTGAATGGCCTCTCTCTAGTTACAATTGTCAGACCCAGTTGTGGCATTTCACTATAGGAGAGAGTTAGTAGGAATTTCCAATTGCTTTCTTTTGACTAAGCTTTCAAGAAACTGCTCCAATAGGAATGACCTCAATCAGTAACCGGGATGGTGGTGGGTTCAACCACCAATGAACGGAAATCATTCAGCATAGGGTTCATCACGTGGCCATCATACCCACTTCTTCAGGGTGGTGGGGTGGAGATACGTCTCTACCAAAGGAGGTGTAAGGTGCTTCTACCCTCTGCTAGCCTGCGGGTCACCTTGGGCAAGGTGTAGCACCTGCTTAGCCCCCGATCAGGGTCACGTGAAGCCATGGGAGCAGGTGGTGGACGGTCGTACGAGCAGCTGGTGCAGATCACAAGTCCTGGTTATGTGACCACTGACGCCAGGCAGACAATCTCTGAAGGGTATTGACAATGGCTGGGGTCACCCGTCTTGTAAAGACACTGTCCAGAAGAAGGCAATGGCAAACCACTTCTGTAGAAAAATTTGCCAGAAACAATCATGGTCACAGAAAGACCACGGTCGCCCATGTCATACAGCATGGCGCATAATGATGATGTCACATAACAAACGAACCCACTTTGACTCCTAACTCTATGTAATTGATCCCAAGCTTCTCCATCGCTTTCTGTTCACGTATTGTCATAGTATGCACACCCAGGGTATAAATGGGTGGCATTAGTAGCGCAGTGGTTAGCACAACGCTTTAGAGTACAGGCAACCCAGGTTCAATTCCCGACGCTGCCTTTAAGGAGTTTGTACGTTCTCCCCGTGTCTGCGCGCGTTTCCTCCGGGTGCTCCGGTTTCCTCCCACAGTCCAAAGACAAACCGGTTGTTAAGTTAGTTGGTCATTACAAATTGTCCTGTGGTTAGGCTAGGGTTAAATCAGGCCATTGCTGGGCAGCATGGCTTGAAGGGCCAGATAAGTAAACAGAATAGACATCTACAACACATTACAGGCCCTTCAGCCCACAATGTTGTGCTGACCATGTAACCTGCTCTAGAAACTGCCTAGAATTACTCTACCACATAGCCCTCTATTTTTCTAAGCTCCATGTACCTATCCAGGAGTCTCTTAAAAGATCCTATCGTATCCACTTCTACCACTGTCGCAAGCAGTGGATTCCACACACCCACCACTCTCTGTGTGAGAAACTTATCCCCCTTGTACCTACTCCAAAGCACCTTAAAACTATGCCCCCTCGTGTTAGCCATTTCAGCTATGGGAAAAAGCCTCTGACTATCCACATGATCGATGCCTCTTATTACTATAAATAAATGAAGCAATAAATAAATAAATGAATACAGTGAATATTAGCTTATTACACAACACCAACGTACCTTACAAACTAGGCAAACAGAAGCTAAGAAACTTAACATAAATTCCACAAATTCCGCCAAGCCTGGCTGCGAAAGGAGGAGGGTCGGGCACAGGCCTGTCAACCCCACCCCACGAAAACCCAGAGCTACAGAAACTCCAAAGGCCCCAGCCTTGGAGAGGAAAGATCTTTAGATCTTGTGGACAACTAGAAAGACTGGCTCGGAGACAGAATACTCTGGCAAGTTGCTGTTGGCAGCCTGTGTGCCAGGGGTGATGGAGCTTCAGTATATACCACAAAAATAAACAATAGTCATTCCTTTCAAATATCACACTGCCCTTAGGAGTTTGTGAAGATTCATATGACATCTAAAACTTCGACAGATGTGTAGTGGAGAGTATATTGACTGGTTGCATCACACCCTGATGTAGAAACACCAATGCCCTTGAATGGAAAGTCCTACAAAAAGTACTGGATACGGCCCAGCCCACCACTGAGTACATCGACACAGAGAGCTGTCACAGGAAAGCAGCATCCATCGTCAGGGAGCCCCACCAATGAGGACATGCTCTCTTCTCGTTGGTGTCATCAGGAAGGGACAGGAGCCTCAGGACCCACACCACCAGGTTCAGGAATAGTTATTACCCCTCAACCATCAGGGTCTTGAACCAAAGGGGAGAACTACACTCACTCCATCATTGAGATGTTCCCACTACCAATGGACTCACTTTCAAGAACTCTTTAAACAAACAAATTTCACGACATATGCCTCTGGTTCTGATTCTTCATTTCACGTTCTCAATATTTATTGCTTATTTATTTATTATTATTATGTCTCTCTTTTTCTAGTTCCTCAGTTTGTTGTCTTCTGCGATCTGGTTGGACAGTCTCACTGACTCTGTTATGGTCACGGTTCTATAAATTTATTGAGTATGACCTCCGGATTGTGTATGGTGACATATTTTTACTTTGATAATAAATTTTCTTTGAACTTTGAATCAAAATTACCCAGCCAGGAAATGATATAAAAACAGCTTTCGTACAGGAAGCGATATTCATACAAGGCAAGCATACCAAATTTAACTGCCCCGCCTGGCATCCAGAGGATGTCAAACTTAATTACAGAAACTAAAAGCCAAAAAGAAGGACATGCTCAAAGACTGGCCTTGTAAAGTCTTTCTTCACGGTCTTTAACCATTCTCTCTTCGGAAATGTCATTCCTGTTGTGGATCAGCAATAAACGCTGGGCCGGTTAACCATGAGCGGAGGGTGAGCTGGGTAGTCCTCTCGTGGCAATGGTCAGCCGGGTGGAGGTCAGTCAGAATTTAGTTCCATGGGCTCTTCTGGGCCGATCAACCGATATGTTGGATCCTTTTACGTAAACATAGAATCTCCTTGTTTCATTAACCGAGCACAACGTTGCTGTTGGCAAAGAACTTGACGTCATCTCTGCCACCTCAACTGCTGGAAGAGCAGCACCAAGTTCAAGTCCTAGTATGCTGAGATCTGGTTTGGGAGCTTTGCCTTGCCCAGGATGAATCCAACTTCACTATATCCAGCAGCGTCTGTGACCTTCAGGCTTGCAAGAGCAGCAACTGCTTTAGTTGGCACATCACAGAAGAGGCAGACCTCTTGCATTTGGGCTGTAGATAGTGGAATTGTTGTGTAGGTTCTTGGAATCTTCAAATTTTTAAGATCCTGAAGGGAAGAACATTATTGTTGCCATTGTTGTGTTTCTCTTTAGGGAGTGGGACATCCCTTCCACAAGTGACCAAGGACAACATGAAGCATCCCTGGATATTGACTGGAACAGGAAAACTCAGGAGGGTCAGATAGGTTGTCGATAGTGGATAGCACGCTATGATGCGGAAAGGGTCTTTCGGTATCAGCGACCTGGAAAGTAAAGGTCTCAGTATCGAGGTCCCATCATCATTGACACCTTTGTTCTGCCCAAGATCAAGATTCTGTCGACCTTTGGCCACATCTTCAGATGGGAGACATTGCACGAGCTCAGCACCATTGGATGCGCCAATGTGTCTTGTGCTGCTTTCAGCGCGCTGACTGCTTCTTCTGCCTTAGAAAATTATTTAAGACCATCATCAATATAGAAATGTCTTTCTATTCCAATGACCTCAACAGACCTCAACCCAGTTGATCATTCCACAAGAGGGCTTTCTTTGTACCTCTGTGCTTCAGTCCCAAATCCCTACTCTTGGAACGATGTTCCTATTGACCTAAACCTGGCTAAGCATTTCGGAAGAGGGCTTTCTATGCACCTACATGCTTCAGTCCCAAATACCTCACTCCCTTGATGGCTGTCTTAACGTCTGAGATTACCAACTACATGACTTCTCATATGATTCTCCAGAATCTCACTGTCCAGTTGGTGGTCATGAAAGCACAATAATCTGAGATAGTCCCGATGATCTACCCCACCAGGAAGCTGTGGAACATTTGCTTGATGTCTGCCGTCACTGCGACAGACTCAGTTCTGTAACGCGTGGGAACTTCAAATCAGACTGGTATTGAGGTCTGGGCCTCACCAAGGCACACTGTTCAGTGCTCAGACTTTGAACAGTGCACTAGAATCAAAGACAATTTGTATTTGTGTAGGTTTCTAGGGGTGGTGACACTGAAATTGGGCAAATTTTCTTTGTTGGGACCCGGTGGAGGTGCTAGCTCTGTATGATTGTTCCTGAAGAGTCTCTCCACGAATTCCAAGTAATAATCTTTCATTTCTGGTTTCCTTCTCGCTGGGTGACTGAGGAACACAAGTCGACTAAAGGCCTGCTCTCTGTTGTCTGGTACGAGATGTCATAGCCAGAAGAAAGGAAGGAGACCTACTGACTCATCTTTGTTAAACTCTTTGTCCACAACAGAAAGGAAGGCTGCATCTTCAATGGAAGATGCCAGCTCATAGTCTCCTTCCAAGTGACAGAAGACCATCTTGCCTAAATCTGGTTGAGTAGAAGTATGCCAGGGTATATGGTTTACCTGCCTACAATCTTCTCTTTCATACAGATTCTACTCTCACAGGGTCGGAAATGACTTGGGCGCCGTTCTCCAGGACGTTAGTCTTAAATGTGACGATTGTCGGCTGCTGAGCACCATCGAGGCAGATTTCACGGTCTATGACCCATCGCAGGTCCGGTTAAGGTGCATTGTGCTGTTCACACACCTTATGTTCACAACTGGTGCCTCCGCCAAGCATCAGGAAATTCTTAGAAGAAGAGTCAAGTGGGAGAATCTTGTCTGCTATGTCCTTAAGTTGTGAACGGCTGTTTGATGCTTGGGGAGTTGGGATTTCAGCTCTGTTATTGGAAGTATAGTCACACTTGCATGTTAACTTCACAGTCTTTCACTTGGTGTGCTGTTGAAGCATAGCATCTGAAATATATTGTGCGCTCCTTTAGAAAGAGTTTCCGTTCTGCCAACAGCTTTTCTCTGAATCCTCTTCATTTCCTTAAGGGGTGACTATGGGGGTTCATAATGGAGTCTTCTACTTCAGTCTTGTTGACTGTGATAGGGGTTCTGGTTTTCCATGTTTTTGTTGGAGACCTCTCTTTGAATGAGGTGCTGTCGGAAGTTGAGAGCCTAAAACTAGAGTCATTTCGCATTTCTGCGTGGCGGCTGATGAATTTCACAAGGAACAAAAATGGTGGATGGGGGGCATGATGCTCCGTCTTGTACTCGGACCCTTCAGTTATCCACCGTTCTTGCAACTTGTTTGGTACTTTCTCCTCTACAGGGTTCACTCCTCTTGCAACGTCCAAGAAACTCAGCCTTGGTAGGAAACTCTAGTTTCTTGTGGCTTGGAGTTCCGACAACAGATCTGCAAACTCCCGCAGTTTCTGCAGTCCTTCGTGGGAGATTATCGAGTCCACCGAAGATAAATTTGTCAATTGCCCCTGGAGAGCCATAGTGTCCATCCAGCCTCCGCCAGGGCATTTTCAAACCCATGGCTCTGCTCTGGGCTGCAGTGACTCCCCCACAAAGCCACTTACTCTTACTCATCCTTCCAGGCCATTGCGAAGGCTTGACTTCCGGGACAGGTATCTGGCAGACTAGTCGTCCTGCGGCGACTAGGTCTTGGTGAGCCAGACACCAAGCCAAATCCAATGCACCTGGGGCTCCTGTGGTTTGTGTCCTGGGATGGGTGGAAGTTCAGGCTGTCCATCTCTGTGAAGATATTAGTAGCAACTCTGGACTGAGGTCTTTGCGGTGACAAAGCTGCAGAAGAGGGTGCTGTGGGCCTTTGTGCTGTAGACCTTGACTAAGTGAAAGGCAGAGTGGTGTGGTCTTTTCCATAGACAAAGTGCCTTTGGTCATATTCTTTAGTGAGCTGCAGTGGCTGTTGTGACAGCAAAGTGTGACTGATTCTGGCTCTAGATCACCTGCAGCTTTGTACACCTTTGCCTCACGCCTTCACGCCTTCCCTGAGCACACTTGCATGCGTTCTCTCCATGACTGCAATGAATTTTCTAAATTTGCATCTCAGCTTCCCGTTTCGGATAAGCTGCGCTCGTTCTTGCAGTTTCAGCTCTGGTGCAGGCTTGTGCAACAGCTATGCCTATCGTGGATTCAATCGAGCGTCACGGAGGCATGATAGATGCACTACGTCCTGACCTCGTTCCCGAGTCTTGGCGGTCGACGTCGCTCGGTTCAGAAGCTGACGTTCCCTCTGCGGCGTTCAGACAAATCCGCAGTCCACGGGCGATGTATTTGAAGATGAATCATCTTTTCACACTCCTGCCCTCGCAGTGCATTCATACAAAGATAAACACCTTCTTGAAGAATCGCCCGAGACAGAAGCTTTCTTCAGGGCTTTTAACGAGGTCTTACTTGTGGAAAAATATTGTTTGTTTAAGGGCAAATAGAGAATGGAGATGGATTCTTTCCGTCACGGGCTTCCAGTTGAATCCATGCAGGAAATGATATAAAAAATAGCGTACATACAGGACACGACAAGCGTAGAAAATGGACGTGCTTCTAGAGGCCAGAGCAGGCATACAGAGTTATGAGGGGTATAGAAAGGGTAAACGTAAGCAGGCCTTTTCCAGAGATTGAGTGAGACTAAAACTAGAGGTCATGGGTTAAGGGTGAAAGGTGAAATGTTTAAGAGGAACCTGAGGGGGAACTTCTTCACTCAGAGAGTTGTGGGAGTGTGGAACAAACTGCCAGAGGGAGTGGTGGATGTGGGCTCGACTGCATCATTCAATAGGAGACTAGGACGCCTCCAGGGTGCCGGATTTTCGTGGCTCTGGAGGCGGGCGGACTCGGGATCAGTTCACCGCCTGGTGCGTCGTGGGAGACTGAAGATCGACAGCATCGAGCTGGCTGCTGGCCGTGTGCCCAGGGACCTGAGATCGTTGGACACAGCGCTCGGAAAAAACAACACAACCGACTTTTAACACCATAAATCAGCGAGTTGTTTGTTATGTCTCCCCTCTCACTGTGAAATGGAGACACCTCATTAGGTACGTGGTATGTCAAATTACCAGGTGAACGAGTAGTCTTTGTGGTACTGCCAGTCTGTGTCTTTATCGATGCTTTGCTGCATGCTTGAGTGTTCAGTGGGGGGTGCCGATACTTTTTTGCTGGTGGGGGAGGGGGGGGGTCATTGCTTTGCCGCTGTTGTGTATGGGAGGGGGGAGCCGGGGTTGGGGGGTACTTTGGAGTTCTAATGTTTAACTCTCATTCATTCTTTAGGGCACTCCTCTATTTTTGTAAATGTTTGTGAAGAAAAAGAATTTCAGGGTGTCTACTGTACACATTTCTTGGACCTTAAATGTACCTATTGAAACCTATGAGTGGCTATACCCACTCATGGGGTTGGCTTTGGGAGAAACTCGGAGGGAAAAACCTGGGGCCTCAGTCCCTCAGGCATCGAGTTCAATGCCCACTGGTGACTCCTGTGATGCTGCCAAACTGTATCGGTCTCTGCCGTTCCTTTGGGTTCATCAGCTGTGTGGAGAGGGGCAACAGCTTATTCTCCATATCATACTGCCCACCGTTCGTGTATCTAGACAGCCAGGACGCAATAACCACGATCAACCCTGACCGGCAAAGGCCTCTGACCTTGCATGACATAATAATAACTGTAAGTTATAGTAAGTATATGTATTTTTAAAAAGCTAAATTAAATAGATAGTGAAAAAAGAGAAAAACAGGTAGTGAGGTGATGTTCGGGGGTTCGATGTCCATTCAAAAATCGGATGGCAGAGGGGAAGAAGTTGTTTCTGAATCGTTGATAGTCTGCCTTCAGGCTCCAGTACCTCTTTCCTGATGGTAGTGATAAGAGGGCATGTCCTGAGTGATGGGGGTCCTTAATCTTTTGAGGCATTGCTCCTTGAAGATGTCCTGGATGCTGGACAGACTAGCGCCCATGATGGAACTGACTGAGTTCACGACTTTCTGCAGCTTACTTCAATCCAGCGCAGTGCCCCCTTCCCCCAAATTACCAGACGGTGATACAGTCAGTAGAATGCTCTCCTTGGCACGTCTGTAGAAACCTGCAAGTGTCTTTGGTGACGTACAAAATCTCCTCAAGCTCCTAATGAAGTTGCACCTTCTTCGTAACTGCATCGATACGTTGGGCTTAGGATGACGTGGCATCAGCAAACTTGCTGAGTGTCCACCAGCTGTCCCACATCCTCCACTCCAACAGCAAAGAGCTTTGGGACACCTCAGACACTGGGTTATCTCCGCAGCTGGGAGAAGCTGATCCTGGACAGACGAATTCGATGAGAATTACTGTATGTGATTGATGTGGAAGCTTCAGAGAGGGTGCAGAAGAGATTAACAGCCTGGATTAGAGAGCCTGTCTTGAGTTCAAAGTTCAAAGCTAATTTTTTATCAAAGTACGTGTACGTTGCCATATACTGTACAACCCTGAGATTCATTTTCTTGTGGGCATACTTTATAAATTCAATAACCCTAATCAAATCAATGAAAGACCATAGCAACAGAGTGTACCTTATGAGAGTAGGTTGAGTGAACTTGGCCTTTTCTCCTTGGAGCGATGGAGGAAGAGAGGTGACCTGATAGAGGTGTATAAGATGATGAGGGGCAATGATCATATTGATAGCCAGAGGCTTTCTCCCAGGGCTGAAACGGTTAAAACAAGGGGGCATGGTTTAAAGGTGCTTGGAAATAGGTACCAGGGGGATGTCAGGGGTAAGTTTTTCACACAGAGAGTGGTGGTGCTGGTGGCAGTGGTGGAAACGGATACAATAGGGTCTTTTAAGAGACTCTTCGATAGACACATGGAGCTCAGACAAATAGAGGGCTGTGCACTAGGGACACGCAAGGCATTCTCTAGAGCAGGTTACATGGTCAGCACAATGTTGTGGGCTGAAGGGCCTGCAATGTGCTGTAGGTTTCTGTGTTCTATGTTCTAACAGTGTGGACATCCAGTATGCAAAAGGACAACAAATTGCATAAATACAAAAAGAAAGAAAAAAAAGGAATAATAATAACAATAATATCAAAGAAAGGTGCAATGGAGCTAATTGAATACGAAACAGCGCAGCAGGATACAATACAACCGATCGATGAATATGAAACATGGGATATCAACAAGCAAAGAAAATAAATCATAGTGTGATAGAGGAAAAATTTTTGACAGAATTTACTTCAAGGCTTAAGAAAATCTACCAAACAGAACTCAACAGTTAAAATATAACAAAAGTAATAGACACTTTTGCTATTCCCAAATTAACATTTTCTTTTGGCATAATATTTTGGTCCGAAACTGGTCTGGAAAATTTACAAAGAAAAATAAGAACTGAAATGACAATTTTCATAAAACACTATGTACACTCAAATGTGCTTAGATTAACACTACTGAGGACAGAAGGGGGAAGAGGAATAACAGACATTAACAGCCAGATACAACTTCTAAGGATGCTTTCATCAAAGAAAATCGGAATCAGCACTCCATGCAAGCACTTGCAATTCTGGTAAGAAGTACACACCACTAAACGTAAATGAAAGCCACAATCCAGAAAAATGAAGACATTATCACTACTGAAGAAAAAGTTAACCAATGGAAGAGCATGTGCCTCCATGGAAGACAGCCCCACAACCTGAGCAGACTAGATGTCGACAAGGAAGAGTCGAACGCCTGGCTCAGAGCTGGAGACCGTTCTTCCCAGAAACAGAGGGGTTCCTGTAGCAATACAGGACCAGGAGGTTAACACAAAAACTTATTTAAAAAGCATAATATAATACCAATAAATTCAAGACAATAAATATAGAAAATGCCAAGAGAAACCAGAAACAATTACAGGATCCCGTAGCGATTTAACTCAATCTGATTACTTACACAGGCACAGTCAAGTGGCAAACGTCATTCAGCAAACCTTTACTTTAAAAGAGAAACTGCACCTTACTATAAACACAATCCTGATCCAGTTTTAGAGTCAGAGATTTCTTACCACAAATTATATTACGGCAGATCAGTTATTACAGATAGGACCTAGATATAATAATACAGGACAAACAAGCAAAGACTTACTATACTTAATAGAAATTGCCATTCCAAACACATAGCTCACAGAAATCAGTAAGTGAAGAACACCATAAATGTGCTGAATTAAAAGAGGAAATTGAAAGACTACGGAACATGAACAGGGTATACATTGTCCCAATAGCGATATCTACAACTGGTATCATACCAAAGTTACTACACAATAGCTTTAAGAAATTAGGGCTACACAGTAATATCTGTGTAAATCTCCAAAAAGCCACAATACTCAACACCACTAGAATAGTTCAAAAGTTCATTGAGAAATGAGTGTGCTGGCTATGCCCATACCTCAGGTTTTACCAGCTCGAGCTGCGAAAAAATTAATAAACAAGCAATAAATATTGAGAAGAGTCCTTGAAAGTGAGTCCTTTGGTTGTGGGAACAGTTCAGTGTTGGGACAAGTTGAGTGTAGTTATCCCCTTTGGTTAAGGACCCTGATAGTTGAGGGGTAGTAACTGTTCTTGAACCTGCTGGTGTGAGTCCTGAGGTTCCTGTACCTTTTTCCTGATGCAGCAGCTAGAAGAGAGCATGGCCTGGGTGGAGGGGTTCTTTGATGATGGACGTTGCTTTCCTGCAACAATGCTCTGTGCAGATTACCTCGAAGAGGACTTTACCCATGATGGACTAGGCCATGTCCACTACTTCCTATAGGATAGGTTGAGCGAGCTAGGTCTTTTCTCATTGGAGCAAAAGAGGATGAGAGGAGATTTGATGGAGGTGAACAAGACGACAAAAGCCATTGATTGAGTTGACAGCCAGAGTCAGTCGACACCCAGGGCAGAAATGGCTAATAGAAGGCACATAACTTTAACGTAATTGGGGAAAGTATGGTGAGTGGGATGTTGGAGTTACACGGAGAGTGGTGGGTGTAAGGAAAGCACTGCCGGGGTGGTAATAGAGGCTAATACATTTAGATAGGTCTATTGGTGACAGAAAACTTTATTTATTTGTTGAGATACAGTGCGAAACAGGCCCTTCCAGCAGTTTGAGTCATGATACCGAGCAACCCTCAAATTAACCCTAGCCTAATCACGGGACAATTTACAACGATCAATTAACATACCATACGAAACCTCTTCCATAGGAAACCAGAGCATCTGGAGGAAACCCACCCAGTCAGGGTCACCCCCACCCGGCGGGGGGGGGGGGGGGGGTGGAGAACGTACAAACTCCTTACAGACGGCGGTGGAAATTGAACCTGGGCTGCTAAAACTGTACAGCGTTGTGCTAACCACTACACTACTGTGCCCCCTCTCTTCCCCCCCCATCCCTAATGGAGGGCTATGTGTGAGGGATCTTCGAGTTGGCTATAAAGTCCGCACATCACGGGCTGATGGGCTTGTCCTGTACTGTAATGTTCTGCGTTCTATGTTCAATAATCATCTTACCTTAACTTCAGCCAGCTTTCCCTCCTTCTGCCAGTCCCATACAGAGAGTATGTGTTCATTTGAGTCATCCACTGCGCACAGGTGAGCTCCTCCATTCTTTTAAATGAATCAAATTCAGTTACATGAGGCTCAACAAATGTACCAGTAACACATAATTGCACCGGGTTTAACAACAAAGGCTCTGCTTCCTGAATACTTTTAGGTGTATCATATGGATTTGAGGCTGCTGATTGTGAAAATCACTTTGAAATTCTCCTATCACAAGTCATTTAAAAAAAACACATATGTTTGTTATTTCAATTCTTATTTTAAGTCAGAATAACTGATGCCAAGACTAAGGAGGGCATTCTTGTTAGTCAGAGAATCAAACAGGATATCAAAGACAGGCAATTTTTAAAATTTAATCATTCACAGGATGTGGGCAGTACCATTTATTGCCCATCCCTAGATGCCCTTGAGAAGGTGGTGATAAGCTGCCTTTTTGGGACCAGAGAAAATTTCATGGCAGGGACAAGGATGTTGTTGAAAACTTTCTTGGCAACTACAGAGCACCAAACTACTGGTTGACAACGTGCTTCAAGCATACAGAACCATGAAGTCCAACCTGTCACTAAAGATTCATTTCCTGCATTCCCACTCTCTGCAAACCCTGGCACTGCCAGTGACGAGCACGGTGAAAGGTTTCACCAGGACATTGCGGTCACGGAGAAACGGCATCAGGGCAACTGGAATCCATCAATACTGGCTGATTATTATTGGACGCTTAAGCGAGAAGCCTCAGACACTGAAAACAGTTGAAAATCATCAACAAAACAATTGAACTATTGTGAAGTGTCTGCACTGTTATGCAAGTAAATGCACAATGTTCAATAAAAGTTAATTTCTTGGTTCTCCAAATTCCTGTGTGATTCAAGTACTCTGAAATTCTATTTGTATTCCGCTTCAAGCAGTCTACACACATAAAAAAAGATTTCTGAGGAAGCAACACTTCCAAAAAAAATTGCCCAGTGTTGACTTCACCTTTGACATCTGATCTTTCATTCATCAACCACTTTAGTCCATCTCGCTGCTTTGACCATTTCAGTAGAGGCATCCCTGGGTGATGACCGGGCCCTGTATACACTACCTTCCTCATGTTGATTATGTTGCAAAGCATCACTCAGTATTGAAACCACACCTCCACACGATGGTAATGAATGACATCAAAAACATACAAGGTAGAGAAGAACAATTACTAGAGGTGGGTAGAGGGAGGAAACTAGTTCTGCAATTTGTAGGAAGAAATATACATACAGTACTGTGCAAAAACATGTGAGTGATGATAAACCTGATTCTGATCATGGACTGAGAGTGGGAAGGGGCAGGGAAAGGGGAATCATGGTTGGGAAAAGGGGAAGGGAGAGGGAGGGAGTGGGAAGCACCAGAGAGACATTCTGTAATGATCAACAAACCGATTGTTTGGAATCACTTGACCTTGCCTGGTGTCTCAGAGCTGGGGGTGTTTGAACCCGTACACCTCTGGCACTCCTTCTCTGCCACCAGCCCCACACCCCTCCTACAGTGCTCCACCCTCACCTTTCCCAACATCCTTTGCTCCTGCCAGATCTACAATCTCGCTCTCTGCTCCACGTTGTCAAGTACAGTACAATACAAATATGACAACTACAGTCCTGTGCAAAAGCCTTAAGGCAGTGTATGAAGGTTGTCTGTTATCTACACTGATTTTGTTCATTTACAGTCAATCAAAATAATGTGGCAGTGTACACTGGGTGAATCCTTCATCGATAACTATTAGGAACTAATACACAGTTTTATATTACTGTACAGGTTTTAGTAGTGTTCTAATTTGTTCAGTATTTCATTTAAATACATAAATTGTTACTCAGTTTGTCTCTTTATACTCTTTTAACTATTTCCATTGGCTAATTGGGGCTGCCGCTCTAATTGGAACAAAATGTCCTGGTCCCGAAGTGCCCCAGTTAACTGGAATCCACTGTATTTAAAAGTCATTCATGTCCAACGGGAAAAGAACAGCAGACTTCCTTCCTTAGAGTGTTGGTGAACAGGATATTTAAAACAATAATCTTGTAAATTCTAGCTTTCTAATTCCAGGTTAGTTAATTAATCAAGATTAAATTCCCCAGCATCCATGGAGGGATATGAACTCGCAAGAATATTAGGTTTACAAGATCATTAATATAACTATGGTGCTCTGTCACAGTATAACTACAGTCGAAACAGCACTACAGGGTAACTCCGCTACAATCAGTCACAGCTAAGTGACCGGTTTGGAATGAAATGAGATTAACCAGCTGAGTGATCGAATTACAGCCGTTCCCGGACTGATAGCCATAGGCCACAGTAGCCCCAGCTACATTATTGACCAGTGGTTTGTCTTCATTTTGAATGCACATCGTTAAGATTAGATAACCTCTGAAGAATGTTTCCCCGCTTACACACCTGCTGCTCTATTTTTGAGTTGAGTGTGTCTAGGCCAAAGGTTGCAAGAGATAAAAAAAAAGGGGTCTTGAAGGATTTTTCTTTGTGTGAGGGGGTATCTTCTCTTAGACTGGGTCATAACTAGTGCTCAGAACTGGAGAAAGAGTGAAAGTCAGAGACAGAGAGAAGCAGAGAGAAAGAGAGATAGAGAGACAGAGAGAGAAAGAGACAGAAAGCAGGCCCCTCAGCCCAGCTCATCCATTGCGAACAAGGTGACCCATTTTCTTACATTTGGCCCATTCTAAACCCCAGGGACTACACAGATGCAAACAGTGAAACCGATATTCTAATAAAATCCAAAATGAACTTACAGATTTGGAGAAGGATACGCAAGAAATGCCTCGATCAAAGAATCCTGATCCAATCACATGCAGTGTGTTAAGGCTTACAGAGTCCCAGACACGAACGTGAGGTGGAAGTTGCTGAGAAAAGGGAGAAAAGAAGCATTTTTTAAATCTGTTGATACTGTACATGGGGTAGAGTGTCCTCGATGTTCAAAGTTCAGACTAAGTTTTACTACCAGTCACCATTTATTTTTTTGCAGGCATACTCAGTAAATATATAGAATAATAAGCATAGCAGAATCAATGAAAATTGCCCAATTTGGGCATTCAACCAGATTGCAGAAGACAAAAAAAAACTGTACAAATACAAAAATAAAGAAGTAATAAATAAATAAACAAACAAACAAACAAGTAACCAATAATTATTGAGAGCATGAGATGAAGAGTCCTTGAAAGTGAGTCCATGGTTGTGGGAACAGTTCAGTGATGGGGTGAGTGAAGTTACCCCTTCTGGTTCAAGAGCCTGACGGGTGAGGGATAATAACTGTTCCTGAACATGGTGATGCAAGTCCCACGGCTTCTGTACCTTCTTCCTGATGGCAGCAGTGAGAAGAGAGCACGGCCTGGATGGTCCTGGATGACGGATGCTGTTTTCCTGCGACAACACTCCATGTAGATGTGCTCAAGCTCAGTGGTTGAGAGGGCTTTACCTGCCATATCCACTACTATTTATAGAATTTTCCATTTAAAGGCATTTGTGTTTCCAGACCAGGCTGTGATGCAGTCAGTTAATATACTCATCACTACAGGTCTATAGAAGTTTGTCAACATTGCAGATGTCACACCAAGTGTTCCCAAACTCCTGAGGAAATAGAGGTGCTGCTGCGTTTTGCTTATAATTGCACTTAAATGCTGGGCCCTGGACAGGTCCTCTGAAATAATTACAGTGAGGAATTTAAAGTTGCTGATTCTCTCCATCGCTGATCCCCTAATGAGGCATATGGAACCCATGGCCCATGGCCTCCTCTATTGACAAAATGAATCCAAACTCAGGTTGGAGGAACAACACCTTATATACCAACTGGATAGCTTCCAACCTCATGGCGTGAACATTGACTTCTCTAACTTCCGTTAATGCCTCTCCTCCCCTTCTTACCCCATCCCTGACATATTTAGTTGTTTGCCTGTTCTCCATCTCCCTCTGGTGCTCCCCCTTCTCCCCCCTTTCTTTCTCCCGAGGCCTCCCGTCCCATGATCCTTTCCCTTCTCTAGCTCCGTATCACTTTCGCCAATCACCTTTCCAGCTCATAGCTTCATCCCACCCCCTCCGGTCTTCTCCTATCATTTCGCATTTCCCCCTCCCCCCACTACTTTCAAATCTCTTAGTATCTTTCCTTTCGGTTAGTCCTGATGAAGGGTCTCAGCCCAAAACGTCGACAGCGCTTCTTCCTATAGATGCTGCCTAGCCTGTTGAGTTCCACCAGCATTTTGTGTGTGTTGTGAGGCATATGGACCTCTGGTTTCCTTCTCCTGAAGTCAATAATGGTCTTGCTGACATTGACTGAGAAGCTGTTGTTTTGTGCTCATTGTTTATGCCACAGACAGAGGTCTTTTCACTACGGACATCAGCTGCCAGCCTGCTTTGCCTGAATGCACATTGTTAAGATTAGATACTGGTGAAAAATGCTCCCCCTCACACTCCTTCCTACCTATGTTTGAGTGGAGTGTGTCTAGGCTGAAGGTTGCAAGAGATAAAAAGGGGTCTTGAAGGGTATTTCTTTGTGCGGGTGAGGGGGAGGTGGAATCTTCTCATAGGCTGGGTCACAGTGTTAGTGCTACCTTTCCCGAAGCCCAAATACACGTAAAAGATAACCACAAATCATTCAGCTATCAATGGCAGATAGTTGTCCACTATTTCCAATGCAGAGACCCTCTGGGCAGTACAATAAGAGGATGATCTTCAACCAGCCAGACTACATCAGCATCGGCTCTTCCCCCAGTTTCCAGGCATCAGCACAGTTGGAAGGAGCAGGACTATAAGAGGTTAACAGAGTCTGTAAATTAACAGCAACGTGGGGAATTTCTCTGTGAAGTAAGATAGGCATAGAGTGTAAGCACAGTCACACAGCTGGGAAACAGACCCTTCAGCCTATCTAGGCCATGCTAACCATCAGGAGCCCATTTAATTAGAGTCATAGAGCACTGCAGCACACGAGCAGGCCCTTTGGACCATCTAGTCCATGCAGAACTGTTATTCTGCCGACTCCCATCAACCCTGGCCCATCCATGAACCTATCTAAATTCCTCTTAAATGTTGCAATTAAACCTGCATCTCCCACTTGAGCTGGCAGCTCGTTCCACACTCGAACCAACCTCTGAGTGAAGGAGTTCCCCTTAAATATTTCACCCTTCACTCTTTTCATCTCACCCAAGCTCTAAAGTCCTAACCTATTCAACCTTTCCCTTTAACACAGGCCCTCAGGTCCCAGCAACATCCTTGGGAAGATTCTCTGTACACTTTCAATCTTATTGATATTTCCCCTCCAGGGTGGAGGGCAGGATTGAACTCAAACTGCTTGCAGAGTTTTTTGAGGAAGTTACAAGGGAAGTGGATGAAAGCAAGGCAGTGGATGTCGTCTACAAGGACTTCAGTATTTGACAAGGTCCCACATGGGAGGTTGGTCAAGAAAGTTCAGTTGCTTGGCATTCAAAATGAGGTAGTAAATTGGGTTGGACATTGGCTTTGCGGGAGAAGCCAGAGAGTGGTGGTAGAGGGCTGCCTCTCTGACTGGAGGCCTGTGACTGGTGGTGTGCCACAGGGATCGGTGCTGGGTCCATTGTAGTTTGTAGGCTGTACAATGATCTGGATGATGATTTGGTTTACCGTATTGGCAAATTTGCAGATGGGGGTGCAGTGGACAGTGGGGAAGACTATGAGAGCTTGCAGCAGGATCGGGACCAGCTGGGAAGATGGGTTGAAAAATGGCAGATAGAATTTGATGCAGACAAGTGTGAGGTGCTGCACTCCAGAGGGACCAACCAGGGTAGGTCTTACAAAGTGAACAGTAGGGCACTGAGGAGTGTGGTAGAACAAAGAGATCTGGGAATACAGGTACATAATCCATTGAAGGTGGCGTCACAGGTAGATAGGGTTGAAATGAGAGCTTTTGGCACATTGGTCTTCATAAATCAAAGTACTGAGTACAGGAGATGGGATGTTATGTTGTTGTATGAGACATTGGTGAGGCCTAATTTGGAGTATTGTGTGTAGTTTTGGTCACCTACCTACAGGAAAGGTGTAAATAAGGTTGAAAGAGTGCAGAGAAAATTTACAAGGATGTTGCCAGGTGTGGATCACCTGAGTTACAGGGAAAGGTCGAATAGGTTAGGACTTTATTCTGTGGAATGTAGAAGGTTGAGGAGAGATTTAATTGAGGCACACAAAATTATGAGCGGCGTAGATAGGGGAAATACAATCAGGCTTTTTCCACTGAGGTTGGGTGGGACTACAACTGGAGGTCATGGGTTAAGGGTGAAAGGTGAAAAGTTCAATGGAAACATGAGGGGAAATTTCTTCACTCAGAGATTGATGAGAATGTGGAATGAGCTGCCAGCACAAATGGTGCATGCAAGCTCGATTTCAATGTTTGGATAAGTACATGGATGGGAGGGTTTTGGCGGGCTATGGTCTGGGAACAGATCGATGGGAGGAGGCAGTTTAAATGGTTCAGCATGGACTAGATGAGCGAAGTGTGAGTCAGGAGCTTCGCCTGCAATACTACAGTGCTGCCTCTAGTCTAAATTAGAAGCTGGAGCTTGTATCAAGAGGATATACAGGAGTGGGAGTCAGTTATTCTTGTTTTGAGAATCACTGAGAAGGAGTAATTTGACCCACCTACAGTGGATGACTTTGAACCCACCAACCCTGCCACACAAAGTCTCAGTGTTTGCTCTTTCTACAAGAACCCCATAATCGAACGGACGACACATCTTTACCTTCAGGCGCTGAGCGGATGAAGATTAGAATGCAAACTCACCTCCTGCATTTGACTAATTAAGGCAGAATTTGAATGCACATCGTACCTTTCCATCTTTAGAGGTTCCTGTCACCTGCCCTGTTGCCATGGTGACTCTGTCCGGGTGAACAGCAAGGCTGAGAAACAGATCAGGTAGAGGTAGATGAGTCATCACGCTGGCTTTGTGCCCCACTTCTAAAATAACACCACGATCCTAATATCTGCTCGAAAGCCAATGCAGTTAAAGACCCACTTTGGCCTGCCCGAGATTTGCTGGTCCTTCAGTGTGAGATGTCTGCAGTGAATGGGAGGAGGACATTGGAACCAGCTAAGAGGGGCTCAAATTATCTTGGTGGCGGGCCCTCACGGTTTTCATTTGACAGGTTATCTTCCTCTTAGCTGGTGCTGTTAAAAGCCAAGAGGCACAACAGGGGTGGCTTTGAAAAGCCGGATCGAGGAATACCTTCTGCATGCACAGAGGCAAACGTAATTCCTCGGTCCGTCTTTACAAGGGTCCCAACATCTTCTGAAGTTCCTCACCTTGCAGAGGCCCCCATGCCTCAAGACTTTGGTCCAGGCAGCAGGCAGGTGAAGTGGGAATAGGATCAGAATTCAGTGTCGTTATGTCTAGAGGCTGAAGTGGTGGGGAGTGTGGGAATAGCAGAGACCTGCAGGGCGTGAGGAAGGAGCAAGACCCACTGTACAAGGACCTGGTCTGTGAACCATTTGCAGCTTTTTATAACTCTGGAGTTCAAAGTAAAATTTATTATCAAGGCACGTATATGTCATCATATACCACCCTGAGATACATCTTCCTGTAGGCATACTCAGCAAATTTACAGAATAGTGTCTATAACAGGATCAATGAAAGATCAACCAGAGTGCAGAAGACAAACTGTGCAAATGCAAATATAAATAAATAGCAATAAATAACGAGAACATGCGATAAAGAGTCCTTAAAGTGAGATCATTGGATGTGGGTAACATTTCGCTGATGGGGCGAGTGAAGTTATCTGCTTTTGTTCAAGAGCCCAATGGTTGAGGGGTAGAAACTGTTCCTGAACCTGGTGGTGTGAGTCCTGAGGCTCCTGATGGCAGCAGCAAGGGGAGATCATGGCCTGGGTGGTGGGGATCTCTGATGATGGACGCTGCTTCCCTCCGAAATAGTAATGTCCAAGAGGTTAAATTCTGGGGCCTGTGGAATAGTATTAAGACAAAGAATGCAGGTAGCTAATTTTTATTTTACAGGACTGATTTTTTCTTTCCATTTTTTTTTCCAGAAAAATGCCTGTCACTCACTGATCGATCTCCCATTCTTAGTGTGAATCATTTTGTTGATAGTCAGAACGTCCTGCCCAACTGCCACTATGAATTATTTCCAATGGAACCCTCTCAAAGTCCAATCCTGTGTCCCCATGGCGATGGGTGGAAATGGCCAAGGGCAGCCAAGAGGGCTCTGGTGAAGCTGTATATGCCAATGGATTACAGAAACTTTGATGAATTCCAACTTTACCATCGATTTTGGACAATGGCTTATTCTCTACTGGGAGCTGCGGGCCCAAGACAATCAAAAAAGTTTCCAGTGCATGAGACTTGGGTGAAAGATTACAGCTAAATGTCTACAGTTTTTGTTTACAAGGACGTTGCCAGGACCTGATGGTCTGAGTTATGGGGAAAGGTTGGAGCATAGGAGAATGAAGTATGCACAATGAGTAAATAGGGTAACTTAGGGTATGCACATAGGGTAAATACAAGCAAGCTTTTTCCACTGGTGTCGGGTGAGATGAGAACTAGAGGTCATAGGTTAAGGGTTAAAGGGGAGCCTGACGGGGAACTTCTTCACTCAGAGGGTGCTGAGAGTGTGGAACAGCTGCCAGTGGAGTTGGTGGATGTAGGTTCGATTACAACTTTCAAGAGAAGTTTGGATCAGTACATGGATGGGAGGGGTATTGAGGGCTATGGTGCAGGTTAGGGCTGATGGGTTTGTCATAGACTAGATGGGCTGAAGGGCTTGCTTGCTTCTGTAGTGCTCTATGACTCTAACAGGAATCAGGAGGTAGTGGAGGGTATTAGATTGGGAATACAGTCCTGACACTATCGCCGGTGGGTTCCCGCTCTCAAAGCTTGCCGAGCGGCCTAGCATTTTTAATATCTCCAGGAGCGGCCTGGAAGACGTGTGCCTTCAGGGTGCGGCCTTGTGCATGACCGATTCCTCACCGCTGTCGCCAACTGAAGTGTCGCGGGCTGATGGCTCTGCACTCGAGCAATCTCTCTCTCTCTCTCGATGGTGAGAGAGAACTTGCTGCTGATTCTCGAGTTGGGGAACTCAAAATAAGAGCAACACTGCAGAATGTAACACCAAAACAACGAGCTGTTGGTCTCTCTCACGGTGGCAGGAGTGATAGCACCATAGAACCATAGAACATTACAGCACAGAAACAGGTCTTTTGGCCCTTCTTGGCTGTGCCTGGCCCATATATCTCCCTCTCCCTCGTTATTGAGAGAGAGCGAGAGAGAGAGCCTGGGGGATGTTGAACTGCTGGGTAAACAGTGGTTTGTGATGGACTAGATCACGGCCTCTTTGGGGCCTTTGCTATGATTTACAGAGCGAGTGGTAAGCGGGGGTGATACTTTTGCTGACGTGGGGGGGGAGAGGGGAAGAGGGTAGGACTGATGCTTTGCTGTGCTTGTTTGTAGGAGGGGTGACGAGATGGCTTTGGGCTTCTAACTTTTTCCTGTCGTTCATTCCTTGGAGATTTTTTTTCCTGTTTTGAGGACGTCAGCGGACATTCTCTGATATTAATTGGAAACATTGGTTGATACCTTGTCGCAAATGAGGAGGGGGTGCTCCTATACAAAGCCCTCAAATCGAGAGGACTCCACCTGTACAGCTGATCGGTGCGATACAAGACCCCAGTTCCAGAGAACGAGAGGCCACTCACCATTTCACGTCATCGTTGTGTCCGAGGTAGTGGCGCTGTAGCTGTTCCTCCACGTTGTACAACACCACGACCGATGCGATGAAATACACAATCTCGCCTGTCGGCAGGAGATAGAGGTTGGAGCGACAATCACGCCCGCGATAACCATAGCTGGGGAAGAGTCGTTAAGGTCACTGCAGAACGACACCTGATTAGAGACTCAGCATGGTCCAATGGGCCGATGCCACCCAGTTACACCCATGTGACCAATTGACCGCCTAGCCCGTACATCTGTGTAACATGGGAGAAAACCAGAGCCCTGGGAGGAAACCCACACGGTCACGGGGAGAATTACAGACAGTGGTGGAATTGAACCCGGACCGCTGGCACTGTAACAGCGTTAAGCTAACCGCTACACTACTAATCCACCTCAGTTTCTGTGTGAGTGAGAAGCAGTCCGTGGGTGGTCAGCCTCACAAAATCCTGACATCTTCCAAATGTTCTCAGCCTGAAACGTCCGCTGGTTAGGCCCCTCCACAGATGCTGCCTGGCTTGCTGAGCTACTCCAGCACTTCATATCGCTCAGGGTTTTCAGAATCTCCAGAACCTCATGTTTAAAACACAAAATAGTTTCAGTCCATTAAAAGAACTACTAATGAAGAATTGTTTGTTTCCCTGATATTTGTTGACTCGAACCGATCAAACCTGCACGTGAGGCCACAGAGAGCAAATGATGGCGAAACCAAAGACATGCAATTGGGGCCTGGTACTCAGGATGTCCGAGCAAACTTCCTGCCTCATAACATAGCGATTAGTGTAATGGCGTTTTAGTGCCAGTGACCCGAGTTCAATTCCCGCCACTGTCTGTACGTTCTCCTCATGACCAGATTGGGTTTCCTCTGCGTGCTCTGGTTTCAAAGTTCAAAGTAAATTTATTATTATCAAAGTACATTTATGTCTCTCTAAGAGGACTACAACCTTGTTGAGGTTTGGAGGCTTGTGTGTCTCAGTGACCCAGAGACAGAGTGTCTCACTGGCTGCAGTCGAGGCTTTGGCCAAAGGACAAGAGGCCAAACTGAGAGTGGTCCACAGACCCTCCAGTGTCTCAGCTCAGGGTTAGCAACCCTAAACTGTCAAAAAATTGTTACGAAAACAGCAATGAAGAATCCTTCTATATTTGTGTGTGGCATTATGGAGATGGGTGCCCTTTAATGCTGCCCTAACCGCCAGCAGGTAATAAGTAATTGTATATATATAGGTCACCATATACAACCCAGGCATACTCAAATCCGTAAGAGTAATAACCATGCTAGAATCAGTGAAAGAACCCACCAACTTTGGAGTTAAACCAGTGTGTAAAAGACAACAAACTGTGCAAATACAAAATGGAAGAAATAATAATAATAATAATAAAGCAAGAAATATTAAGAGCGTGAGATGAAGAGTTCTTGAAAGTGAGTCCATAGGTAATAGGAACGTTTCAATGATGGAGGGAATGAAGTTATCATAAACACAAGAAAATCTGCAGGTGCTGGAAATCCGAGCCACACACACACAAAATGCTGGAGGAACTCAGCAGGTCAGGCAGCATCTATGGAGGGGAATAGACAGTCAATGTTTTGGGCCGAGACCCGTCATCAGGACTGGAAGAGAAGATGACAAGTTGGAGCAAGAAGGTGGGGGGGGGGGAGGGGAGGGAGGAATACAAAGTGGTAAGCTATAGGTGAAACCGAGAGAGTGGGAGGGGTGAAAGAGATAAAGGGCTGGAGGAGGGGGAATATGGTAGAAGAGGGATCAGAGGAAAGGGTGAGCAGCTTCAGATTCTTGGGTGTCGTTGTCCCTGGAGATCTACCCTGGGCCCAACGTATTGATGCAATTACGGAAAAGGCCTATTTCAGTGCGAGTTTCAGGGGGTCTGGTATGTTACCAAAGACTCTAGCAAGTTTTTACAGGTGCACCGTGGAGAACATCCAGACCAGCTGCATCACCACCTGATGCTGGGTCAACGGTGCAGAGAATTGTAAACTCAGCCAGCTCCATCATGGGCACGAGCCTCCCCAGCATCGAGGGCACCTTCAAAAGACGATGCCCCAGGAAGGCAGAATCCATCATCACCTAGAACATGGCCTCTTCTTATTACTACCATCAGGGAGGAGGGACACACTCAGTGTGTTAGGAACTATTAATTCCTCTCCTCCACCAGATTTCCGAATGGTGCATGAACTATTACACTGCTCTGCAGACTTAAAGCCTCAAAGCAGATGGACTTCAACCCAGGTAAGTGTGAGGTGGTTCATTTGGTAGGTCAAATATGATGGCAGAATATAGTATTAATGGTAAGACTCTTAGCAATGCGGAGGATCAGAGGGATCTTGGGGTCCGAGTCCACAGGACGCTCAAAGCTGCTGCACAGGTTGACTCTGTCATTAAGAAGGCATATGGTACATTGGCTTTCATCAACCGTGAGATTGAGTTTCAGAGCCAAGAGGTAATGTTACAGCTCTATAGGACCCTGGTCAGACCCCACTTGGAGTACTGTGCTCAGTTCTGGTCGCCTCACTACAGGAAGGATGTGGAAACCATAGAAAGGGTGTAGAGGAGATTTACAAGGATGTTCCCTGTATTGGGGAGCATGCCTTATGAGAATAGGTTGAGTGAACTCAGCCTTTTCTCCTTGGAGAGACGGAGATTGAGAGGTGACCTGATAGAGGAGTATAAGATGATGAGGGGCATTGATCGTGTGGATAGTCAGAGGCTTTTTCCCAGGGCTGAAATGGCTAACATGAGAGGGCACAGTTTTAAGGTGCTTGGAAGTAGGTACAGAGGAGATGTCAGGGTTAAGTTTTTTAAGCAGAGAGTGGTGAGTGCGTGGAATGGGCTGCCGGTGGCAGTGGTGCAGGCGGATACAATAGAGTCTTTTAAGAGACACCTGGATAGGTACATGGTGCTTAGAAAAATAGAGGGCTATGGGTAACACTATGTAATTTCTAAGATAAGGACATGTTCAGCACAGCATAGTGGACTGAAGGGCCTGTATTGTGCTGTAGGTTTTCTACGTTCTATGTTCTAATAAATTTCACACGATTCGTCAGTGATTCTAAACCTGACCCTGATTCATACTGGAGGATACACCCACTCCATCTTCAGCTTGTGGGCTGGTAATTCAGTTGTGGCCTGGAGCCTGTAAGATCCCGTCAAAGCCTGGGGCATGTGCAGCGTGACAGGGCGTCCACGCAGGAACATCTTCACGTAGCCCTCTTCTGAAAGGCACAAAGAAATAAACAGAAGTGAGAGAGACGCACACACAGAATTCAGCCCTGACAATAAACACCCCGATACTACAGCGCAAGGACAGACCCTTCAGCCCACAGTGTTGTACCAAGCCAGCTAAAAAATAAAAAAACTAAATTTCCTACCTACTCCATGTCCATCTTCCTCACATCCACGTGCCTCTCCAAACGTCTCTTAAAAGCCTCGAATATATGTGCCTCTACCACCATACCAGGCATCCACCACTCTCTGGGTAAAAAAACTTACCCCTCACTCCCCCTTTGAATCTACCCCCTCTCACCTTCAATGCATGCCCTCTGGTATTTCAACCCAGGGAAACAGATTCTCCCTGTCCACTCTGTCTAAGCCTCTTATAGTCATGTAAACCTCTATCCGATCTCCCCTCAGCCTCTGCCTCTCCAGAGAAAACAACCCAAGTTTGTCCGGCCTCTCATGATAGCACGTGCCCTCTAAACCTGACAGCATCCTTGTAAACCTCTTCTGCACCCTCTCCAAAGCCTCAACATCCTTCTTATAGAGGGACAACCAGAACCTTGTGCAATACTCTATGTGTGGCCTAACCAGAGTTTTATAAGGGCCTATTCTGGCCTATTATTCACTTGTCATTTTGGTCACAATTGTGAAACTTTTAATGCTGTGAAAATCACCTTATAATTCAGAAAACATTCACTGTTGTGAACCTTTTAATGAAGTCACTGATGGAACTATTTGAAAGCAAGAATAAACGAATTCTAAGCATGTATGCCTCTGAAAGTCCAACGCTACATCCTCGTCATGAGGTGGGAACGGGTCACAAGGCTGTGGTGAAGCTGTAGAGCTCAATCTCCTCCATTCTGAATGCCATAGACTGCAGAAGTGTTGAAGAAATTCCATCGTCCATCAACTTCAGGTCACCGATGGCGTCTGCTCCGCTTTGGAGCTAAGGACCCACTGAAGCAGGTACAAGCACCAGTGACGTAGAAACCGTTCACAGTGACGCAGAGATCACAGCTAATCCGATCGCAGCCTCAGACCAGAATCAACTTTATTCACCAGAAACACTCACATGTGTTAGGGATTTGCTGTGGTGTGACACACCAACATTCAACAATTAGATAATGAGTAAAGCGAGAGGTTGAAGTACAGATATGGAATAAATGTGCATAAATACATAAATAACAGGTGGTAAGCAGCATTATAAAAGAGGTAAAAGGCCTCTCTGGCCTTTGACCTCTTCTCACTTGCCTATCATCTCCCCCGGGTCTTCCCCTCGTTCCCTTTCTCCTCTGGTCCACTCTCCGCTCCTATCAGATTCTTTCCTCTCCAGCCCTTTTATCTTTCCCACCCACCTGGCTTCACCCATCACCTTCCAGCTATCCTCCTTCCCTTCCTTCCACCTTATTCTATCTCCTCCTCCCTTTCGTTTCCCATCCTGATAAAGGGTCTCAGCCCGAATCGTCAACTGTTTATTCATTTCCATAGACGCTGCCTGACTCCCTGAGTTCCTGCAGCACTTTGTGTGTGTTGCTCTGTATTTCCAGCACCTGTAGACCCTCTTGTGTTTGAAAAGTGGTTTGGAGTATTTTTACAGTGCAGTGCAGTAACTGGGTTAATAGAGGGGGTAAGGGTGGCTGCCTAAAATGGTTGATCAGATTAACGGCCCGGGGAAGAAACTTTTAAGACGGTGTGAATTTTTTGTTTTAACAGCCCTCTAGTGCTTTCCAAAAGGGGGATTTTGGACAAGGCAGTTTGCTGGTTGGGTGGTGTCCACAATGATTTTTCCTGCCGACTCCCATACAAGAAGCCCTGTAGCGAAGACAGACTGCAGCCAATGACATTGTCAGCTGACTTGGCAGTTCGCTGAAGTTTTTTTAGTATATTATAAGAGGATGCTGCATCAAACCAGACAGTAAAGGCTGACATGAAGGTGCTCTCTATGGTGGCAGAGTGTGTCCTGGGGAAGATGGAATTTTACCAACTTCTGCAAGAAGTCCATCTCCTGCCGAGCCGCTTTGTTAATGAAGGCAATATATGATTCTCCCACATGAGGAGGCTAAGTCAGAGCCACAGTGATAAGCTTCCTGACAGGTGCTGTCCATTTCTGCTTTTAAACATTTGAGTCAACTGTGCCTCAAGTTCACAGTATAAGGAGGGAAGCAACGTGCACAGTGTTGTGCAGAACGGTACATAATGGGGTACTCAGCAGCTTGGGAGCATCGGTGGTGATTTCACACGTAGAGTGGCTGCAGCAATTCTTGTCTGGCACTGGTATAAAGACACTGATCGAAAAGCTGTCTGAATGAGTGGCTGCCCAACCACCCAGAGAGTACTGAAACACCACAGGGTTCATCTGAAGCTCAAAGGAGAAATTCCAGGTGCCCTAGCCAGCTATTTCCTCCAGTTCACTCATAATCAGTATCGCCAAATACAATGGAGCCGATTGTTGGATCATTTACCGGCACATACAGGTCACGGGACTTTGGGTCAAATCAATAAAAGATGATCAAAAATGCCCTCAAACCTGCCTGAATACTACCTGGAGAGATTTTCCATATTTTATTGTACCTGAAGACACACACACACACACACACACACACACACACACTTTGTTCAGTGTGGTATCAATGGTCTTATTGTATTACAAACCAGACCATATCTCAGCCAAACAAACCCAGTTTATTTATTCAGTCAGTCAAAGGCAAGGCCTTGGATTCTTTGCCCATCTCCGAGCGAGATTCAGCCAAGTCAATTTTCCTGGCCACTCCAATTTACGACTGAACACATACAAAAGGCTGTAGGAACTCAGCAGGTTGGGCAAAATCTACAGAGAGGAATAAAGTTCAAAGTAAAATTTATTATCAGAGGACATATATGTCACCATATACAACCCTGTCATTCTTATTTTCCTGCAGGCATACTCAGCAAACCTATAGAACAGTAACTGTAAACCGGGTCAACGAAAGAGCAAAAGCATAGAAGACAAATTCGACAATAAATAAATAGTAATAAATAATGAGAGCTTGAAATAACAAGATGAAGAGTCCTTAAAGTGAGATCATTGGTTGCGGGAACATCTCAATAGAGCCCAGCAAAGGGTCTCGGCCCAAAACATGGACATTTTAATTCCTCTTCATAGATGCTGCCCGTCCTGCAGAGTTACTCCAGCCTTTTGCATGCATTGCTGTAGAATCTGATGTTACATTGAAATGTACAAATTCTTGGAGGGTCCAAACACAGTGACATTTCCTCTGTGGGGAAGATCTAAAGATAGGACCCACTCTTTAAAAATAAGGTGTCACAAATCTAAAACTAAGATGAGCTGCAAACCTTTTCCTCAAAGCCCTGAATCTTTCAAACTCATCCTTAGAGAGCAATGGAAACAATCAGTAACTTTTTTCTAAGTTTAGTGAAGACTATCAGGTGGCAGGGTGCAGATATGTCTCTACCAAAGGATATGTAAGGCGCTATGTCCCTCCGCTAGCCTGCAGGTCACCCTTGGACAAGGTGTATCACCTGCCTACCCCCCGATCAGGGTCATGTGAGGCCATGGGGGCAGGTGGGGGATGGTCGTATGAGCAGCCGGTGCAGATCACAAGTCCTGGTTATGCGACCACTGACAACAGGCAGAAAATCTCTGAAGGGTATTTATAATGGCTGGGGTCACCCGTCTTGTAAAGACACTGCCCAGAAGAAGGCAATGGCAAACCACTTCTGTAGAAAAATTTGCCAAGAACAATCATGGTCATGGAAAGACTGTGATTGTCTACGCCAAAGACATGGCACATAACACACGAATTAACAAAGATTCTCGGTACACCAAGGGATGAAGGTTTCTCATAGGTAGAAAGAATTCTGAGGCTGATGGTACAATAAGATCAGTCATGATCTTCTTAAAATGTATGTTCATATTGATGAGGAGTCTTTATTTTTTAAAAATATTTGATGCTCACTGTTGGATTGGGATGTTTCACCTTCTGATGATTGTTTGTATTTTTATGTAATCACATATTTAACTATAATTGTTGCCTGGTTCCAACAGAGCTTAACTAACCATTTCCTGTCAATAAGAACTGACAGTGAGGAGTAGCCAAAGTGAAATTGAGGTTGGGCATTTATTTGGTTTTATTCAGACATACAGCCCTGTGACAGGGCCTTCTATGCTGTGTCTCAAAAGACAAATAAACAGATAACACCATTACGGTACAGGCGACTCGGGTTCGATTCCCGTTGCCGTCCCAATGACGCTTCCCACCCAATTACACCCACGTGACCAATTCACTTACTAACCCATCTATCCCTCGAACGTGGGAAGAAACTGGTGCACCCAGAGGAAACTGACGCGGTCCCAGGGAGAACATACAAACTCCTTACAGGCAGCGTTGCCTGTTCTGTAATGGAATTAGTTATTTATTGAGGCACGGCATAGAACAAGCCCTTTCGGCTCTTCGAACTGTGTTCTCAGCAATCCGACAATTTAAACCCAGCCTAATCCCGGGACAATTTACAATGACCATTAACCTACCAACCGCTATGTCTTTGGACTGTGGGAGGAAACCAGAGCACCCGGAAGAAACCCACGCAGTCACGGGGACAGCATGCAAACTCCTTTCAGGCAGCGGTGGGAATTGAACCCGAGTCACCTGTACTAACAGCATTGTACTAACCATTTATTGAGTATTTGCACATGGAAATGAATCTCAGAGTGGTATATGGTGACATTCGCACTTTGATAACAGAATTTACTTTGAACTTGGGTTTAAGGTTGGTAAATTGGTTCATTATTGTTATGTGTCTAGTGAAAATCTTTGTTTTGAATGCCATCCACACAGAACACTTCATCACATCAGCTGACTGAGGGAAGATTATAATTGAAGAAATTATACTTGAAATTATAATTCAAGAAGATCTGAAAGAGTCACTGACTATGGTGTCATCCTCTGTGTGATTCTTTTCCCACCCACAAGCCGAACAGGTGTGGGTTGTAGGATAGTATGCCATAGTAAATCAATTCTAGCGTGTAAGTAAGCGGTAGAATCTGGGGCAGTTGATGAAACTACAGCTACATGAAACACTATTGTAGGAAAGCAGTGTCTGTCATCAGAGATTCTCACCACCCAGGCCCTGCTCTCTTCTCACTGCTGCCATCAGGCAGAAGGTACAAGAGCCTCAAGACTCACTCCATTAGGTTCAAGAGCGGTTACTACCTCTCAACCATCGGACTCTTAAACAAAAGGGGGTAACTACACTCACTTGCCCATCCATTGAGATGTTCCCACAACCAATGATCTTACTTTAAGGGCTCTTTATCTCATGTTCTCCTTATTTATCGATATTTATTTATATTTGCATTTGCACAGTTTGTTGTCTTCTGCACTCTGGTTGATCTTTCATTGATCCTGTTACAGCTACTATTCTGTAGATTTGTTCAGTATGCCCACAGGAAAATGAATCTCAGGGTTGTATGTGGTGACATGTATGTACTTTGATAATAAATTTACTTTGAACACAAGGGAAGAATTTTAAAAAAGAATTAACATAGGAGGGTAGAAGTTTGATGCATACCCAGTACAGACTCGATGGGCTGAAGGGCCTGGTTGCCTGCTGTATCTCTGCCTCCAAAGTCAGTGCTCAGACAGGCTCATAACTCCACTACAGTTGATCATGCAGCAAGTCAATTTCCCAAAGGGAAATTCCAAAAGTGAAATTGAAAAATTTAGTTTGGCCAATTTGGATCTATCAATTGATTGCACCCGCAGTTCAGTCCTGTGTCTTGTGTAAAGTCACTCACGACTGGCAGGCGTCAATCTTTCCAGAAAGGACATGAGGGAATTGACTAAGAGGTTTCTCAATTTCTGAATAGCTTCGGCAGTGAAACGGAATGTCCTGTGGTTGGGGAATTAATGATGAGGCACTGATCTAAAGTGGGAGCAAGCAGAGGCCAGAAGAAAATGGCTGATGTATCTGGCTGCTGGACCAACTACAAGGAATAGAGGTTCCTGCCTCAACACTCGTCCATTTCACTGACTTCCCATTGATCTGTCTATTTATCCACTGTAATATTAATGAACAATTCATTCAGTATAGAGGGAAGCTCACTGCTCACTGACCCTTCAATTGCTTTCCAAATGAACCATACTGTCCCAATTTCAGACACTCACCTACAATAAGAGGCATATAACATGCAAAACCACTCCTTTGGTTCATTGATCCTACACTGGCTATTCAGTACACTTGCTTCCTGAAGGTTGTAATCGTTAGGGTGGTAATGGGGACAAGCTCCCATCACATATTAAATGCTCCCAATGGCGTGCATCTCAAATAGCCTCTAACAACCAAATCCAGCTCCTGGCCTTCAGGTGCGGCTTCACTACTAAGCCCAACAGAACTATTTCTACTGACAGGAGAAGAGGCAAAACCAGGTTACTGGCACCTTAAAACCAGTCATTTTGGGCAGATAGGGCTAATCAGCCAGCTCGTCTTGGAGAAGGAAAACTCAGATCTCAAACCTCCACTGCCTTGTGGCTCTACCCACTCAGGGGGAAGACTTTGGGAGTAAACCCTGAGGGAAAATTCCAGAGCTGGAGTCCCTAAGGCAGTCTACATCAAGATCAACGCTGCTGATGCCAAACTGTATTCTCTGAAGAGTATTGATAATGGCTGGGGGGTCACCCATCTTGTAAAGACACTGCCCAGAAGAAGGCAATGGGACAATACTTCTGAAGAAAATTTGCCAAGAGCAATCATGGTCAAAGACCATGATCGCCTTTGTCAGACAACATGGCACACAGTGATGATGATAATGATGGTGATTCTCCCCACATCCCCATCAACACCCCCCAGATTCTACCACTCTCTGAGATTCTAGGCGCAACTTATAGTGGCCAATTAACCTAGCTCCCTGCATGTTTTTGGGATGTGGGAGGAAATTGGAGTACCTGGTGAAAACCCAAGTGGTGTTAAGGAGAAATAGAAAACTCCACACAGACAGGAGATCCGGATTTAACCCAGGTCACCGGAGCTGTCAAGCATCAGTTTGACTAGAAGGGCCACCATAATACCCATTCATCATCATTAAGTGCCCTGTTGTATGACATCATCATTATGTGCCATGTCACATGAGATGGGCAATCATAGTCTTCCATCTGTCTTTATTCTGACAAGTTCCAATAAGCTCTTCAAAACTACGTAATTGGCAAATGGTATAATAATGGTACGAGCTTGAAGGCAGCCAAAATACCTTCTACTCAGATGGTGCTGGAGATCAGAATTGAATGTGGGTCTCCAGACTGGTCAGGCATCAGTCTGACTAGATGCATCATTGTACCAGCCAGTACTTTTGTTTAGATCTGCTTCCACTGCTCTTTCAAACAGCACGAGCCATGTCTAGTGGTGTTTTTGTGAAGTGCTTTGGAAATGGCAAGACTTCACGTATAAAGTCTTGGATGTTTCAGACTTTCCCAGAGGGTAGTGTCATAATACCGACTGGGGAGGCCTCCAATACGATGGTGTGATTTCTCCTTCCAATCAAAAAATCCCCTCCCCCTCTTCTCTGCCTCTATTCCTAGTCTGTCTTCTTACCCCTTCTCACTTGTTACCCCCCCCCCCACCCTTTGGGTGCTCTCTTTCCCTTTCTCCTGTGGTCCACTCTCCTCTCCTGTCAGACTCCTTCTTCTCCAACTATTTAACTTCCCCACCCACCTGACTTCACCTATCACCTTCCAACTATCCCTCTCCCCCTCTCCCCAGCTTTTTATTCTGGCATCCTCCCCCTGCCTCTCCAGTCCCGCTGAAGGGTCTCGGCCTGAAACACCAACTGTTTATTCATTTCCATAGATGCCGTCTGACCTTGAGTTCCTCCAGCGTCTTGTGGGTGTAACTCAGCATCAAATTTCAAAGTTTATTCAGTTTACAGATTTCACGACACATGCTGGTGATAATAAACCTGATTCTGATTCTAATATACCAAATGACTTCTTCCAGTAATGACTACACACATTCGCAATTGTTTCAGAAAGAGTGACAAAGAATTGATCTCAGAGAGCTACGAATCCCTCTACCCCAAACAGCTGTGCAACCAAATCACTTCATAGATTTTTGGATTGGTGGGGAACAAAGGATGACGAGGAGTGAGCAAGAAGGTCTTGACTCCGGTCAGCCAGGTATGACAGGATTCAAGTGTTTTCCTTGTAAAGGCCTGAAGTTTCACTCACCTGCACTGAAGACGGACTCCTTCGGTTTACTGCAAAAAGAATAGGGAGAAATTAAGAGATGGCCAGACAATAATGCACTTTGATTTCAACATTGCACATGGGGAAACTTAAAGGCCTTTGGATAGAAAATTATTTCAGCAGGAATTTGAAGGATGGCTTTGACCACAGCTTAGTCCAAGATGTCTTCAGTATTTGTTACTTTGCATGTGTATAGATCCCTCAGATCGTAAATTCTGCACCTTTAGATAATGGACACTACTAATCCCAAAGACATTTCCACTCTTGGGTAGATTCCAACAGAGCAGGAGATTCCAACCTGAGGTTCACGGGCCCCTCAGTTATTGACAGTTTGGGAACCCCTGCTGTAGCACAACATCTCATATTCTGAGTAGTCTCCACCCCGACAGCATGAACATCTATTTCTCTAACTTTCAGTGATTACAACCTCCACACTCTTTTTCCAATCCACATTCCAGCTCCCATCCTTGCTCCTCTCTTCTCCTCACCTCCCTCTGGTGCCCCTCTCCCTTCCCTTTCTCCCTCTCCTATCAGATTCCTTCTTCTCCAGCCTTTTGCCTTTCTATTACCTCCCAACTTCTCACTTCATGCCTCGCCTCCCCCCCACTCCTTTTCTCCTATCACTTGCCAGCTTGTACTCCGCCCTCCTCACCTCCTTATTCTAACTTCTTCCACACTCCTTTTCAGTCCTGAAGAAGGGTCTCAGCTCAAAATGTGAACGGTTTATTCCCCTCCAGAGATACTGCTGAACTACAGAGTCCCTCCAGCATTTTATGTGCTATTCAAGATCTCCAGAATCTCTCATGTTTACCATAGCCACTCTGATTTATCTCAGGGGACTGCCTTTCCAGGGCTCTGGGGGATATTTACCCTGTAAGTTGCAGCTTCGGTCAATGCTTATTCCTTGGTTAATAGGAACTTGCAAAGCAGAAATTGGCTGGTATCTGATCTCCTTCATTATGAGTGTGAACTACTTAATTGTCAATAGGAATCTTTACAAGACGCTCGAGGCACTATAAAAGTGTAACTTAACAGTCAAGTCAAGTCAAGTTTTTTGTTATTTAACTATATACACGTATACTGTCAAACAAGACAATGTTTCTCCGAAGCGGGTTGTAAAGCACAGTTGTACACATAACACACAGTAACTCATGAAAGTAAGGATGAAATCTACGATCATTTACACATAAATAACAAACTAAAGTGCACAAATTAAATATTGTAACGTACAGAACAGATCAACTTGAAATGCGATGTTCAGAAGCCTAATGGCCTGAGGAAAGAAACTGTTCCCATCCTGCCTGTTCTTGTCTTTATGCATCGGAGTCTCCTGCCTGATGGTAGAAAGTCAAAGAGGATGCTGGATGGATGGGTGGGATCCTTGATAATACTAAGGGTCCTACGTATGCAGCGCTCCTGATAAATGTCCTGATAGATGGTAGGAAGACCCCAATGATCCTCTCGGACATTCTCATGGTCCTTTGTAGGGACTTCACCTTCCTTCCAAATGGGACTCTTGCCCCCTGCTCCCCCTACAACAGCACTCCCCAACACTATCCACAAGGCTGCATCACAACTTAAATCTGCAGACTATATCCCCGTTTCTCTTTGAATTATTGATATGGTTCTAATCTTCCAATTCGACCATTTGTCACCCAATATGACAATCTCAGTATTAATTATATATTTTTAGAACAGTTTCTGTTCTTTTGCCCATTTGTCAGTCTTTCTGTGAAGTTCTTCACAGATTCAATTGTATTTCTCTGTATCTACTCTGAATGCCTGCAAGAAAACAAATAAAGTGACATAAATAAATTTAATTTTGAACTTCCTGAGCTTCAGGTTTTTTGAACAATCAGAGGTCTAAAGTGGATTTGCGTCTAACTTTACACTCAGTAGTCACTTTATGAGGTGGGCCTGTTAGTTAATGCAAATATCTAGCAGCCAATCATGTGGCAGCAACTCAATGCATAAAGGCATGCAGACATGGTCAAGAGGTTCAGTTGTTGTTCAGAATGGGGAAGAAATGGGATCTAAGTGACTTTGACCTTGGAAGGATTGTTGGTGCCAGATGGGGTGGTTTGAGTATCTCAGAAACTGTTGATCTCCTGGGATTTTCGCACACAACAGTCTCCAGAGCAGGGATAGCCAACCTGGGTCCGGGGATTAAAAAAAAACCTTTGGAGCCCCTGCTCTAGAATTTACAGGGAATGGTGAGTGGCAGTTCTTTGAGTGAAAACGCCTTGTTAATGAGAGAGGTCAGAGGAGAATGGCCGGACTGGTTCAAGCTGACAGGAAGCTGGCAGTAATTCAAACAACCACGCATTACAACAGCAGTGTGCAGAAAGAGCATCTCTGAACGCATAACACACCAAACCTTGAAGTGGATAGGCTACAGAAGCAGAAGACCATGAGCTCAGTGACCACTTTATGAGGTATAGGAGGCAAACTGCCTGCTGAGTGTGTACTGTATGTACTTTGATAATAAACTTATTTTGACTTTGATTTAAGATCACATTAGGTTATTCTGGCTCCTCAGTAGTAAGCCAATGCATTACCATAATGATGTATCCAACCACAGAAAGTAGTTCTCCAGATGTTTACTCCAGTAAAACACATCTGAGCACTGGAAAAAGCCACTTACTTTGGTTGAGGAGATCAGTGAAAGTGTTTCCTCAATATTTTTTTTAAACCACGCTGGGAATAATCAGAAACAAGAAAAAATCTGCAGATGCTGGAAATCAAGGCAACGCACAACAAAATGTTGGAGGACCTCAGCAGGCCAGGCACGGCACCCATCAGAGAGATGGGTGCTCCTCTCCTCCCACCTTTTAAATCTATTCCTCATCGTTGTTTCTCCAGTCCTGATGAAGGGTCTCAGCCCAAAATAGCGACTGTTTACTCTTTTCCACTGATGCTGCCGGACCTGCTGAGTTCCTCCGGCACTTGGTGTGTGTTGCTGGGAATAATCGGAGCATTTTTGACTTGCTACATTAGCCCCCATTTCTCTCTTCCCAGATGCTGTCTGACCAGCTGAGTATTTGCTGTTGAGGTGGAGAGAGTGTGCAATTTCAAGTTCCTGGGTGTCAATATTTCTGAGGATCGATCCTGGGCCCAACATATCGATGCAGCTACAAAGAAGACATGACAGCGGCTATATTTCATTCGGAGTTTGAGGAGATGTCGCAAAGTCTACAGATGTACCGCGGAGTGCGTTCTAACTGGATGCATCACATCTGGTAGTGGGGGGGGTGGGGTGAGCACTAAGCAGGGTTGGAAGAAGCTGCAGGGAGTTGTAAACTCCGTCAGCTCCATCATGGCACTCGCCTCCCCAGCATCCAGGACATCCTCAAGCAGTGATGCCTCAACAAGCTGGCATCCATCATTAAGGACCCCATCACCCAGGACATGTCGTATCTTCAGTGAAACCATCAGGGAGGAGGTACAGGAACCTGAAGACACACACTCAACGATTCAGGAACAGCTTCTTCCCCTCTGCCATCAGGGAGGAGGTACAGGAGCCTGAAGACACACACTCAACGATTCAGGAACAGCTTCTTCCCCTCTGCCATCAGATTTCTGAATGGACATTGAACCCATGAACACTACCTCACTACTTGTTTATTTCATTTTTTGCCCTACTTATTTAACTATTTAATATACACATATATACTTTTTTCTATAATATTATGTATTGTACTGCTACCTTAAAGTTAACAAATTTCATGGCAAATGGCAGTGATATTAAACCTGATTCTGACCTGCTAAGTATTTACAACATCTCTTGTTTACATTTCAAATTTCCAGTACCTCGATTTTCAGAGGTTCTGTTACCAAAAGCTGTTGCTTGGTTACTGGGAGGAGGGGAGCAGAGACGGGCGTTGGACACCGTGGACTTTGCTGCAAGCAATGGTTGAACTCCACATTTCTGGGTTGATGCCTTTGCCTTCTCCCAGTTTCTTGTTCCAACCTGTTGGCTCTGTCAGACTCTCAGCCTCTCCTTCTCAAGACTCTCACAAGAGCTTACAACCTCCCTCTCTGAGCTCAGGTAACTTCTCAAACTTTTCCTTTGAAATAAAAATGCCTCAAACTACCTCAGATACCTATAAATGCCAGTTACTGTTACTGAGGCAAACACGATTGATCAAGGGTCAATTGAAATCTTAATGCACAGGATTGAAAAACTTACAGAGGTTTGCAAACTCAGTCAGTTCCATCATGGGCACAGCCCTCCCCTGGAACCAGGATGTCTTCAATAGTTGACGCCTTAAGAAGGCAACCATCACTGGGAATCCTCACCATCTGGGCCATGCCCTCTTCTCCTTTCTACCCTCAGGAGAGAGGTACAGGAGTCTGAAGACACACACTCACTGCTGTAGGAACAGCATCTTCCCCTCCACCAGCACATTTCTGAATGAACCATGAACCCATGAACATTACCTCACTGTTTTGCTCTCTTTGTGCATTACTTATTAATTTTTATGTTTCTTATTCTAACTTTATGCATTTATTTATGCATTGCATGATACTGCTGCTCAAAACCACAAATCTCACAACATCTGTCAGTGAAATTAAACCTGATTCTGATTTTTTGTTAAACATACAGTACTGTGTAAAAGTACATAGTCAGAGTGCCCAGGACCTTTGCACAGTACTGTATGTTTAAAAAAAATCGGTAGTTTTTTGTATTGCATTGTACTGCTGCAAAAAAAAACAAATTTCATGATGTGTGAGTGATGATAAACCTAATTCTGGTCTGGGTCTCTATTGTGGACTGAGAGTGGGAAGAGGGCAGAGAGAGGGGTATCACAGTTAGGAAAAATGGGAAGGGAGAGGGGAGGGAGTGGGACCCACCAGAGAGACTTTCTGTAATGATCAATGAGCCAATTATTTGGAATCAATTGACCTTGTCTGGAGTCTCAGATCTGGCAGTCTGCACTCGCACCACCCCCTACCCCTGGCACCTCTTCCCTGCCACCCCTCCCGCAGCACTCCACCATCCTACCAGTTACACACTCGGTATCTGTTCCACGTTGACAAATACAGTACTGTGCAAAAGTCTAAGGCTTCATGACAGACCTGGGCAAGATGTCATAATCATGCTTAAAATAACTTTTGGAGGGGTGCCAAGATGAGATGAAGGTATAGAAGCAAATACGAATGACAGCAGACATAAGCTACCTTCAGGACTGCATTGCGACTGTTGTGAATGTTCCTCTGTGACCCAGTGTTAGGAACACCTACCATTTCAGATTCTGGTTTTAAGAATTATCTGGAAGAAGTCCTCTCCTCACACCATAAGACATAGGAGCAGAATTGGGCCAATCAGCCTATTGAGTCCAAACTTCAAAATAAATTTTATTACTTCACCATATTCAACCCCCGAGCTTCATTTTCTTTCAGATCTGCGAATCAATGGAATAGTAACTATAACAGGATCAGTGAAAGATCAACCAGAGTGCAGAAGACAAAAAAAAATGTGCAAATGCAACTATAAATAAATAGCAATAAACAATGAGAACATGAGATAAAGATTCCTTAAAGTGAAATCATTGATTGTGGGAACATCTCAATGGATGGGCAAGTGAGTGTAGTTATTCCCTTTGTTCAAGATCCTGATGGTTGAGGGGTAGTAACTGTTCCTGAACCTGGCGTTGTGATGCCTAAGCTCCTTATACCTTCTACCTGATGGCAGCAGTGGGAAGAGAGCATGGCGGGTGGTGAGGATCCCTGATAGATGCTGCTTTCCTACGACAGCATTTCATGTAGAGGCACTCAATGGTTGGCAGGGTTTTGCCTGTCATGGACCGGGCCGTTTGTAGGATTTTCCATTCAAAGGCAATGGTGTTTCCGTACCAGGCTGTGATGCAGCCAGTCAATACACTCTCCACTGAACGTCTATAGAAGTTTGTCAAAGTTTTAGATGTCATGCCAAATCTCTGCAAACTCCTAAGGAAGTAGAGACACTAACGTGCTTTGTTTGCAATTGCATTTAAGTGCTGGGTCCAGGACAGGTGTCTGAAATAGTGACACCCAGGAATTTAAAGTCGTTGACCCTCGCCACTTCTGATCTACTGATGAGGACTGGCTCATGGAGTCTGTTTCCCTCTCCTGAAGTCAATAATCAGTTCCTTGTTCTTGCTGACATTGAGTGACAGGTGGTTGTTATGACACCACTCAGCTAGATTTTCAGCCTCCCTCCTGTATGCTGATTCATCACCACCTTTGATTCACCAACCCATCATTTTCCCTCTCAATCCCTTTCTCCCGACTTCTTCCAGTAACTTTTGACATCACACCCGGTCTAGGTTTCAAAACTTCAGCCAGTCGTTCACAAATATCCTCAACACAAGCAGATTCTGAAACAATTATTAGTCAGTTCTCACACACTCATTAAGCCAGAGGTAAAAGGGGGAATTATAATTGTAAATCTCTTTTTCACAATACTTGTTTAAAATGTTGATTAAAAGCCTCACCCAGCCTGGAGGCAGTCACTTCAACCCTGCCAATTGCCAGTTACAGAGACCTGATGGTCACTGGATTCTGATGGCTCATTTACAGGCTTCAACCTGCTCTTAACGTTCAGATAAATGGGAGACTCACAACTAGCGTAGCCTTCCATTAAGATGCAACCACTGGACACGCCAGGAAACAGGCTCAGCTGAATCTGCCTGAGCTGGAGGTTGATATCATTTCACGCAAGGTTTCCAAGGTTTAAATGAGAGGTTTGAAGCTACACTTTGATCATGGTATTTGTATGATGCAAACCCGGGAGGAGTTAGATGGCCTATTTCTACCCTGAGGCTGCGTTTTCACCTCCCAATGGCATACGCAGTACTCACGTGAGCTTTTTACAATACCAAAGGAGTTGGGTATCGCTGACGGCTGAAAATACAACTCCCACACCTCCCTATTTCAAAGATAACATTCAAAGCAAATTTATCATCAAAGTGCATACACACAGCGGCCACGTTATTAGGTGCACCTGCACACCTGTTCGTTAATGCAAATACCTAACCAGGTGGCAGCAGCTCGATGCATGAAAGCACACAGACACGGTCACGAGGTTCAGTTGTTGCTCAGGCCAAACATCAGGATGGGGGAGGAAATGTGATCTAAGTGACTGTATGATTGTGGGTGCCAGGGTGGTTTGACTATCTCAGAGGCTTCTCATTTCCTGGAATTTTCACTCACAACGGTCTCTAGGGTTTACAGAGAACAGTGTGAAAAACAAAGGAAGAACATTGCAGTTCTGTGGGTGAAAACAGCAACTCAGATAACCACATAACTTTAGGATGATTAGTGCAAAGGATAGGAGGTGGGCGTTGTCAAAGGTAATTTCTTTACACGGGGAGTGTTGGGTGGGTGGAATGCCCTGCCAGTGGTAGTGGTGGATGCAGTGGTGGAAACTCTTAGGCACAGGGATGTGGGAGGGATGGTTAGAGTGAACTTGGAGTAAAACTGTCACGACATCATGGGCCAAAGGGCCTATTCTATGCTGTATATCCTATGTTATACAGTCCAGTGCAACACCCTCAGGCACATATAGTTAACCAGGGTGCCTAAGACTTTTGCGCAGTCCTGTAGCAATTTTATGTATTGCACTGTACTGCTGCATAAAATTAATTTCATGACAGATGTGAGTGATGATAAACCCCATTCTGATCTGGGTCTGTGTTGTGGACTGAGAGTGGGATGAGGGCAGGGAAAGGGGAATCATGGTTGGGAAAAGGGGAAGGGAGAGGGAAGGGAGAGGGGAGGGAGTGGGAAGCACCAGAGGGACATTCTGTTATGATGAATAAACCAACTGTTTGGAATCGAATGACCTTGCTCACTGCTACCTGTCCCACACCTGTCTCGTGGCACCTCACCAACACTATTCCAAACATCCTTTGCTTCTGCCAGATTTAGAAACTCACCTTCCGCTCCACTTTGACAGTTAGAGCACAATTAGTGCAAAAGTCTCAGGCACAGCATATATCTGTGCCCAGCACTGTATGTTATAATTAACCAATTAATTATCTGTAAATCTTAATTCTACTTCCCATTCCAACATGTCAGTCCAAGGTCTTCTCCACTGGTGCAACAAGGCCTCAGATTGGAGAAACATATTCCGTCTGTGCATCCTCCGGCCAGACGGAACGAGCAGCGGAGAACATATTCCGTCCACGCATCCTCCGGCCAGACGGAATTCTCTAACTTCCGGCATCAGAAGCCCATGTGGTCATACGGAGAACGAAAGTGGGTCACGATTGGCCCTGGCTCACTGGAACAGTGAGGTAGCTGCCCTAACAGTTACCAAACCACTGATCCATGTTTGCTTTGACATCAGTCTTTGACTTCCTTCTGCTATAATGTGGATCTGGAGCAGCAGAGTCCTTTCTCCCTGTGGGCACCAAGCTCTACGAGCAACCATTGATCTGTTTTCCTTCCATGGATATAAAATTTCTATTCCAATTCCTTGGCCAGTTCACTGTATCCTGTTAGAGTTCTGCATATTCTTTGCCCAATCATGATGACATCACACCACAGGAGAATCTCATCTCCGATAATAAGGATCTCCTTCGCAGTTCTATTCTCACATTTAGATGGAGGGTGGCCACAGGAAAGCAGCATAAAGACCCCCACCGTCCAGACCACGTGCTCTCCTTGCTTCTACCATCGGGCAGGAGGTCCCACACAATGGCTTCAGGAACGGCTATTAACCCTCAACCATCAGGCTCCTGAACCGATGTGGAATCGTCACTGATCACAACCCACAAACTGATTACACAACCTGCATGTTCCCTATCAAGGACTCTCCGGGGGCAGAGCTAAAGACAGCACCAGAGAGCAACTTCTCCCAGCTCATCAGTGAAAGAGTTAAATTCTTCCTCTTCATAAGGCCTCTACTTTCCTTCTCAGGGTGGCCGGGGTTCTATCGGGATCTACAGCGGCTCTCAAAACTGTGGTTCTGCACGGCGGCCTGTTCCCATTCCCGGAGCTCCCCGATCGGCCGCGTTTCGGTACGTCCAGGTCAGGCTTGAAGTTGGGCGCCGTCGGGGCCCGTGGACGTGAATTCTTGCCGGTGTCACAAACTGAAGCGTAGCAGGAGCCGGAACAGCCAGGACAGTGACAGTGGCTGTCGGAGGGCTCTGCGCTCGGCAATCAATCCCCCTCTCTCGATGCTGAGGGAGAGTTTGCTGCCGATTCTCAAAACAGGGAAATCGAAATAGAAAGCAACTTTTCAGACTGACTGTTGTCTCCCCTGTCGCTGTGGAAGGAGCGATATCTGTCACTTCCCTCCTTAGTGAGAGAGAGAACCTGTGGGATGTCGGAAATGTTGGAGGGAGCAGTTAGATTTTGATGGACTGTAGACCGTGGTCTCGCTTTGGGGGCTTTGCTGTTGCTAGCTTGGTGGGTGGTGGGAGTGCTGATGCTTTAAGCTAGAATTAATGGGGGGGGAGGGTTGATGATACTTGTGCATGAGAGGGGGAGGGGGCTTAGGGGTTCTTACGGTTTTTTTCTGTCATTTATTCTTTGAACGTTTTCTTTTGTTTTGCCGATGTCTGTGGAGAGTATGAAATTCAGGTTGTATATTATATACATTCTCTGATATTCCCATTGAACTCATATTCCCAGTATTTATTTATTTACTTGCACAATTTGTCTTCTTTTGCACATTGGTAATTTGTCAGATCCTATGTATAATTTTACATAAATTCTATTGCATTTCTTTATTTTCCTGTAAAACCTTGCAAGAAAATGAATTCAATGGAGTTTATATGACGTACCGTTAGGGTGTACTCTGGAGATATGGAACATAGCAAAGATCAATTTCAACAGCAGATCTGAACATGGATTGCTGATTGGATTTAAAATGCCTGTTCACGTGAGATGTCTGCATATGCATGAATGCAGCCAGAGAGACGATGGATGGTGATTAACATTCAGTCTAGGGGTGTGCGGAGAGTTAGGCATTTGAAAATTACATGTAACTCAAGGACACCTGAACTTTTGAAGTAAACAATGCCATTGAAACTGCATTGAGTTACAGTTAAATATGTGACGTAATTTAAGTTTAGGAGCCTCTTCTTGCAAGAGTGTCTCTAGTATGATGCCTGCTGTTTGTTTTGCTGAATAATGACTTCTATATCTACCAGCTTCAGTGCCTCCCGGTGACTTTGTTCAGTCACAACAAAACTTTGATAATACAGTTACTTTGAAATTTGATTTGGTTTTCCGGCTCCGTAAGTAGTGGTTAGACCTCTACAAACCATGCCATTATCTCCTGAGCTCTCTTATTAAAACTTACTTCATCATATCTCTAATGTTTTCCACTAATTGCTGTTCATTCCAGTCACAGGATGTGGGTGAGATGGATAAGGAGTCTTTGCTGCCCCTCCCAATTGATCTTTGCACCACCAATGCAGTGGAGTCTGGAATCAAGTGGAACAGCAATGGCCGGAATTCGGAAGGCACAGGACGGATACATCCCAAAGATGAAGTAGTATTCTCGAGGAAACCGTGGCCAACAAGGGAAGCCAAAGGGAGTGACGGAGGATGAGGGGTGACCTGATAAGCGTGTATAAGATATGAGAGGCATTGATCGTGTGGATAGTCAGAGGCTTTTTCCCAGGGCCGAAATGGCTAACACGAGGGGGGATAGTTTTATGGTGCCTGGAAGTAGGTACAAGGGGGACGTCAAAGGTAAGTTCTTCACACACAGAGTGGAACGCACTGCCAGCGAAGGTGGTAGAGGTGGAGCAACAGGGTCTTTTAAGAGACTCTTAGATTGGTACACGGAGCTTAGAAAAACAGAGGGCTAAGCAGTGGGGAAATTCTAGGCAGTTTCTAGAGTAGGTTACATGGTCGGCACAACATTGTGGGCTGAAGGGCCTGTGATGTGCTGTAGATTTTCTATGTTCTATGTTCATAAAAGCAAAAGAAAGGGCATATAATAGAGCAAAAGTTAGTGGGAAGGTAGAGGATTGGGAAGCTTTTAAAAAAAAGCAGAAGGCAACTGAAAAAAAAATACAAGGAGAGTAAAGAATGAATATAAAGTTAAGCTTGTCTATAAAATAAAAGAGGATACCAGGAGTTTTTCTCAGATATATTAACAGTTAAAGTGAAGCAAGAGTGACACCGGACCCTGGAAAATGATGCTGAACAGGTAGTATTGGGGGACAAAGAAATGGCAGACGAACTGAATAAGTACTTTGCATAAGTTTTCACTGGGAAAGACACGACCAATAGGCCAGATGCAAGAGTGTCTGGTGGCAGAAGTGAGTGCTGTGGCTTCCACTAAGGAGAAGGTGCCTGGGCAGATGAAAGATCTGAAGGTAGACAAGTCATCTGGCCAGATGGACTACACATTGGAGTTCTGAAAGATGTAGCTGAAGAGATTGTGGTAACATTAGTAATGATCTTTCAAGATTCACTGTATCCTGGAATGGTTTCAAAGGATTGGAGAATCGCAAATGTCACTCCAGTCTTTAAGAAAGGACGAAGGTAGAAGAAAGGAAATTATAGGCCTTTCAGCCTGACTTTAGTGGTTGGGAAGTCGTTGGTCCATTATTAAGGAAGTGGGTTCAGTACCTGTGGTTGGAGGCACGTGATAAAGTCAGCCAATGTCAGCATGTTTTCATTAAGTGAAAATCTTGCCTGACAAATTTGTTGAGGAAGTAGCAAGCAGGATAGGCAAAGGAGAGAATTGGTGGATGTTGTGTACTTGGATTTTCAAAAGGCCTTTGTCAAAGTGCCACACATGAGGCTGCTTAACAGGAGCCCATGGTATTATGGGAAAGATATTAGCATGGCTGACTGGCAGGGAGCCTTGTCTGGTTGGTGCAGGTGACCAGTGGTGTTGATGTACCATCAATAACTCACTCTGAGACGTAAAGGCAAGATATTGGCTTTTATTGACTGGAAGAAGGAACAAGCAGCGGTTGACCACCATACTACATCCTGGAGACAGAGGCCGGGCTCAGACCTCAATCGCCTTTATACAGGGGTCTGTGGGAGGAGCCACAGGAGCGGTCAGCAGGGGGGCGTGTCCAGACAGGTATATGTAGTTCACCACAGGTGTTCCACAGGATTCTGTACTTGGACCACTTCTTTTTAACGTTACCTGTCAATGACTTGGATAATGGAATTGATGGCTTTGTCGCAAAGTTTGCAGACAATACAAAGATAGGTAGAGGGGCAGGTAGTATTGAGGAAACAGAGAGACTGCAGAAGGATTTAGAAAGATTAGGATTATGGGCAAAGAAGTGGCAGATGGAATACAGTGCAGGGAAGTTTATGGTTTGGTAGAATCAATAAAGGTGTAGATTATTTTCTAATCAAGGAGAAAATTTAAAAATCATTCTCCTGTCTTCTCCCTGTAACCTTTGACACCCACAGTAATCAAGAACCTATCACCCTCCACTTTAAATATACCTAATGATTTGGCCTCCACAGCAATGAATTCCACAGATTCACCCTCTGGCTAAAGAACTTCCTCCTCATCTCTGATCAAAATGGATTCTGAGGCTGTGCCCTGTGGTGCAATATGGAAACATCCTTTCTATATCAACTCTGTCTTGGTCTTTCAATATTCAAAAGGGTGAGCACAGGCCCAGAGCCATATCGATAGCTACAGAACAACTCTCACTATCCCAGTCAGATCTCTTTAGATCAGATTATGCAAATAATTGAAAGCAAAACATCTGGTTTTGAATTAGCCCCAGAATAAAAACCTAGAGCACACAGAATAAACCCTTTGTACTTCCCAAACACGATAAAGTCAGCAGATGCTGGAGATCCAAATTGACACTCACAATGCTGGAGCAACTCAGCAAGTCAGGCAGCATCCACGGAGGAGAATAAACAGTCAGCGCCTCGGCACGAGACCCTGCTTCGGGACTGGTGTAGTCCCGAAACATTGACTGTTTATCCCCCCTCCACAGAAGCTGCCCGACCTGCTGCGTTGCCCCTGCACTTTGTGTGTGTCGCTTTGTACTTTCAGTTGCAGCCAAGCATGTCTCCTTAATCATTAAAAATGGTTAAACAATAACCAGAAGCTAACACAGTGACAAGGAGACTCCTGCAGTTAGCTATCTTTGTACAGACAGTGGTGGACAGCCACAACCCACATCCTTCAGCTCGGGGGAAAAAAAGCCTTTTCATTTCTTGAAACTTAATTTAACGTTACCCACCTCCCCACCCACCCACCCCAGCAGATTCATAGCCCACACACTTACTTGAAGCCTGCTCTCTTCATCTTAACTGAGAGTCGGGGAGTGCAGTAGCTACGGTCTTAACGACGGAAGAGTTTGGTTTACTTCACTTGACAGAACTGTATTCAAATGACTGTTGTACACAAGGAACTGAAAGACTGGTATCTGCATATTTGAAGCTCATTCCTGAGCCAATCAAATACTCCCTTTCCTGTTGGGCGGGTTCCAATGAACTGGTCGCCCAGCATCAGCTGATAGGAGCAAAGCCACAGAGAGCTGGAGGCAACACGCTACATAAACACATTCATTTTAACAACTGTAAACTAGCGCATTTCACGCAACATTTTAACTAAATAACCTCCACATTTAAGATCGAACTAACTAGGACAATTTGAAGTTCAAAGGAAGTTTATTATCAAAGCACGTGGCGTCACCATAAACAGCCCTGAGATTCATTTTCTTGCGGCCATACTCAATAAATCGAAGAAGCACTGCAGAGTCAGTGAAAGATCACACCCAACAGGACGGACAAACAACCCGTGTGCAGAAGACAACAAACTACACAAATAGAAAAAGAAATAACAAGTTTCATCATTTACACGATAGCATTAGACAATTAGACAGGTAAACAACATCTGTACAACAACATCTATCCAAATCTCCAGAGAGCCACTACACTAAACACCAGTAGAACAGTCTGGAAGTTCTTGGTAAGTGAGAAATGAGTGTGCTTGGCTATGCCCGTAGCTCAGGCCTTACCAGCTTGAGCTGAGAAAAATATACAATAATAATTATAATTATTATAAATAAACAATAAATATTGAGAACATGAGATGAAGAGTCCTTAGGTTGTGGGAACAATTCAGTGATGGTATGAGTAAAGTTATCCCCTCTGGTTCAGGAGCCTGATGGCTGAGGGGTAATAACTGTTCCTGAACCTGGTGGTGTGAGTCCTGAGGCTCCTGTACCTTCTTCCTGATGACTGAGGGGCAATAACTGTTCCTGAACCTAGTGGTGAGGCTCCTGTACCTTCTTCCTGATGACTGAGGGGCAATAACTGTTTCTGAACCTGGTGGTGTGAGTCCTGAGGCTCCTGTACCTTCTTCCTGATGACTGAGGAGCAATAACTGTTCCTGAACCTGGTGGTGAAGCTCCTGTACCTTCTTCCTGATAGCTGAGGGGCAATAACTGTTTCTGAACCTGGTGGTGAAGCTCCTGTACCTTCTTCCTGATAGTTGAGGGGCAATAACTGTTCCTGAACCTGGTGGTGAGGTTCCTGTACCTTCTTCCTGATAGTTGAGGGGCAATAACTGTTCCTGAACCTGGTGGTGAGGCTCCTGTACTTTCTTCCTGGTGGCAGCAGTGAGAAGAGAGCCTGGCCTGGGTGTTACTGAGTGGAGTAGCTTCGGAGTTGCTTTCTTGTGCGCATGTGAATAAATCACTTGCATTGAGACTGAGTTATTCAGAGTTGAATACATGGAGACTGTTCAGCCCTCTATACCTATTCTAGCCCTTTGGAAGATCCATCCGATCAATCCAACTGCCCCCACAGTCTAACTAGACTATTGGACATTCTGGCACACTCCAGGCAGCACATACACGACGATAACTCTGTGCCCGATGTTCTCTAATAAACGAAGACTGATGGGAGATCAGATAGAGGTTTATAAGATTATGAGGGGCAGAGATAGAGTGGACAGACGGTATGAGTGGACATGGAGACATGAGAAGACATCTGCAGAGAATCGACCCCTGTTAGGCGGTCATGCCAGGCCAAGTACTCAGGGAATGGGCACACCAGCTCATTGACGTCCCCAAAGACACTTCACTCATCCAGACTGCTTCAAATCAGCCACTATCATTCCCTGTGCCCAAGAACTCTTCAGAACTAAACAACAACCGCCCGGTGGCACTGATGCCAATCATCATGAAGTGCTTTGAATGTAATGGTACATTTCAAAAAACTCCACTCCTGCCACATTGAACACCCAGCAATACGTTTGCCGACAGAACCCCATGACAGGTGCACCAGGCCCTGACGCACCTAGAAAACGCAGTCAATCATATCAGATTGCTATTTCTGGATTTCAGTTTCGCATTTGACACTATTGTCCACAGGTGCTGGTAAACAAGCTCCTACTCCTTGGTGTAAACACACCACTGTGGAACTGGGTGTTGGACTTCCTAACCAACAGACCGCAGATGGTCAGGACTCAGCTTGCATACGAATGCACGCCAAACATGCAAGTCAAATCATATTGTCAAGTCGCCAATGACACAAAAGCAGTGGGCTCTTCGCCAACCACGATGAGACAGCCTACTGAGCTCCAGGTCTGGTGCTGACCTCTTCCTCAATGTCAACAAGACCAAGGAGATGGTCATTGACTTCAGGAGAACTCACACCACTCTTTACATTAGCAGTAGAGCAGTGAAAACTGAGAGCGTTCAAACTCCTGGAGTGCACGTCAAACACAACCTCTCATCATCTCAGAACAATTCCTCCACAGGCAGGAACACTTATTGAGGAGGCCGCAGACAGCTGGACCATACACATCCATGCTCACGTCCATCCACATTGGAGAGCATCCTGACAAGCTGCATTACTCCGTGGTACGGAAACTGCACTGCGGTGGCAGGAAGCTCCACAACGGGAGCCCTATAAAAAACCCTATTGTATCCACTTCCATCACCGTTGCTGGCAGCCCATGCCATGTACTCACCACTCTCTGAGTAAAAAACTTACCCCTGACATCTCCTCTGTACCTACTCCCCAGCACCTTAAACCTGTGCCCTCTTGTGGCAACTATTTCAGCCCTGGGAAAAAGCCTCTGACTATCCACACGATCAATGCCTCTCATCATCTTATACACCTCTATCAGGTCACCTCTCATCCTCCGCCGCTCCAAAGGGAAAAGGCCGAGTTCACTCAACCTATTCTCCTAAGATACGCTCTCCAATCCGGGCAACATCTTTGTAAATCTCCCCTGCACCCGTTCTATAGTTTCCACATCCTTCCTGTAGTGAGGCGACCAGAACTGAGCACAGTACTCCAAGTGGGGTCTGACCAGGGGTCCATATAGTTGCAACATTACCTCTCGGTTCCTAAATTCAATTCCATGATCGATGAAGGCCAATGCACCATACGCCTTCTTAACCACAGAGTCAACCTGTGTAGCTGCTTTGAGCGTCTAATGGTCTCGGACCCCAAGATCCCTCTGATCCTCCACACTGCCAAGATGCCATCATGAAGGATCCCACCCAGCCTGCTCATGGACTGTTTGCCCCACTCCCATCAGGGAGAAGGCTAAGCAGCATCCATACCAGGACCACCAGACTCAAAAACAGTTACTTTCCCCAAGCAGTGAGGCTGATCAACACTTCCACCCACTGACCCTCCCCTCCACATCCCCAACCACCACTATCATTTCCTGTGAGTCCTTTTATGTACAAATGCTGTGCCCAGTGTCACTCTATGGACATACAATTAACCTATGTGTAAAAGCTATCTTATGTATTTAGAATTATTGTGTTTATTATCGTGTTCTTTATCTTATTGTGTTTTTTGCGTTGCATCAGATCTGGAGTAATAATTATTTCATTCTCCTTTACACTTCTGTACAGGAATCCTGACTTTAAACAATCTTGAAAGACGTTTCCCATAGCGGGAGTGTTTAGGGCTACAGGGCACTCTCTTCGATTAGAAGAATGTTGCTTTAGAACAGAGACGGGGAGGAATTTCTTTAGCCAGAGGGTGAAGAATCCGTGGAATTCGTTGCCACAGACGGCTGTGGAGGTCAAATCATTGGGTATATTTAAAGCAGAGGTTGATGGGTTCTTGAGCAGTCAAGGTGTTCAGAGGTTTCAGGGAGAAAGCAGGAGAATGAGTTTGAGAGGGAAATGTAGTCAGCCAAGATGGAATGGTGGAACAGCCTCAGATGGCTGAGAGGCAATTCTGCCATTATGTCTTTTGGATCATCAGAAGAATGCTGCCTAAATGCAAGAATTTGTCAGGCTTTCCATTTTTAGATCTGTAAAGTCTGCCTTAAACAACACCAGCTTTTGTGGTCCTTTCTCCTGTTCAGTGATTACAATTGTGAACCAGATTCTCATAATTTCTTATAAAACAGAGAAAAGGCATTTGGCCAAAGCTATGCTGGCTGTGAATCCAATCTCACCACTGCAACATATTCTCTCCTGTAAGTGTGTAAACTTCACCCACTCACCATATTCACCTAACCAAGTAGCAATAATAGTGGTGGAAGCAACACGTACAACAAGCTGGAGGAACTCAGCAGGTCGGGCAGCGTCCGTGGAAACGAGCCGTCGACGTCTCGGGCTGAGACCCTTCGGGTCGAGACTCTCCGTACCAGCTTGTTGTACTTGTTGCTTCAACCCCAGCATCTGCAGCGTACTTTGTGTTTAATAATAGTGGTGGGGTGGAGATATGTCTCTACTAAAGGAGGTGTAAGGTGCTCCTTCCCTCTGCTAGCTGCAGGTCACCCTCGGGCAAGGTGTAACACCTGCTTAGCCCCCGATCAGGGTCATGTGAAGCCATGGGAGCAGGTGGTGAATGGTTGTATGAGCAGCCGGTGCAGATCACAAGTCCTGGTTATGGGACCACTGACACCAGGCAGACAATCTCTGAAGAGTATTGATAATGGCTGGGGTCACCCGTCTTGTAAAGACACTGTCCAGAAGAAGGCAATGGCAAGCCATTGCTGCAGAAAAATTTGCCAAGAACAATCATAATCGTGGAAAGGCCACAATTGCCCACGTCATATGACACGGAACATAATGATGATGTCATACGACAAGGCACACAATGAATAAATGATCAATTTAACTTTTGAGACGCAGGAGGAAACTGGAGCCTGCAAACTCCGCCCGGTCAGCCGCAGGGGTAAGCAGTGAGCCCAGATCATTAGAGGCAAGGCAGTAACACTACCAGCTACATCACTGGACAGGCTGGCTACAGCTGTGACTGGAGCAATATTTCTGGAGGAATGTTGTCTCATTTTTTAACTGCATTGCATTTGTGGTTTCTAAATGACAATAAGCTGAATCTGAAGGAGGCACACCATCGCCTGTCTCTCATTAGGAGATTGAGTAGATTTGGCCAGTCATTAAAGCTTCCAGAAAATTTCAACAATGTATCATGGAGACCTTCCATCAGGTCAGCTGTAATATAAACTGTGCAGCCTGGTAGCATAGTGGCTAGCACAATGCTAACCACCCGGGTTCAATTCCTGCCGCTGCCTGTAAGGAGTTTGTATGTTCTCCCCGTGACCGTGTAGGTTTCCTCCGGGTGGTCCAGGTTCCTCCTACAGTCCAAAGACGTCCTGGCTGGCAGGTTAATAGTCCTGTGATTAGGCCAGGGTTAAATCGGGAGATTGCTGGCTGGTGCAGCCCAGAGGGCCTGTTTAATATTGTCTCTCGGTAAATAAATACTTGTTCCTCATAGCCACACATTCCATTGTGTCAATGTTATTTTTAACCCTTTGACTACTTTGTTCTGGATTGGCTTACGCTGGCCGCTGGAGACAAACAGAGAGAGGAACAAAATGAGTGCCATCCTCCTTCAAACTTGAAACCACTCACACGGCTGGGCTGGGCTGGGCTGGGCTGAGCGGGTCCTGCCACAGACAAGATCTGAAGCTTTCCCTGAAGGGAAAGATGAATCAGAAATGCAGTCAAAGGCTCAACAGGGAAGTTCGAAGAGCTGCACAAAGCCCGAACTGTTCAAAGGACAAACATTAACAAAGGGAAGTTAATTAAAACAGAGCCGGTGGCTCCGTTCCATCATCACAGAACAACTGGGCACGGAATCTCAATGAAGAGCATTTTCCAAACAAGAACCTTTTCAGCAGCACGCAGAAAACACTGGGGGAACTCAGCGGGTCAGGCAGCATCTACGGAAATGAATGAACAGTCGATGTTTCAGGCCGAGACCCTTCTTCAGAACTGAGGTATGCAACTGACAGTGTTGACGGGAGCTCAGGGGTTTAGGCAGCATCGATGGAAATGAACAAAGAGGTGACATTTTGGGCCGAGACCATTCTTCAGGGCAGGAGAGGGGAAAGATGCTGGATTAAAGAGGTGGGAGGAGGGGAAGGAGGATAGCTGGAAGGTGATCGGTGAAGCCAGGTGGGAGGGAAAGGGAAAGTACTGGAGAAGAAGGAATCTGATAGGAGAGGAGAGTGGACCAGAGCAGGAAGGGAAGGAGGAGGGGACCCAGAGGGAGGTGATAGCCAGGTTAGAGGAAGTAAAAGGACAGAGTGGAGAATAGAGGAAGGAGGTGTGGGTAGAGGGGAGATTTGTTCACCAGGAAGGATAAATCAAAATTCATGCCTTCAGGTTGGAAGCTACCCAGACGGACCATAATGTGCTGCTCCTCGGTCGTGAGGGTGGCTTCATTTTGGCTCAGGAGGAGGCCGTGGACCAACAGGTCGTCATGGGAATGGGTTTTAGTCAACTCAACAATTGGTATTTGTTCCTTTATTTATTTATTGAGATACAACGCAGAACAGGCCCCACTGCCCCTTCGAGCCGCATTGCCCATAAGCCCACCAGTTTAACTCTAGCCCAGAGGTCGGCAACCTGCGGCTCCAGAGCCACATGCGGCTCTTTGATCTCTGTGATGCGGCTCCCCGTGGTTTGTTAGCTTTTGAAATGTAATTCGAAATTTGAAGATTATGGTGATCTTGTACAATATGAAAACTTTGCGGAGACACCGTTTCCTGGCACATCCGAACCGGCTCCGAATTAGCCACCGTTCCGACTAAGGGAGATAGCCTACGGGGGTTTGTGAGTACGTGTCTTTTGGAGCATCCGCGCCCACGGGGGGCAGGTTGAGGGAGGCTTTAAAGCAAGGCTGTTTAGTTCGGATAAAGTTATCTTTGACTGCAGTCTTTATTTTAGCGCTGCGTGTAGCACACCACTACAACGTGTTTTTTATCGCTATTAATATACATCACCACTGCCAATGCCTGACACCCACCAGTGCGCACTTTCTTTTAATTCTTCGATCCAAGGTAGGCTACCTACGGAGTAACCTTCAACCCAACGTCTTTTTTTCGGAGTTCAAAATGTTTTTGTTGCATGCAGAAATGTAATTTCGTTTTCTCTGCAGGAGTTCATCAATTTCATAAATGCAACACATTATAGTTTGTTTATACATAGCATAAAGGCAAAAAAAAACCCGTTGTATGCAGTGTTATTTCATTTTGTGGCTCCCAGTGTTTTCTTTTCTGTGGGAAATGGGTCCATATTGGCTCTTTCAGTGGTAAACGTTGCCGACCCCTGCTCTAGCCTAACGGCAGGACAATGTACAATGAACAATTAACGTACTAACTGGTACATCCGCGGACTGTGGGAGGAAACCCACACGCACACGGGAAGAACGCACAACCTTCCTTACAGAGGACACTGGAACTGAACTCTGAACTCTGACACCCTGAGCTGCAACTGCGTTGCCCTAACCAGTACACAACCCACCTTTACTTTAAAGATACCAATCTTCACCTTTAAATATCAGCTTTATTTGTGCATTGAAACAGACAGTGAACTGCATCGTGTGTGTTAGCAGAGCCTAGGGGGCAGCCCACAAGTTCAAAGTTCAAAGTCAATCTATTATCAAAGCACATATATATCGCCATATACAACCCTGAGATCCATCATCTTGAGCATGTTTGCTAATTGCTAAAATAGGATCGAGTACATATCCTCGGCTTTTGGAGCAATTATTCTTGGAATGAGGGCGCATCGTGCAAGTATAACAAATCTGTCAAGTCGCCAGCTGTGGCAATTGTTTTGGCATGGTTTGGCCGCTACAAGTTCTATAACCTTGCAGTGAAGGAGGATGAGAGGTGAATTGATAGAGGTGTACAAGATGGTAAGAGGCAGAGATCGAGTAGACAACCAGAGATTCTTACTCAGGGCAGAATTGGCTTGTCATATGAAGAGTGTTCGATGACTCTGGGCCTGTATTCACTGCAGTTCAGAAGAATGAGGGGTGACCTCATTGAAACCTATCAAAGGCATTGATAGAGTGGACGTGGAGAGGATGTTTCCTATAGTGGGAGAGTCTAGGACCAGAGGACACAGATAGAGTGGATGTGGAGAGGATGTTTCCTCTAGTGGGGGAGTCTAGGACCAGAGGAGACAGATAGAGTGGATGTGGAGAGGATGTTTCCTATAGTGGGAGAGTCCAGGACCAGAGGAGACAGATAGAGTGGATGTGGAGAGGATGTTTCCTATAGTGGGAGAGTCTAGGACCAGAGGAGACAGATAGAGTGGATGTGGAGAGGATGTTTCCTATAGTGGGAGAGTCTAGGACCAGAGGAGACAGATAGAGTGGATGTGGAGAGGATGTTTCCTATAGTGGGAGAGTCTAGGACCAGAGGAGACAGATAGAGTGGATGTGGAGAGGATGTTTCCTATAGTGGGAGAGTCTAGGACCAGAGGACACAGATAGAGTGGATGTGGAGAGGATGTTTCCTATAGTGGGGGGAGTCTAGGACCAGAGGACACAGATAGAGTGGATGTGGAGAGGATGTTTCCTGTAGTGGGAGAGTCTAGGACCAGAGGTCACAGCCTCAGAATAGAGGGGCTTCCTTTTCGAATGAAGATGAGGAGGAATTTCTTTAGCCAGACGGTTGTGAATCTGTGGAATTTGTTGCCACAGGCCTGTGAAGGGCAGGCCACTGGGTGTATCTAAGGCAGAGATCGATGGATTCTTGATTGGTCAGAGCATGAAGAGGTACGGGGAGAATGGGGCTAGGTGGGAAAATGGATGAGTGGTGAATTGGAACAGCAGACTTGATGGGCCAAATGGCCTAATTCTGCTCCTATCTCTTCTGGTCTAATTCCAGCGGGCATTAATTTTAAGGCGATAGGAGAAAAATTAGATTGATTTCAGATTAGGTTAAAAGATCCGCATAACAGCCTATATTGAGCTGTAATGGGCTATGTTCACCAGATAGTTTTCAGATTGCAGATAGGGTGGTCACATTATCAATAACCATGTGGCAAAGAGATCCTTGTTCATTGTGTGCAGACTCAGGAATAAATCTTGGTTCATCTCGGAAGCAATGCAAGACAAGACAGTAATCTCTGGAGTTTCATCAATGCATTGGCTTGAAAGTTATTGTCGACACTTGCATTACCGGTTACTCAAGACTTACTTCTTTTCCACTTTTCATTCTCCAGTCCCTTCACCAGCCTGATTTTGTTATCGAGTTATAATGCATTGCAGCATACTTAAAGGCCCTTTGGCCCATCTAGTCCATACTGGACCATTATTCTGCCTAGTCCCATCAACTCAAAGAATCAAAAAAAACCTATTTTCAAACTATGCATGCAGTATACAACACAGTGATTCATCTTCACACAGACAGCCATAAAACAAAGAAACATCATAAAACCCATTCAAAGAAAAAGATGCTGGTCAGACCCCACTTGGAGTACCGTGCTCAGTTCTGGTCGCCTCACTACAGGAAGGATGTGGAAGCCATAGAAAGGGTGCAGAGGAGATTTACGAGGATGTTGCCTGGATTGGGGAGCATGCCTTATGAGAATAGGTTGAGTGAACTCGGCCTTTTCTCCTTGGAGCGACGGAGGATGAGAGGTGACCTGATAGAGGTGTATAAGATGATGAGAGGAATTTTTCCTGTGGATAGTCAGAGGCTTTTTCCCGGGGCTGAAATGGTTGCCACAAGAGGACACAGGTTTAAGGTGCTGGGGAGCAGGTACAGAGATGACGTCAGAGGTAAGTTTTTTTACTCAGAGAGTGGTGAGTGCGTGGAATGGGCTGCTGGCAAAGGTGGTGGAGGTGGATACAATAGGGTCTTTTAAGAGAGTTTTGGATAGGTACATGGAGCTTAGAAATATAAAGGGCTATAGGTAAGGCTAGTAATTTCTAAGGAGGGGATTGGTTTTCTACGTTTCTATGTAAAATTTATTATCAGAGTGCATAACTGTCAAGCTGGCTGGTGGCGTAGTGGCATCAGGCTCCCGAGTTCGAATCTAGCCGGCTCCCTTGCATGCTTTCCAGCCATGCTGGGTTGAGCGTTGAGTTAGCAACTCGCCCTCGTAAAAAGCTTGCTAAAAATGCGCCGTCACGACGGCGTCCCGATGATTCCAGTCAGAGTTAAGTTTCTTCTTCTTCTAAACGTACATTTCACCGAGTACGATGTCTGCGGGCACACTCAGCAGATCTACAGAACAGCAAGTGTGAATTGTAAACACCAGCAACTGTAAACAAATGGTGCAAATGCAGATATAAAAGCCGTAAATAATGTCCATCGTTCAGAGGACATTTACATGCGCAAGACTGCAGCAAAAGCAGTTCAGAAGGAGTTCACTGAAGAGGAAAACTGGTGCGGCCTGCGGAGACTCGCTGAGGTACCCTGGCGCCACCTTCAAACACCAAACGCGTGAAAAGAACAAATCGCTCTTTTTATTCGTTTTTCCAGTTTTTTCATTTGGGCTGATTTCAAACTACTAAAATGTCCACCGTGTCGTCATTTCCGGCTCCTCCCCTTGTTTTTTTCAACATGAATTACTTAGTTTTTTATCGTCTCATTTATATGATATTTGTATCATTCATGATTTGGAAGACAACTATAATGTACTTACTGCTTATGTATCCTTTTATGTTCATTTTAATTTTGTAAGTTTGTAATCCCATTATCTATGCACTAATCTTATCATGTTGATATTAATAAAAAGATTGAAAAAAAAGGAGTTCATTGAAGAGGAAAACTGGTGCGGCCTGCGGAGACTCGCTGATGTACCCTGGCGCCACCTTCAAACACCAAATGAGTGAAAAGAACAAATCGCACAAACAGCAAAAAATGAGCAAGCAGCACAGAACATAAAACATCAAGCCACAAAGTCATTGAACAGTCCAGGAGTGTTCACTTCACACAAAATGCCGGTGGAACACAGCAGGCCAGGCAGCATCTATAAGGAGAAGCACTGTCGATGTTTCGGGCCGAGACCCTTCGTCAGGACCCTGCGTTCCACCAGTATTTTGTATGTGTTGCTTGAATTTCCAGCATCTGCAGATTTCCTCGTGCTTGCATTCACTTCAGTTCAATTTAGCGTGGTGCCATTCGTTGACTGCAGGCCGCAGAGCCAATCCAGCCCGATCAAAATTGCACAAAACAGCAATAAAGAAAGGAGTGACCAGAAACCAGAAGCAGGTCATAACATGAACTAGAGTCCAATACACAAACCACGGCAATTAAACTCTGCCCAAGACTCAAGACTGGCATCATCATCCAGGAGCAGTGAGCGAGGTACCGGTCAAACACAGGCAGATGGTTTTGAACACCAGCCCGCTCACCTTTGCTTTTGTCCTTGTTGATTCCAGCATTGCTCGATGCTTTAATCTTCGAGAAATGGAGTCGATTGTGGGCTCTCCAGGCTTCTTGGCCTCTGGGCCGCACACTCCGCTCGAAACTTCACTGGGTGCCCTCGGAAGCGGCAAAGTGTCTGATCGCTCAATTGGCCCGAAAACACGCCGTCAAAATGTAGACCACAGGCCGCGACAGTAGCAGAATCATATTAGACAGACGAAGAAAAAACTGGAAGAAGTAGCTCTGTGAACTCTCTGAAGGGTGTCGCCTTTGGTCGTGTCGTTGCCGCTGCCATCTTCTTGTAACAGCCAAAGGAGCAGAATCAGGCCATTCAGCCCATTGAGTTTGTTCTGCTATTTCACCTGACCACAACCTCAAATCTGAGAACAAGATTCAGGTAAACTTTGTTCCCAGGTTCAGACTGCATCTTAGAGATTTGAATGTGAAAACATTGGTTAATGTTCCAGTAGTGGCTTGCTTTACAATCACTTGCCGTGTTCCTATCAAAATAAAAACACACCAGATGCCTTGTTGGCTTGGTTCCATGCATTGTGGGAAAATGGGCCGGATGGTGCTTGATCCAACTCAGCCTTGCGTGCTTAGATACCCAACCACCCGTACTGTTCCAACAGCTGCATTAACCCTTTGCAGAAATGCGCCCCAGGCTGCCCAAGGCTGTTACAGCTGCTGGTGTCCTAGGAAGCAGAACACTGCACGAGCAGGTCTCAGGAGGCTGCAGACACAGACACCGCACCTTCGGCCTCCTCAACGGCCTGTCACCAGCTTACTGCTGCAAGGGTGACCTCTCACCTGTTGACAAGTCAGATCTTCAGTGACACTTAAAAGTGCTGAAAGCATTCGATGAAGGAGCAATCTCCCCCTTGATGGTGAGCGAGGGGCCACTGGTCTTTGAGGTGGGGAACTCGGACCAGTGACGTGGCAGATTTTAACATCGACTAGCGGGCTGTTAGCCTCCCCTCTTGCTGTGGCAGCAGTGATCTCTCTCCTTCGCTAGTGACAGAAACAGAGCCAGTCTGAAGCATCGAAGTGTTGGGATGGACATCAGCTTTTCATGGTCTGTGGGGGCTTTGCTATCGCTTGCATGTGGGTGGGGGGGTTGATGCTTTTGCTGGAGTAAGTGGGGGGAGGAAGGTGGGTGGAGAGTCGGTACTTTTGCTGCTGCTTGTGCGTGGGAGGGTGAGGGGACTTTGAGGTTCTAACATCTTTCTGTCATTAATTCTTCATTTTTTAATATTTCCTGAATATCTGTGAAGACTAAGAATTTCAGGCTGTATACTGGATAGATTCTTTGATATTAAATTGATAATTCAAGGGCTCCCAGCATTTCTTATTCCATGGACCCTTATCATTAACTGAGTTTCAGCCCAAAATGCAGTCACCACCTCCTCCCATAGAAGCTGTCTGGCCTGCTGAGTTCTGCCAGGATTTTGTGTTTTTATTTATTTCCAGCATCTGCAGATTCACTCATGGTCCATGGAAACCCCTGTGTTAATTAAATATCCTTCAAGACATTTCTGATAGAATTGAATAAGTTCATGAATAACTTCGCTCACCTCAACTCTGAACTGACTTGACAACCGACAGACTCACTTTCAAGCACTCAGGGTTCTAAAATATAGTTGCCCAGTTTATCTTCTTTTACACACTGCTTGTTTGTCTGTCTTCATCTGTGTATAGTTTTTCATAAATTCTTTTGTATTTTCCCACAGGATACAGTGACATGTACGTACTTCAATAATATACTTTGAACTTCGACTGAATTCAAAAGAGTAATGGTGAAAGCCAAGGGTGGTGGGGTGGAGATACGTCTCCACCAAACGAAGTGTAAGATGCTCCTTCCCTCTGCCACCCTGCAGGTCACCTTGGACAAGGTGTATCACCTGCTTAGCTCCGGATCAGGGTCATGTGAAGCCATGGGGGCAGGTGGTGGACGGTCGTATGAGCAGCCGGTGCAGATCACAAGTCCTGGTTATGTGACCACTGACGCCAGGCAGACAATCTCTGAAGAGTATTGATAATGGCTGGGGTCACTCATCTTGTAAAGACACTGCCCAGAAGGCGGCAATGGTGAACCACTTCTGTAGAAAAATTTGCCAAGATCAATCATGGTCATGGAGACTATAATCGCCAATATCATATAACAAGGCACATAATGATGATGTCATACTACACTGCACATAATGATGATGAAAGCTGTCATTTGGTACTTTCTAGCCTAGTGTTAGTCATCAGATGAGAGTGGAAGAAACTGCAGGGATGTAGGGAGAATATAATCAGATTAGTGTAGACGGCAGCTTGATGCTTGCAATGGAAATTTTCCATGACTTCACCTTTGAGATGAAATAAAATTGCAACCATTTGGCTCCCTTTTTTCAATAAAACATCCAAATTAGTGAACCTGTTCAAGAGTGTCAAGAGCAGGGGCAAGATGCAGAGGGACTGGTCAGATACATTGGGCACCAATCCCCTGGCATGCTCCACACTTTATGATGCAATATGCAGGTCCCAAAACCATTGCTGCAAATAGTGTCATCAACAGTGCAAGGGATGTTGTCCTGGAGCCACGTTTCTGCAAGAACAGACACGAATAGCTGGGCCAGCCGCAGAAGAAGGCAATCTGGCTTGTTTTCAAGGGAGCGAACACTGGAGGGCAGCACCAACTGCGAGGAGCCAGTCCCAACCCAGCACAGATTCCAGCATGACTGCCATGCCCCTATTCTCTCCCACACCACCACTAGCATCTCCTATCCTGGCAACAACAGGCGGTGCCACAGCATGAAGGCCTGGACCATGCAACAATCTGAGGCTATTCAGCTCCTCTCTGTCGATCTTGCCAATGAACTAATGGACCGGATTTGCAGTAGTTTGAACTACCAACGTCCAAAGGGTCTTGCAATCACAGAAAGAATGTTGAAGACAAACACTTGCACCACTTGTTGGGCCCAAGAAGGCTGCTGTGGCCAAGAACTCCAGATCTCACCGGAAAAGTTTTCTGAGAGCAACATCCAAGATGTTGGAGGAACATCCACCTGGACAACTCATCAGTGGGTCAGTCCCTCCACCTGGACATCTCATCAGTGAGTCAGTCCCTCCACCTGGACATCTCACCAGTGAGTCAGACCCTCCACCTGGACATCTCATCAGTGAGTCAGACCCTCCACCTGGACATCTCATCAGTGAGTCAGACCCTCCACCTGGACATCTCACCAGTGGGTCAGACCCTCCACCTGGACATCTCATCAATGGGTCAGTCCCTCCACCTGGACATCCCATCAATGAGTCAGTCCCTCCACCTGGACATCTCATCAATGGATCAGACCCTCCACCTGGACATCTCATCAGTGGGTCAGTCCCTCCACCTGGACATCTCATCAATGGGTCAGTCCCTCCACCTGGACATCCCATCAATGAGTCAGTCCCTCCACCTGGACATCTCATCAATGGATCAGACCCTCCACCTGGACATCTCATCAGTGGGTCAGACCCTCCACCTGGACATCTCATCAATGGGTCAGTCCCTCCACCTGGACATCCCATCAATGAGTCAGTCCCTCCACCTGGACATCTCATCAATGGATCAGACCCTCCACCTGGACAACTCATCAGTGGGTCAGTCCCTCCATCCGGATATACCATCAATGAGTCAGACCCTCCACCTGGACATCTCATCAGTGGGTCAGTCCCTCCACCTGGACATCTCATCAACGGGTCAGTCCCTCCACCTGGACATCTCATCAGTGAGTCAGACCCTCCACCTGGACATCCCATCAATGGGTCAGTCCCTCCACCTGGACAACTCATCAGTGGGTCAGTCCCTCCACCTGGACATCTCATCAGTGAGTCAGTCCCTCCACCTGGACATCCCATCAATGAGTCAGACCCTCCACCTGGACATCTCATCAGTGAGTCAGACCCTCCACCTGGACATCTCATCAGTGAGTCAGACCCTCCACCTGGACATCCCATCAGTGGGTCAGTCCCTCCACCTGGACATCTCATCAGTGGGTCAGTCCCTCCACCTGGACATCTCATCAGTGAGTCAGACCCTCCACCTGGACATCCCATCAGTGGGTCAGTCCCTCCACCTGGACATCTCATCAATGAGTCAGACCCTCCACCGGGACATCTCATCAATGAGTCAGTCCCTCCACCTGGACATCTCATCAGTGAGTCAGTCCCTCCACCTGGACATCCCATCAATGAGTCAGACCCTCCACCTGGACATCTCATCAGTGAGTCAGACCCTCCACCTGGACATCTCATCAGTGGGTCAGTCCCTCCACCTGGACATCTCATCAGTGGGTCAGACCCTCCACCTGGACATCTCATCAGTGGGTCAGACCCTCCACCTGGACATCTCATCAATGAGTCAGACCCTCCACCTGGACATCCCATCAGTGGGTCAGTCCCTCCACCTGGACATCTCATCAATGAGTCAGACCCTCCACCTGGACATCCCATCAGTGGGTCAGTCCCTCCACCTGGACATCTCATCAATGAGTCAGACCCTCCACCGAGACATCTCATCAGTGGGTCATCAGTGAGTCAGTCCCTCCACCTGGACATCTCATCAGTGGGTCAGTCCCTCCACCTGGACATCTCATCAGTGGGTCAGTCCCTCCACCTGGACATCTCATCAGTGGGTCAGTCCCTCCACCTGGACATCTCATCAGTGGGTCAGTCCCTCCACCTGGACATCTCATCAACGGGTCAGTCCCTCCACCTGGACATCTCATCAGTGAGTCAGACCCTCCACCTGGACATCCCATCAATGGGTCAGACCCTCCACCTGGACATCTCATCAGTGGGTCAGTCCCTCCTCCTGGACATCCCATCAATGGGTCAGACCCTCCACCTGGACATCTCATCAGTGGGTCAGTCCCTCCACCTGGACATTTCATCATGAAACATCAACCATCCGATGCCCTCCACAGATGCTGCCTGAACTACTGAGTTCCTCCAGCATTTTGCATGTGACCAGATTCCAACATCTGCAGTCTTTTGTGTCTCTGAGTTTTCCAAGTCTGATGAATGGGCACCATTTTATTGTCTTCTTCATTTTCCAAAATTAATCTAAATGTAATATCTTGAATGGCTGTTATACAAATGTTTAAAACTATTTACTAGCCTTCACGCAGAAACTGCATCGTCCTAGTAGGATGGATGAAGCTGGTCCTCTTTCTGTGTAATGTAAAGGGAAATGGCACTGATAAGTGGAGACTCTGTATGCCCCTCCAATGGGAATAAGCAAATTACACACACAAAATGCTGGAGGAACTCAGCAGGCCAGGCAGCATCTGTGGAAAAAAGTACAGTCCACATTTCAGGCCAAAACACTTCAGCAAGATTGGATAAAAAAGCTGAAGAGTAGATTTAAAAGGTGGGGGCAGGAGAGAGAGAGAAACATCTGGTGACAGTGAAGCCTGGAGGGGGAGCGGTGAAGTAAAGTTGGGAAGTTGTTGGTGAAAGAGACAGAAGGCCTTGGGAAATAGAAAAGGGCGGAGGAACGAGAAAGGGAGGCAATGGGCAGGCAAAGGTGAAAGGAAAAGGGGATGGGTAAGGGGGGGCATAAATGGAAGTTAGAGAAATTGATGTTCATGCCATCAGGTTGAAGGCTTATATTCCAGATGGAATATAAGGTGCTGTTCCTCCAACCTGAGTGTGGCTTCATCACACCAGTGGTGGACATATCGGAATGGGAAGTGGAATTAAAATGGGTGGCCACTGGGAGATCCCACGTTTTCCGGCAGATGGAGGAGCTTGGCAAAGTGGTCTCCCAATTGGGTCTCATCGGTACACAGGAGGCCACACCAGGAGCATCGGATTCCAACAGACTGACAGGTGAAGTGTCCCCTCACCTGGCAGGACTGTTTGGGGCCCTGAGTGGTAGTGAGGGAGGAGGTACAGGGCAGGTACCTCCGCTTGTTCCGCTTGCAAGGAAAGGTGCCAGGAGGGAGATCAGTGGGGAGGGACGAGTGGACAAGGGAGTCATATAGGGAGCAATGCCTGCAGAAAGCAAGAAGCAGGGTGTGAGTGAGGGAAAGATATGCTTGGTGGTGGGATCCAGTTGGAGATGGTGGATGTTTCAGAGAATTATGTGCTGAACACAGAGGCTGGTAGGGTGGTAGGTGAGGACAAGAGGAACCCTATCCCTGGTAGGGTGGCAGGAGGAGGGGGCAAGAACAGACATACATGAAATGGAAGCAATGCGGTTGAGGGCAGCGTTGATGGTGGAGGAAGGGAAGCCCCTTTCTTTGAAAAAGGAGGGCATCTCCTTCGTTCTAGAATGAAAAGCCTCATTCATTTCCTTAGATGCTGCCTGACTTGCTGAGTTCCTCCAGTATTTTGCTTGCATGCTCTGGATTTCCAGCCTCTGCAGCATCTCTTGTGTTAAAATTTAAACGAATCCCATCTGCCTGCACATGGTCTCCATGTCCCCAACCCCTGCCTGCTCATGTATCTGTCCAAATGGCTATTCAATGTTGTTATTGCATCTCACTCCTTCACGTCCCCTGACAGAAACAAACCTTGCCTCATACACTGCTTTTAAACTTCCCCCAGCTCACCTTAGCAGCCTCTGCTCTGGCATTTCACAATTCCGCCCTGAGAGAAAAAACACACCGACTTTCTACGCTATCCGGTGAACCATGGAGACATTCTGCTGGATGTTTACAACACTTCTAAATATACCTCCTTTCAATTACTCTCACTGCAGTCTGCAGTGTGTAGTACATTTGAAATGTACTTTCAAATCAACAGATTTCACAATCCTCTGAAGGACTCAGTATGCTTAACTCCTGTAATTACTATATACTTCCTTTGCATTTGGTCGTTTGTCTGCACTGCTGGGTGCGGCCCATCAGTGATTCTATTATGGTTCTTGGGTTTACTAGGTCTGCCCGCACGAGAACAAGAGATCCCAGTGGCATTCTCCTCAAACAGCCTCTGGCAACCAAGTCCAACTCCTGGCATTCAGGTGTGGTTTAGTTACTGGGCCTGGTGGAACCATTTCTACTCTCGGGAGAAGGGGCCAAGGTGGGTTACTGGCACCTTAAAACCAGTCGCTTCAGGCAGCCGGGGCTCGTCAGCCGTGGCTGGCAGCTCATCGAGGAGAAGGAAAACTCTGATCCCGAACCCCAGCTGCCTTGTGGATATACCCACTCATGGGGAAGGCCTTGGGAGTAAACCCTGAGGGAAAAATCTGGAGCTGGAGTCCCTAAGGTAGTCCTACATTGAGTTCAACGCTGACCAGCAACTCCTGTGATGGAGCTGGTGCTAAATTGCGTCAGTCTCTGCCGTTCCTTCGATTTATCAGATGGGTGGAGAGGGGCAGCCCGCGACAGGGGCAACAGCTTGTTCTCCATATCGTACTGCCCTGGCTTGCGTATCATATAGAGAGCTGGAAAGCATCATCCACGGTCGACCCTGACCAACGCAGGCCTCGACGGTGCACAATAACAGCAAGGACGCTTCATACCTTTTGGGAGATGGTTCCTTCCGGGGCGAGGATGGTGACTGAGGCATGGCACTGCTTCTTTTTGGAGGCGTTGCTGATCCATTGCTCAGGTTGGGCTTCGAGGGCAAAGCGTGCATGAAGAGGCGAGCTGGGAAACAGAAGAGGGAACGTTCATGGAAGACAAGAGAAAAACTTAGCAAAAGCCCCTGTTGCCCAAAAATAACAGCTCTTAAATATCTCAGAAGCCAAAAGATATCTTTGAGTATGGGGGATAGAAAGAAAGATGAATAAGCAACTGCTATTTATGAAGTTCTTTTAACAATCTGGAACTCTGATAGAAATAGAACATGTATGTTTATGTAGAAGTTGCATTTATTTATCGACTGAGATACAGGCCATTCTGGCCCTTCGATCCATGCCTCCTAGCAGCTCCTGATTTAACCCTGGCCTAATTTACAATGAACAATTAACCAGTACACCTTTAGGCTGTGGGAGGAAACCAGAGCATCGGGACACAGGGAGAACGTACAAACTCCTTACAGGTGGCAGCGGGAATTGAACTCGGGTCGCTGGTACTGTAAAGCGTTGTGCTAACCACTACGCCACCGTGCCACGCATACTGTACCATATGAGATGGCGGTTGTTTAAATTTGTGTTCAATTCAGGTTACCTACCAACAGGGAAGATATCAATAAAATTGACAGAGTACAGAGAAATTTTATTAGTACGGTGCAGGGAAAGGTGAAATGTTTAAGGAGACCGTCTTCACTCAGAGAACGTTGAGAGTGTGGAACAAGCTGCCAGCGCGAGTGATGGATGTGGGTTCAATTTCAACATTTAAGAGAAGTTGGGATAAGTTTAGGAGGGGTATGGTTCCCCGTGCAGGTTGATGGGAGTAGGTAGAATTGTTTGGCACGACTTTGACGGGCCTGTTTCTGAGCTTCGTGCTCTAGAACTCTAAGCATCTTCAAAAGAGGAGTGGATGGGTGCGTGAGACAGTAATTTGTGAGGCTGTGGGGTCAAACTGGAGAATGGGACTGGTGTTGTTGCTCTGGTGAGCTAGTTAGTTGATGGGCCAAATGGCCTCTGAATACGCCAAAACAACTCTACGATGGCGGTCCAAGCTGACGCTGCAGAGGGGCTGGCAAGTTGTGGGAGATATTAAACCCAGGTCCCGCCCGTCCTTTCAGATCACGTCAAACGAACCCGCGACGCCCTACCCCTTCAACCTACTTCTGCTGGGCGCCCGTTTATTCAGCAAGGAGTGCTGCTCCTCGGCGAAGGTCAGGCGCCGGACGACGTCCGCCAGCGCTGCCTTCAGAACCTGGATTTCGTCGTCTTGCAGCTGCATCCTCTGCTCCAGGTAGGAGATACGGTCGCCAACGTCCAGGCTGCTGGCGGCCGACACGCTGTCATCTGCAAAAGGACAAAAAGCTCATGGAATGACAGGTGGTGGAGGCCATTGGGCCCATCCTGTTCATACTGTACCGCACAAAAGTCTTAGGCACAAGAAAAACAATTCTTAGAGCGAAGATGCTTTCAAAAATAACAAATTATAATGTTTCTAAATATCAAAAAATTACTATAAAGAGCAATAAATGTATAAAACTAAATTAAATCTATTTTTGGTGTGACCACCCTTTAAAGCTGCATCAATTCTCTTAGGTCGTGCAGTTTTATAAGAAAGTTGGCTGGTAGGTTGCTCCAAGCATCTTGGAGAACTTGCCACAGTTCTTCTGCAGACTTTGCCTGTCTCGCTGGCTTCTATCTCTCCAGGTGGCCTCAATGATGTGGCAGTCAAGGCTCTGTGGAGGCTGTACCATCTAAAACCATATAAAAAGTCTAGGGGTACCTAAGACTTTTGCATAGTACTCTGAAAAAAATAACATTATAGCACAGCACAGGCCTTTCAGCCTATAATGTTGTGTTGACCTTATAACTGAGACTTCCCCTTACACAGCACACTATTTTCAATCATCCAAGTGTGTATTTAAGCATTTCTTAAATACCCGTAAGGTATCAGCCTCTAACACCAGCTGTTCCAAGTGCCACTGCTCACTTTGTAAAGAACTTAGCTCTGACATCTCCCTTGTACTTTCCTCCAATTGCCTTAGTTATGGCCCCTTGTATTAGTCATTTCTGATTTGGGAAAAGTCTCTGATCTAGCCTCTTATCATCTAGATAGATAGATAGATACTTTATTCATCCCCAAGGGGAAATTCAAAATTTTTCCAGTGTCCCATACACTTATTGTAGCAAAACTAATTACATACAGTATTTAACTCAGTATAAATATGTTATGCATCTAAAATCACCCTCCCAAAAAGCATTAATAAATAGCTTTTAAAAAGTTCTTAAATAGTTTACTAGTGCATTGAGTGGTAACTTAAGCTCAGTCCTAACCCCGGCACTTTAACATGTCTTGCCCCTGGTGGTTGAATTGTAGAGCCAAATGGCGTTGGGGAGTAATGATCTCTTCATCCTGTCTGAGGAGCATTGCATTGACAGCAACCTGCCGCTGAAGCTGCTTCTCTGTCTCTGGATGGTGCTGTGCAGGATGTTCAGGGTTTTCCATGATTGACCGTAGCCTACTCAGCGCCCTCCTCTCTGCCACCGATGTCATACTCTCCAGTTCTGTGCCCACGACAGAGCCCGCCTTCCTTGCCAGCTTATTAAGACGTGAGGCGTCCCTCTTCTTAATGCTGCCTCCCCAGCACGCCATCACAAAGAAGAGGGCGCTCTCCACAACTGACCGATAGAACATCTTCAGCATCTCACTACAAACATTGAATACATCTCTATCAAATTTACTCTCACCCTCCTTCACTCCAAAGAGAAATTCCTCACTCGCTCAACCTCTCTCCATAAGACATGCTCCGTAATCCAGGCAGCATCCTGGTAAATCTCCTCTGCACTCTCTCTAAAGCTTCCACATCCTTCCTGTAAAGAGCCAACCAGTATGGAACACAATACTCCAAGTGTGGTCGAACCAGAGTTTTATAGAGGTGAACCATTACCTCACAGCTCTTGAACTCAATCTCCTGACTAGTGAGCATGTGTGCCACGAGCCCTGCAGGCCTTTGTGGCAGGCCGCAGGCCATTGGGGTTCCACGCTTCCGAACACCTGTGTGTACTAATTGTGGTCTTAATGAGAGTTTTTGAGCCCTGGCGCTTTCTGTTTAATCTTGTCAAGTTAATTGTGACTGGCGTGTGTTTTCCACATTCTATGATTATTTTACAGGGACTCTCGTGTAGAACTGGGCTGAATCCTTGTGTCTGTGGAGAATGATTTGTCTCATGGTGTCGCTCAGTTGTGCCTCTGTTGCTATTCCTATGTCTAACTTCTTGTTTCTGTCTCTTCATGGGGAGTCTGTCTTTCCTCTGTCCCTGGGCTGAGTCATTGCCAGCGCTCACCGTGACAGAGTCTGCCGTATCTCTGTCACTGGGTCAAGACGTAGCCACCGCTCACCGTGACAGAGTCTGCCATTCTTCCGTTCCTGGGCTGAGTCATTGCCAGCGCTCACCGTGACAGAGTCTGTCGTACCTCTGTCCCTGGTTCAAGATGGTGCCACCGCTCACCGTGACAGAGTTTGTCGTACCTCTGTCCCTGGTTCAAGACGTTGCCAGCGCTCACCGTGACAGAGTCTGCCGTACCTCTGTCCCTGGTTCAAGATGGTGCCACCGCTCACCGTGACAGAGTTTGCCATTCATCCGCTCCTGGACTCGATCATTGCCAGCGCTCACCGTGACAGAGTCTGCCGTACCTCTGTCCCTGGGTCAAGATGGTGCCACCGCTCACTGTGACAATATGACATCTTAACCACCCTAACAACTTGTACAGGATCTTTCACATCAGCTAAAGATGGACTGTGTGTGAACCTCACACTCTCACTCTGGCTCCACGTTCCTGTGGGTTACAACTTGTCAGATTCTTTGCAGAAGCCATTGGGCCCATCCTGTCCGTGATAACTAAAGATGAATTGTGTGTGAATTCCACTTTCCAGCTCAAAATACGGTGAGAGTTTCTCCTCTCGTTTACCTGGCAGGCAACAGGTTCCAGATTTTCACTCCTTGTTGAGTGATGTGATTTCTTAACTCCCTTACAACCACCCGATACCCGATTCTCTTTCTGTTGGCTAAGGGCCTGTTGAATTCCTGAACAGGACCAACCCAGAGAATTGCAGCACCAGGGCTCCCTGCTGGCAGTGACCAACAACAACAGCTAATCAGAGCAAATTCCAGTTTATTGGGCCTTCAGTTATTTGGGCAGCTGCTTCTTTGGAACAACTCTGAAAGAACCAAAGCAAATCGAGAGAATAGCCAGCATTCCTTCGTTTGGGACACTCTGCTGCTTATTTGGGACAGATTTTTGCTGAACAGGTTTCAACTAGCGTCAGTTGTATATCTTTGACATTGCACCATGCTTAGAACGAACCGATTTTAAATAGCACCAGTTGTGTGTGTTTGTGCTCAAAAAGCACTGATTTTTGTTAATGATAGATGGCCAGGAGTGATCAGGAAGACAATTCTCAACTGTTTTGCTCACTGCGATTTCAAGCATTCAGGCTTGGAGTTGTCAGAAACGACCAGGATGAAAACGAAACTATTTCACTACTTCAACAACCTAAGAACTACAAAGAATTCAAAGGTATCGATAATTATCTTGAATGATAATCAATGAAGATGAAGATTTGGAGGATAGCATTGTACGAAGACAGTCCATTATCTGCACTGAGATTACAACCTCTGCAGCAGATGGTGCTGTGACCAGTCGGAATGCTCTCTGATGTACATTTGTAGAAACGTGCTAGTCTTTGGTGGCATTAGGACCAAATCTCCTCAAACTCCAATTGAGTTAGGAATGCCTTCTTCAGCCCAGGATAGATAGAGATGTTGACAACCCTGCTCCGCTTTTCCTTTCTCCCTTGAACCACTGTCCTCTCCTGTTAGATTCCTTCTTCTTCAACTCTTTGTCTCATCCACCTATCACCTCCTAGCCTGAAATGTCTGCCATGGCCTCCACTACTGACATGATGAGGCCAAACTCAGGATGGAGGAGCAACACCCCAATTTCCATCTGGACAGATTCCAACCTAATAGTATGAACACTGATTTCTTTTACCATCTTGTAATTTCTCCCCTGCCTCTCTCTTTTTCCATTCTTAATTTTGGTTATCCTCTCATCCTTCCTCTTCTCACCTCCCTCTGGTTCTCCTCCTCCTTCTCTTCCTTCCATTGTCCACTCTCCTCTCCTAGTAGATTCCTTCTTCATCAGCCCTTTACCTCTTCCACCTCCCAGCTTCTTATTTAATCCCACCTTTCCACTCACCAGCTTGTGCTCCTCACTCTCCCCCATCTTTTTATTTTGGCTGCTTCCCACTTCCTTTCCAGTCCTGAGGAAGAGTTTCTGACTGCAACCAATCCGAAAGCTCGCTGTGGTACATCTGTAGAAATTTACTAGTCTTTGGTGACATACCAAAGCTCCTCAAATTCCTAATGAAATATGACACAAATTCAACTTTGAAAAAGATAAACAACAATTAGGCTGTTGGGCTGGAGATACGTCTCTAACAAAGGAGGTGTAAGGTGCTCCTTCCCTCCGCTAGCCTGCAGGTCACCCTTGGGCAAGGTGTAGCACCTGCTTGGCCCCCGATCAGGGTCACGTGAAATCACAGGAGCAGGTGGTGGACGGTCGTACGAGCAGCCGGTGCAGATCACAAGTCCTGGTTATGTGACCACTGACACCAGGCAGACAATCTCTGAAGAGTATTGATAATGGCAATGGCAAACCACTTCTGTAGAAAAATCTGCCAAGAACTATCATGGTCAAAGACCATGGTCACCCACGTCACACGACACAGCACATAATAAACGAATGAAACAAAAATAGCTACAATTATACAAACGCCAATTCTGAAAACGAAAGCAATCGCCATAAAGACCCACAAAACTGTCCAGCCTCATGGCTTTAGGATACTTAAAGAATTCAATCAATTGGATAAAAGTCTATCACAAAAGCTGGCAGGTTACTGACACTTGCATAGGCGGACGCCCAGGAAGCTGAGCACCCTCCAGCTCGGAGCACCACCCTACACAATGAGACAGCACCTACAAAGTCCTGCATGGCTACTCGAAGCAGCATCTCCCAAACCTGTGACCTGTGGGATAGACTGGGGCCCTGGCAATCTACTTCTGTAGTACGGAAATTCACCCAGGCTTTGAGGAAAGATTGAGCAAGCTCGGGCTGTTCTCTCTGGGGCGAAGGAGGATGAGACGCAACTTCGAAGAGACGATAAGAGGCAGAGATCACACTCAACAATTCAGGAACAGCTTCCTCCCCTCGGCCATCATACTTCCGAATGAACATTGATCTCTTCCTCAGTGCCTTTCTTCCCCACAAAATGCTGCCACAAGCTATCACTGCACATTAAGGACTCGTTATCTCATGCTCTCATTATTTATTGCATGTGCACAGTTTGTTGTCTCCTGCACTCTGGTTGATCTTTCATTGGCCCTGTTATAGTTACTATTCCATAGATTTATCCAGTAGGGTCACAGGAAAATGAATCTCAGGGTTGTATATAGTGACATAGACGTACTCTGATAATAAAATTCACCTTGAACCTTTTTCTCTCTTTGCACTAATAGACCCAAAGACCATTTCTTTACCTTCCTCCCCATTGCCCACTCCTTAATTTCTAATACACACACACACACACACACACACACACACACAATACACACTGTAATTTACCGTTTTTAGAAAATTATGCACTGCAATGTACTTCTGCTGCATGACGACAAGTTTCACGACCTACAGTATCATGGACTGCACACACATCAAATGAAGAAGTTCTCAGACGAGCCCCAGCAGTTAGATCACTCACACCAACAGTAAGAGAACAACAACTCGGATTCCTAGGACACATCATGCGGAAAGATGAGCTAGAAAAACTCATACTCTCTGGAGAGATCGAGGGGAGCAAACCTAGAGGACGATCTCGGCTTACGTACATCAAAAGCCCAGCCAGGTCGGGGAAATGGAAGCTATCCAAAGAACGAGGGATAGATCTGTATGGAAAACCATGGTCACCAACGTCCTCATCGGATATGGACAGACCGTATCCCGATGATATTAAACCCAATTCAGTCTCCGATCGAGTGGACAGCCAGAGACTTTTTCCCAGGGTGGAGATGGCTAATACAAGGGGACATTATTTTAAGGTGATTTGAGGGAAGTATAGAGGGAAACAATAAGTTTTTGCTTCCAAACACAGGAAGTGTTGAGTATGTGAAACACCCTGCTTGGGGTGGTGGTAGACGTAGGTACAATAGGGACATTTGAGAAACAGGTAGGTACACAGATAATTAAAAATCTTTGTAGAAGGGGTGGGTTAGATTGATCTGAGAGTAAGATAAAATGTTGGCACGACATTGAGCTGTGACGTAGTGCTCTACATTCTACGTTCCACATCACCAACTCCCGAACTCGTTCACTTGGACAAACAGGAACAGCAGGTACAAAGTGATGCCACTGCCTGTGGATTTGCCTTCACACCATTCAGCTTAAAACGCACCATTGTCACTGTGGCTAAACCCTGAATTCCACCCCCCAAAACACTATGGAGCCCCCAGACCAAAATGCGCCAAGGCCAAGGCTCACCCCGTTTGCCGTGGAAATTAGGAATTGCCAATTCATGCCAACCTTGCCCACATTCTTAAGTAAGTTCCAAGTTCCTGGGTGTGAACTTTTCTAAAGACCTAACCTGGGCCCAGCTTATTGATACAAGGAAGCATGACAGAGACTGTATTTTACAAGGACTTTGAGGAGATTTGATATGTCACCAAAGATGCTCACAGATTTCTCCAGTGGAGAGCATTCTAACCAGTCGCATCACCATCTGGTATTGGGGGGGGGGGGGTGGTGGGACCACTGCACAGGATCAGAAAAAGCTGCAGAAGATTGTAAACTCAGTCAGCTCCATCATGGACACGAGCCTCCCCAGCATCCAGGACACTTTCGAAAGGCAATGCCTCGAAAAGGAGACGTCCATCATTATGGACCCCATCACCCAGGACAAGCTTCTGTCAGAAAGGAGGTACAGGAAGAAACAGACTCAATATTTTAGGAACAGCTTTTCCTCCTCCACCACCAGAGCAGAGCACTGAACCCATGAACACTACCTTAGTATTCTAGTTCTCTTTGTTCACTACTTAATTATTTTATGTATAATGTGTACTTAAAAATTTATGTATAGTCATATGCATACACTCATACTGGTGCAAACGTCTTGGGCACGTAAGTATAGCTCGGGTGCTTAAGACTTTTACACGGTACTGTAAGCTATTGTGATGTACAGTATTATCCATGTATGCGCGGTACTGTAAGCTATTGTGATATACAGTATTATCCATGTATGCGCGGTACTGTAAACTATTGTGATGTACAGTATTATCCATGTATGCGCGGTACTGTAAGCTATTGTGATGTACAGTATTGTCCATGTATACGCAGCACTGCTGTCACAAAACAACACATTCCATGCATATGTCAGTGATAATAACCCTGATTCTCATTCTGATTCCTGCCAACTTTTTGAAGGTCAAGCTGCTGTTCCACTGATCATCCTTTTACATTTCAGAATGATCACAGAAACTTCCTTCAAATACCATCCAACCTGCTCTGGGGAAGTGTCTCCAACCCAAAGAATGTCGACCATTTCTTCATCTTCCTCCCCACTGCCCACCCCTTTACACACACACACACACACACACACACACACACACACACACACACACACACACACACACACACACACACACACACACACACACACACACACACACACACACACACACACACCTCCTACCCCCTCCCACAGTGTCTCCTACACACACACATACACCTCCTACCCCCTCTCCCAGTGTCCCCTATATACACACACACACACCCCTCTCCTCCACCCCCACCCATCCACAAACACACACCTCTCACCTACTGTCCCCACCCTCTCCTATACACACATACACTCATACACACACCTCCTAACCTATCTCCCCACCCCCACCCACACATACACACCTCTTTCCCCACCTCCTCCCCTGCCCCACACACACCTACCCCCACACACTTCCTTCCCTCTCCCCTACTACCCCCATCCCCACACACACCTCCTTACCCCTCTCCCAAATATCCCACCCTCCACATAAAACCCTTTTCCCCTCCTCCCACTACCCCATCCCCCCACACACACACTGCTTGACCTGCTGAGTTCTTCGATTCCAATTCCGATTTCCAGTATCTAATGCCCGCATTTCAGTTTTCAGTGTGTGATAATGCTCTGTGTTCTCTGAAAACAATCTCTGATTAAACTGAAAGAGAAATTGAACTCTGAAGCAATCGGAGTGAAGCACACACCTGAATCCAGCCTCTGTACATTAAACAGGACACAACAGCCGTGTTACTGGCTACGCTACACTTGAAATTAAAACCTAAAAAACATGCATTCAGATACACAAGGAACTGAAAAACAAATTTCTGTGAAAGCCCCACAGCCAGTCTCTGTGACATTGGGATCTGCTGAAAATTCAATTGTTGAACAAAAATATCCATTGAAACCGTCTTTCAGTTACAATGCTAATACGGTTAGAAAAGGGGTTCCCCACTGGGGTCCATGGACCCCTTGGGTAATGGTCAGGGTCCATGGCATTTAAAAGATTGAGAACCCCTGGGTTAGAACTTCATCCACCACTGCTGGCATCTACAAGAGCAGGTGTCGCCTGAGTGCAGCTTTCATCTTTAACCATCAAGGGCACACCCTCTTCTCAATGGTAACATCTCCATTGGTGCCATTCCCTCTTCTCAATGGTAACATCTCCATCTGGGCCATTCCCTCTTCTCAATGGTAACATCTCCATCTGGGCCATTCCCTCTTCTCAATGGTAACATCTCCATCGAGGCCATTCCCTCTTCTCAATGGTAACATCTCCATCTGGGCCATTCCCTCTTCTCAATGGTAACATCTCCATCTGGGCCATTCCCTCTTCTCAATGGTAACATCTCCATTGGTGCCATTCCCTCTTCTCAATGGTAACATCTCCATCTGGGCCATTCCCTCTTCTCAATGGTAACATCTCCATCGAGGCCATTCCCTCTTCTCAATGGTAACATCTCCATCAGGGCCATTCCCTCTTCTCAATGGTAACATCTCCATCTGGGCCATTCCCTCTTCTCAATGGTAACATCTCCATCTGGGCCATTCCCTCTTCTCAATGGTAACATCTCCATCGAGGCCATTCCCTCTTCTCAATGGTAACATCTCCATCAGGGCCATTCCCTCTTCTCAATGGTAACATCTCCATCTGGGCCATTCCCTCTTCTCAATGGTAACATCTCCATCTGGGCCATTCCCTCTTCTCAATGGTAACATCTCCATCTGGGCCATTCCCTCTTCTCAATGGTAACATCTCCATCTGGGCCATTCCCTCTTCTCAATGGTAACATCTCCATCTGGGCCATTCCCTCTTCTCAATGGTAACATCTCCATCGAGGCCATTCCCTCTTCTCAATGGTAACATCTCCATCAGGGCCATTCCCTCTTCTCAATGGTAACATCTCCATCTGGGCCATTCCCTCTTCTCAATGGTAACATCTCCATCTGGGCCATTCCCTCTTCTCAATGGTAACATCTCCATCTGGGCCATTCCCTCTTCTCAATGGTAACATCTCCATCTGGGCCATTCCCTCTTCTCAATGGTAACATCTCCATCTGGGCCATTCCCTCTTCTCAATGGTAACATCTCCATCTGGGCCATTCCCTCTTCTCAATGGTAACATCTCCATCTGGGCCATTCCCTCTTCTCAATGGTAACATCTCCATCGGGGCCATTCCCTCTTCTCAATGGTAACATCTCCATCGAGGCCATTCCCTCTTCTCAATGGTAACATCTCCATCGAGGCCATTCCCTCTTCTCAATGGTTACATCTCCATCGAGGCCATTCACTCTTCTCAATGGTAACATCTCCATCGAGGCCAATCCCTCTTCTCAATGGTAACATCTCCATCGCGGCCATTGCCTCTTCTCAATGGTAACATCTCCATCGAGGCCATTGCCTCTTCTCAATGGTTACATCTCCATCGGGGCCATTCCCTCTTCTCAAAGGTAACATCTCCATCAAGGCCATTCCTTCTTCTCAATGCTGTCATCTGGCAGGAGGTACGGGAGCCTGAAGACCCTCACCTCAAGTTTTAAAAACAGCTTTATTTCCCCTATCATCATCAAGTTCTTGAACCAGCCTCAGAAGCCCCAACACTATCTCAGAGTATATTTAATTTTCTCTCACTACTTGCACAAGCGTTTCGTATTTACGTTCGCTTACTTGCATTCGGCAGGATACCTAAAACTCTGAGAGCCATCTATAGATGTGTGGTGGAGCGTACATTGACTGGCTCCATCCCAGCCTGGTACGGAAAGGACCATCCTACCAAAGAAATGTATACAGCCTGGTCTATCACGGGTACAGCTCTCCAAACCATTGAGCACAACTACATGATATGCCATTGCAGGAAAGCATTAATCATCAGTGACCCCACCACATTGTCTCATCTCACTGCTGCTGTCAGGCAGAAGGTACAGGAGTCTCAGGACTGACACCACTAGGTTCAGGAACACTTATTGCCCCTCAACCATCAGACTCTTGAATCAGCAGGGATAACTTCACTCAACTTCACTCACCTCAACACTGAACTGTTCCCACAACCTATGGACTCACTTTCAAGGACTCTTCATTTCGTGTTCTTAATATTTATTGCTTACTTATTAATTATTATTGTTTCTTCTTTTTGTATTTGCACAGTTTGTTATCTTTCTAGTTGGGTGGTCTATCATTGATTCTGTTATGACTACAATTCAATGGATTTATTGAGTATGCCCACAAGAAAATTAATCTCAGGGTTGTATATGGTGACATATAAGTACTTTGATTATAAAATTTACTTAGAAATTTGAACCTTATAATCTATGTTCACTTAAGTTTATGAACTTGTCTGCCATGTACTGTGCTGTAAGAAGCTTAATTTTTCATGGTATTTATATTTTATTTAATATTACAGTCAGCAGATTACAGTCAGCTACAACTGGAGCCATGGGACAGCAGATTACAGTCAACTAAAACTGGAGTTACGTGGCAGCAGATTACAGTCAACTATGACTGGAGTTATGGGGACAGCAGATTACAGTCAGCTACAACTGGAGTTACGCGGCAGCAGATTACAGTCAGCTACAACTGGAGTTATGGGGACAGCAGATTACAGTCAACTATGACTGGAGTTATGGGGACAGCAGATTAGAGTCAGCTACAACTGGAGTTATGGGGACAACAGATTACAGTCAGGTACGAGTGGAATTATGGGACAACAGATTACAGTCAGCTATAACTGGAGGTGGGGACAGCAGATTACAGTCAACTACAACTGGAGGTAGGGGACAGCAGATTACAGTCAGCTATAACTGGAGGTGGGGACAGCAGATTACAGTCAACTATAACTGGAGGTAGGGGACAGCAGATTACAGTCAACTACAACTGGAGGTAGGGAACAGCAGATTACAGTCAAGTACGACTGGAGCCATGGGACAGCAGATTACAGTCAGGTACAAGTGGAATTATGGGACAGCGGATTACAGTAAGCTACAACTGGAGGTAGGGGACAGCAGATTACAGTCAGCTACAACTGGAGGTAGGGGACAGCAGATCGTGGCCTCAGTGTCACGGAGAGAGGAGTTTCAGTGTCACGGAGAGAGGAGTGACCATCATGGAGAATGAGTGAAATCGGTTCTTGCCCCGGATTGTGACACCCTGTCTTTTCAGTGTATCTAGGCTGGCGTTTAAATTGACTTGACAACAGAACAGTGAAAGGCTCCGGCCCCCTTCACAGAGGAGTGAACATCATGGAGAGCGAACAAGGTCAGCTCTCGCCTCCAATCTGAGCCGGTGTTTAAATTGTCTAATCAGCGGATTGTACCTCGCACTAGGACCCAGCTACCACGAAGGGCTCGGGGCCTAGACCATGCCGCCCAGCGACTCACTACGGGCTCAGATTTTGCCACCTAGCCCGAAGCTGCTACCCAGCTCTTCAAATCAGCTGCACTCCCAGATCGATGCAAACTCACTCCCGAGCCGGTTGCAAGGGCATCAAATCTCCTCTGCCTGGGCATTTATTTCTACTCTTGGACGCAGAGTGATCCAACCATGCACCCAGCCGGGTTGTACAGACATCAGAACTCCACCTGCATCGATTCTGCATCACACCATCTCCCCTCATCCCCCGAACTCACCTCACCATCTCTCACACCTTCACTGTTTTCAAGGATAATTTAACACAATTCACCTCAGAAAAGGTATTTTAGTGATGTTTTCAGTCATATTTCATAACTCTTTAACTACCAGTGAGCTGTCACATGCGTTTGGTAACACCATCTTAACCGAAAGGGAGATTTCTTTAAAAACCAATAGGAATGGCAAGGGCCAATAACTGGGAGTTTAAACATTGAACATTACCATACTGTTGTGGAAATATATCTACAGCCCTGAAGTCTTTATGAATTTATGACTTTTGTAAAATGTAATGTGACAAAACGGAACCTGTGAGATCCCAGAGTGCTTTGCTGGTTTGGATGGGAGGTGTGTGTGTGTGTGTGTGTGTTATCAAGGTGTGCATTTTATGGCGGTGGGGTGGGGGGGGGGTTAGTTTTGCCAACAGAGGCAAATAGGACAGAGTTGTCATGGGGAAGAAGCCTCTAAAGACAAATAGATTGAATGAAGAATAGATGCCAGGGACCAGAGACAGGTACAGAAAACAGAGGAATGGGATGGAACAACTGAATTACTGTCCTCTGTAAAAGTATAAAAGTGGTTTGCTTGAGCTATAAGATTGAAGCTATCTTCTAGACAATAACCTTTGTAGGTAGACTTCCCTTGCAGGTAATAAATTTGATCCACTCTGAATACTTGAATTTTAACTTTCCCCAACGACCTCGGGAGAGTCTGAATATGATGACTTGATCAACTGTCCGGAACTCTGACTGGTAATCCAGTAGTAACCACTGCACTCTATACCCAATTCCAGTTACTTTATGAGCTCAGACACATGTTCATATTGAAAACTGGCCAAGTGGTTCTGCCTTAACAACAGTGGGTAGAGTCCAAGATTCTGATACCTACTCTTCTCGAGATTGATCCCAGGAATGAAAGGGTTAATCTATGGGGAGCCTGTACTCACTGGAGTTCCAAAGGATGGTAGTGGGGGGGGGGGGGCAGAATCTCACTGAAATCTATTGAATATTGAAAAGTCTCGCTGGAGTGGTTGTGGAGAGGACGTGGCAGCGTCTAGGACCAGAGGGCACAGCTCCCTTTAGAATGGAGATGAGGAAGAATTCCTTTAGCCAGTAGGTGGTGAATCTGTGGAATTCATTGCCACAGAAGGATGTGGAGGCCAAGTCATTATTTAAAGTAGAGGCTGATAGATTCTTGATTAGTCAGGGTGTCAACGGCTACAGGGAGAATGCAGGAGAATGGGATTGAGAGAGATAATAAATCAACCATGATGGAATTGCAGAACAGACTCAATGGGCCAAATGGCCTGATTCTGCTCCTATGTTTTATGGTCTTATGCATGGGCAGGGTTTGTTACCTCTAGAACGCAACAAATTTCACCCTGATTCATGCAGTCATAACTTAACTTGCACTCCATCTTGGTTCCTAAGGTTGTCATAGCTGGGGGGGGGGGGGTGGTAGTGGGGATAAGCTCCCACTACCTATAAAGTGCTCCAAATGGCGTGCGACTCTGACAGCCTCTGACAACCAAGTCCAACTCTCGGCCCTCACGTGTGACTTAGCTACCAGGACCGGTGGAACTGTTTCTACTGACGAGAGAGGGGGCAAAGGTGCACTACTGGTGCTTCGGGCAGATGGGGCTCAACAGCCTTGGACGGCAGCCTGTGTAGGAGAAAGAAAACTCTGACTTTAAACCTCTGCTCCCTCGCGGCCGTACCCACCCATGGGAAAAGCTTCAGGAGTGAACCCCGAGGAGGAAATCCGGAACCGGGGTCCCTGAGGCAGTCTGATGTTGTTTACAACTTCACTCTGGCAACCTCTGCGACGACACTGGTGCCGAGTTGTTTCGGCACTTGCCCTTCACATGGACTACATCAGTGACGTGGAGAGGGGGAGCCCACTGCATGGGCAACAGCAGGTTCTTCAAATCTTCCTGCCCAGGCTTGCACCCTGGAGAGGACACAGCCCACCAGAAGCGCAAACCATTGATCCCCCGGGATCGACAGCTGGCTACTACAGCCCTCCATCTTAACCCACTGGGGTGAGAGAGTCGAGACACTGCTTCACAACTCTGCCATCCCGGGTTTGATCTCAACCTGCCGCCTGTGTTGTGCTTATGCGTTCCCCCCTCTGATTATACCACTTTCCTCCCCCACTCTCAGGTTGGAAGGTGAATTGGAAACCGAAAGTGTGCCCCTAGTTTGTAGGTGGCTGATGGGATCTGGGGGAAGTTGATGGGAATGTTGGGAGAAGTCCGATGAGCCAAAGCCAGGAGGCTGGAGACTTGTGTCTGTGTGGGTGGGGTGTGGGAGAAAGGGGCTTGTTTTGCTGTTGCGTTCTGTTCGATTGCATTCTGTGATGTCCTACAAAGCACTGGCTCCAGAATGTGTGGAGTGACTTGCAGGCTGCTCCCAGCACCTCCTTACATGTGTTGGTTAGAACATAGAAAGCTACAGCACATCACAGACCCTTCGGCCCACAATGTTGTGCTGACCATGTAACCTACTCTAGAAAATGCCTAGAATTTCCCAGCTGCTTAACCATCTATTTTTCTAAGCTCCATCTACCTATCCAAGAGGCTCTTAAAAGACCCTGTTGTATCTGCCTCCACCACCTTCACTGGGCATTCCACACACCCACCACTCTCTATGTGGGAAAACTTACCCCTGACATCCCTTTTGTAGCTACCCCCAAGCAGCTTAAAACTATGCTCCCTCAAGTTAACCATTTCAGCCCTGGGAAAAAGCCTCTGGCTATCCACACGATCAATGCCTCTCATCACCTTATACACCTCTATCAGGTCACCTCTCATCCTCCGTCGCTCCAAGGAGAAAAGGCCGAGTTCACTCAACCTATTCTCATAAAGCATGTTCCCCAATCCAGGCAACATCCTTGTAAATCTCTACGCTGTCTCTCTGTCTCTCCCTGTAGTGAGGTAGCCAGAGCTGAACACAGTACTCCAAGTAAGTATTAGTAAGTACTCGAAATACTCCACAGTAAGTGGTTGTTAATATAAACGATGCATTTCACCGTATGTTAGTGTGCGGATTTGGCAAATGAATCTGAATAAAATGGGATTTGTGTATGATAATTGCAGAACAAACCTGATGGGCCAAATGGCCTGATTCTGCACCTTTGTTTTATGGCCTTATGCATGGGCAGGGTTGGGTGACAGTGGTTCAGGTGGACTCGATGGGCTCATTCATTATCGAAGTACATTAATGTGATTAATTTTCTTGCGGGTACAATCAATAAATCTATAGAATAATAACCATTACCAGAACCACACCAGCTTGGACATTCATCCTTTGATTCAGCCTACGACAGTGGTGTCATCAGCAAATCTGAACACGGCATTGGAGCTGTTCTTCGTCACACAGCCCTGAGCAGAACGGGGGGCTGAGCACACAGTCTCGTGGTGCCTGTGGAGATGTTGCTGACAGTCCCACTCAGCTGAAGTCTGCAAGGGAGGAATCTGAGAACCTGTCGGCTGCCATGCCTGTCAGTCATACCGCTCGCTTCTCACCCACTCATATATTGTAAGTTGTGGGAACTCTTTATGTCTTGCACTGTGCTGCTACCGCAAGACAACTAATTTCACCACGTCAGAGAAAATAAACCTGATTCTGATTAAAATTCTCATCGTTAAAGCCCTCCACTACCTCCCTCTGGGATCTCTACGTTCCTCAAATCCGTCCCCTTTCCCATCCCTAATTTTAGACATCCCTCCTCCCCATAGGTAGTTGCAGTTGCCTCGCACTGGAATTCTAATCCCGACTCTCTTCCCTCCCCACCCACCTTCAAAAATTTACCAGGCCTTTTAAAGCATCCATGCTTAATAATGGCGTCAAGTTCTGTTTACTATGATCGTAAATCCCATTGGGAGTGTTCAAAGGATTACAAAATGCAAGCTGTGTCTGTTCAGTCTGACTCAGGAAGGTTACATCCACTATCTCGAAGATGCCATCGGGCAGGAGGTACGGGAACCTGACGAGACACACCTCAAGGTTCAATATCATCTTCTTCCATCGGTTTCTTCAACCAATCTGAAAACCTCCCTTGGATTGTCTGTCCTTTTCTCTCTCTTTTCACTTGCACTGATGTCAAGGTTTTTATTTTGTCAAATAAATTATGCGTAATTTATGCTAATTTAAACTCACGTTAACTTGCATTTATCTGTGCTGGTACTGCCATAAAAACTAAATTTCATGGTATTTCTACCCTGGGTAGGGATACATCACTACCAAAAGAGGTGCAAGGTGCACCTCCCTCCCCCAACCAGTGTCATGTGAAGCCATGGGAGCAGGTGGTGGACGGTCGTATGAACAGCCGGTGCAGATCACAAGTCCTGGTTATGTGACCACTGACACCAGGCAGACAATCTCTGAAGAGTATTGATAACCCTTTACACCTACGACTGTGTGGCTAAGTACAGCTCCAACACCATATATAAATTTGCTGATGACACCACTGTTGTGGGCCGTATTGAAGGTGGTGATGAATCAGCCTACAGGAGAGAGAGACTGAAAATCTGGCTGAGTGGTGTCATAACGACAACCTCTCACTCAATGTCAGTAAAACCAAGGAACTGATCGTAGACTTCAGGAGAGGGAAACCAGAAGTCCAGGAGCCAGTACTCATTGGCGGATCAGAGGTAGAGAGGGTCAGTAACTTTAAATTCCTGGGACTCACTACCTCAGAGGATCTGTCCTAGATCCGTCATTTAAATACAATTAAAAAGGCACGACTCCCTCAGGAGTCTGCGGAGATTTGGCATGACATTAAAACTTTGACAAACGTCTATAGATGTATGGTGGAAAGTGTGCTGACTGGCTGCATTATGGCCTGGTATGGGAGCACCGATGCCTTTGAGCGGAAAATCCAACAAAAGGTAGTGGATTCAGCCCAGTACGTCACTGGAAACACCCTCCCAACCATTGAGCACATCTACATGAAAGATTGCCGTAGAAAAGCAGCATCCATCATCAAAGATCCTCACCACGCGGGCCACGCTCTCCCCTCACTGCTGCCATCAGGTAGAAGGTACAGGAGCCTCAGGACTCACACCACCAGGTTCAGGAATAGTTACTACCCCTCAACGATCAGGCTCTTGAACCAAAGGGGATAACTTCACTCACTCTATTTCTGGAGTTCTCACACCTCCCTTCCTTCCCCCACCCCCACATCTCCCTCCATGCACCAGAATTCCATTTCCAACTCTTCTCCCCCTCCCACCACCCCACACCTCCCTTCAAAAGGCCCCCTAAAATGTAACCAGGCCTTCGCTTGCGAATTTCTGCAGACGTACCGTGGGGAGCATTCTGACTGGCTGCATCACCGTCTGTATGGGGGAGAGGGGAAGTAATGGTTACCGCGCAGGGCTGAAATAAGCTGCAGAGAGTTGTAAACTCAGCCAGCTCCATCACGGGCTCCAGCCTCCCCAGCATCCAGGACATCTTCAAGGAGCGATGCCTCAAAAAGGCGGCGTCCATCATTAAGGACCCCCATCACCCAGGACATGCCCTCTTCTCATTGCTACCATCAGGGAGGAGGTACAGGAGCCTGAAGACACACACTCAGCGATTCAGGAACAGCTTCTTCCCCTCTGCCATCAGGGAGGAGGTATAGGAGCCTGAAGACACACACTCAACAATTCAGGAACAGCTTCTTCCCCTCTGTCATCTGATTTCTGAATGGACATTGAACCCATGAACATTACCTCATAACTTTTCTGCTCTACTTATTTTACACGCACACACAATACTTTCTGTAAATCAGTCATTATTATTCATATTGCAACGTGATGCTGCCACGTAACAACAAATTTCACAACATATGCCGGTGTTATTAAGCCTGATTCTGAAACCATCCAGACTAATATCTCTGACTGGCATCAATTTTTATTTCATAAGATTGTAAATCCCATTGGGAACATTAAAGGATTATAAAGGCTGTGGAGATGCAGATACTGTACAATTTCAAGGCACAGATTAGCATATTTCTATTTATTAGGATTTTAATGATGGATATTAGTTTTATTTGCCACATGAACCTCGAAACACGCCACGCAATGCATCATTTGTGACAAATGAAATCAGCAACGATTGCACTGGGCGGCCTGCAGGTGTCTCCATGCTTCCGGAGGTGGTACGGTCACAACTCACTAACCCTAACCTGTACATCGGCAGGACGTGGGAGGAAAGCAGAGACCCGGAGGAAACCCAGGCAGTGAGGGGGAGAACGCAAAGAACCCCTGACAGGCAGCAGTGGGAGTTAAACCACAACTGGTGCTGTAATACCCTTATACTATCACGCCAGCCTACAGACTTAGAACTTAAGAACCAAAAGGATATGTGGGAGGTGACACCAAGGTAAAAGATCCCCAAGATCTCAGTGAACGTCCGTTACAGCACTTGAGGTCAATAGGCCTCCAGCTTCTGTCGCGGCCCTCCCAGTACAGCCATATCCACTTTGGAGAGATTACAGCAATAAACCTTCGGCTTACATTCTCAAGGCTGTGCTTTTGGAGTGTGTTACCAGTCGTAAAGTGAAGCATGCAAAACTCTGCGGGGCACAGATGAGGCAGATGGTCAGATTCTTCGACCCAGGATGGAAATATCAAGTATCAGACAGCATACCATTAAGATGCAACCTCGAAGGAGATTTCCAGGGCAGATCTTTGTTTTTGCGCAGGGTGAGCTGCTGGAGGAAGGGGCAGGAGCACGTATGATCGCAAAGTAACACAGCACTCAGACAGTCAGGAGAGGGAATTTGTTGCCTCGATGGCTATTTATGTCTTATGGTCTTGGCAAGGAATGGAGGGACTTGGGCAGCATTTGTTTAGATTGACAGCATGGTTTGTGTGGGCTGAAGGGCCTGATTTTGTGCTGGACTGGACTCAAAGCCAGTGAGCCTAACTACTGCTTCCTGTAGTCAAGAGCATCTTCAGATGCTGGAAATCCAGAGTAACACACACAAGACGCTGGAGCAGGGGTTCCCAGTCTGGGTTCCATGGGCCGCTTGCTCAATGGTATTGGTTCATGCATAAAAAAAAGTTGGGGACCCCTGTGCTGGAGGAACTCAGCAGGTCTGGCAGCATTGATGAAAAGGAATAAAGCCACGATGTTTTGGGCAGAGACCCCTCCATGGGAGTCCTGACGAAGGGTCTTGATCCGAATCGTTGACTGTTTAATCCTTTTCATAGATGCTACCTTACCTGCTGAGCTCCTCCAATACTTTGTGTTTACTTGTTATATTTTATGACTTCAAAACATTAAACTTATTCAAAAGACTCAGGAGTCCGAAATGAGGGTCTAACTTCGTGTTTACTCTAAGCCAGCCACACACGTGTCATGTGGTAGTGTGATAGCGTATGCCATTCACTTACTTTTACATACAACCCATAATGAATTATTTAAACAAGCAGGAATACTTAATCAACCAGCCTAATATTACCTAAATATTACTGAAATATTTAATATGTTGTCTGGGTTGCTTTGGATTTCCAGCATCTGCAGAGTTTCTCATGTTTGAAAGCACAGTTTCATGTAGTTATCAGAAAAAGGACTTCACATTCCCAAAGACGTCAAGAGGAGAAGGTGCAGCTAAGTATGTGGATCTGAGAGAAGGCAAATGCACTGTTATACCGGAGCCTCGTCAGTGCATATGCAATACTCACTCTGATCCCTGGCGGGCAGTTATTCAGACACCTGATATCGGGACTCCGAGGGGAATTGAGAACAAAACAGAAACACACCTTTGGAAGCTGCTGAATTTTGAGCTGGTGAGCAAAATGTCTTGAGGAAAGGTGGCATCGTCAAACATGCCAAGAGGGGACCCAGATTTTAAATGAATGCGAACACAGTAAGGGAACAGCGTCTCCCCCTCACAGACATGCCTCATCGTGGACCATAGAGTCATAGGAAAGTACAGCACAGAAACAGACCCTTCGGCCCATCTAGACTGTTCTGAACTATTTAAACTGCCTACTCCTGTCAACCTGCTCCCGTACCATAGCCCTCCATACCCCTACTATCCACGTACCTATCCAAATTTCTCTTAAATGTTGAAATTGAGCTGGTATGCATCATTTGTTCTGCCAGCTCGTTCCACACTCTCACCACCTCACGAGTGAAGTTTCCCCTCATGTTCCCTATGAACTTTTTCACCTTTCACCCTTAACCCATGACCTCTGGTTATAGTTCCCACCCAACCTCAGTGGAAAAAGTCTGCCTAATCTATACCTCTCATAATTTTGTATACCTCCATCAAATCTCCTCTCAATCTTCTGTGACCTGAAGCTACCCTGGCACTGAAAGATAAACCTGTGGCCGGGGGGGGGGGGAGGGGGTTCTAGAACAACCTCCACAGTTGTTCGATCCACAGGTCTGGTTCCACTAATTGTCCGACCACCTTGCCAGCCAATCAGACGTTTGCTGCAAGGAACTCAGAGAAAATACACGCCAATGAGGCGCAGTCTCAGTTGGGTCTTCGCATCTTCGAGACCCCCTTACCTCACCCACCACACAGCAGGACCCAGACTAAAGCTTGCTTCAGAGCTGCACTTTGGAAGTATGAAAATTCATCCTTGAGACACCGTGGAGCACATACAATCCAACGACAATCACTGCAGAAAGCACCCAAACCTCGCGGAATCAAATTCCAAGTTACGGGTGTATTCCTGGCACAGATCTCAAGCTTGTTCAAAGTCAATTTATCATCAAAGTATGTATACGCCACCATATACTACCCCGAGATTCATTTTCTTGCAGGAATTCACATTAGATCAAAGAAATATAGTCGACTCAATGAAAAACTGCAAACAAAGGTGGACAAACAGTGTGCAGAAGACAAACTATGCAAGTGCAAAAAAATTAACAACAATAAATAAATAAGTGAATAATTATTACTGGGAACATGAGTCGAGGAGTCTTTGAAAGCGAGTTCACAGGTTAGCAGAGCCAGTCGATTGTCCTACCAATTGTTGACTATGGAAAGGAATGGACATTGGATGTTTCTGGCTGAGACCCTTCAGCTGGCCCAAAATGACAACTGTATGTACCTACAGAGCTCCTCTGTGTGTGTGCTGCTCTGGATTTCCAGCATCTGCATTTATTATGTCAAGTTAGCAACGATATTTTGAATGTAACTAATGTTTGCAAGTTACCTTGCAACTTAAATTCACATCTCTGCACAGTGTATTGTTTTTATCCTGAAAAAACGTATAAACCCCGGTAGGACGTTAACTGTTATTCATCTTGGCAAGGTAGAGGCAATACAACAAAGGGTTAATAAACCATGTTACAAGGGAGTGAACTACTAACTATACTTTGCAAAGAAACTAGGCAAGGACGGAAAGTTAAGATGCATCCATTTTATCTCCGACTGTTTCCACTTCTGACGAAGCACTTCTTAATGATGGGTGCTGCCTTTTTGGGGCATTGATCCTCGAAGATGCCCTGGCACTAGTGTCTATAGCATCCAGGACACCTTCAAGGAGAGATGCCTCGTAAAGGCAGCATCCATCATAAAGGACCCCATCATCCAGGTCATGCCTTGTTCTCATTGCTACCATCAGGGAGGAGGGACAGGAGCCTGAAGACACACACTCAGCAGTTCAGGAAGAGATTCTTCCCCTCTGCCAGCCGATTACTGAATGCACATTGAACCCATGAACACTACCTCATGACTTTTTAGTCCTGACGAAGGGTCTCGGCCCGAAATGTCGACAGCGCTTCTCCCTATAGATGCTGCCTGACCTGCTGTGTTCCACCAGCATTTTGTGTGTGTTGCTTGAATTTCCAGCATCTTCAGATTTCCTCGTGTTTGACTTTTTTTAATCCCTATTTTTCTATATAACTATTTTATATATGTACATACAGACGCTTACTGTCATTCACAAACAAGAGAAAGTCTGCAGATGTTGGAAATCAAAGCAACACAGACCCGATGAAGGGTCTCGGCCTGAAATGTCGATGGTTTACTCTTTTCCGTAGATGTTGCCTGGCCTGCTGAGTTCCTCCAGCATCTTGTAGGTTCACAGGTTGAATTTAATGTCAGAGAAATGTATACAATATACATCCTGAACCGCTGACAGGTGTTACTGTAATTCACCGCTTCCCTCTCTATTATTATGTACTTCATTGTACTGTTGCTGCAAAGTTAACAAGTTTCACTACATATGCCGGTGATATTAATCCTGACTCTCATTCTGAAGCACAAACTGTTCATAGGTGCTGATTCAAAAATTCAAAGTAAGTATCCGGAGTACGGTTCTGAGATTTGTCCTCCCCACCGGCTGCCATGAAACAAGGAAACATCACGGAACTTGTTCAAAGAAAACGTCAGACACCCAACTCACGAAAAAATAAATTATGGGCTCCAATTGCGCACAGATCAGTAGAATTATTATTTAATAGAAGTAGTAGTTTCATGGACCGTGTGCAGGACGTCACCGTCAGTCACTGGTGCCACAGTGGAATGTTCCACACCCTATGGACTCTTTCAAGGATCTTCATCCCAAATCCTTGGGATTTATTGCTTATTTATTATCAGTTCCTTCTGTTTGCATTTGCACAGTTTTTCACACGGGCTCATCGCCTAAGTGGGGCGATCTTTCACAGATTCTGATTGGGTATTACTCTATTACAGATTTATTGAACATTCCCACAAGGAAATTAATTTCAGTATTGTATATGGTGACATATATGTACTTTGATAATAAATTTACTTTGAACTTTTGGACCTGTTGAATACTTGCAGTATGGGTTTTTCAGTCAATCCATAATTTTGGTTCTGGGCTGGGGTTGGATGTGGACTCAAAGTTTATTTGAGATTCAAGTTTGCTTGTCGCGTGGATGTTGAAACATACTGTGAGAAGCGCTGTTTGCGTTAACAGCTAACACACCCAAGGGTGGGCTGGGGGCAGCCTGCGAGTGTGGCCACACACTTGTTTAGCTGTGGAATTTGTTGCCACGAGCAGCTGTGGAGGCCGAGTCATTGGGTGTATTTAAGGCAGAGATAGATAGGTTCTTGATCAGCCAGGGCATCAAAGGGTATGGGGAGAAGGCAGGGGAGTGGGGATGACTGGAAGAATTGGATCAGCCCATGATTGAATGGCTGAGCAGACCCGATGGGCCGAATGGCCTACTTCTGCTCCTCTATCTTATGGACTTACCCTGGAGCCAACGTAGCATGTCCACAATGCTCCTCCTGGAAATGGCTGAGAGATGAACAAACTACCAGGATTCAACAGCCACAACCTGACACCTTCTACCCAGAGGAAAATTTTATTCAACTCCAGACTGCTTTTCCAGTTCCCAACCCCCTTTCAACCCTTTGGAGTTCACTACAGAGGCCAGTGGAAAAATTACACAGAACTCACACAGAATGCCCGGGGAACTCAGCAGGTCAGGCAGCATCGATGGAGAGGAATAAACAGTGGACGTTTCAGATCCAGACCCGGCAATTGCTAATACCTAAACACAAAGTGCACTGCAGATGCTGTGGTCAAAGCAACATGTACAAACAAGCTGGAGGAACTCAGCGGGTCGGGCAGCATCCGTTGAAATGGGCAGTCAACGTTTCGGGCCGAGACCCTTCGTCAGGGTAGACGCTGCCTGACTTGCTCCAGCGTTTGCGTGCGTTGCTTTGGATTAGCTGCAGCATCCGCCGACTTTCTCCTGTTTATAAATGCTCTGCTCTGGTGGGAGTGGAGTTGAAGCTGTCTCTGTTTCTTGTTTACGGCCTTGCGAGTTGCGAACAGCCGACAGGCGGTTGAACTCTTCATCTCCAACCCTCCTGTCCAGTCACCGTCTCACACCTTCTGCAATCTTGCACAGGCGAAAGGTCGTTCATCTTTGCTCCTTTCAGACGCCGACAGCCGGCGTCTTGCCTCATTCCAGCCACACAACTATACTTCCCGTTCAGCCCAAGATGGTCCATCTCCCCCACCCCCCCACCACCACACAACTGATGATGCCCCGGTTCCAATGCCCCTCCCCCTGGCGAGGGAAGCTCGGTAACTTTCTCCAGTGTCAGCGTGGACTGGGTGGGGGGGACAGGGAGCATCCATCCCTCCGACCTCTCTCCAACCCGGGCAGAACCGCCGCCGGCTGAAGGAACATTTTAAAGGCAGGTACTCACCCATGTTGGCGGTGCGCTCTGCCGGATGAAATCCGCCGCCCGGTTAAGCTGAGCACCTGGACGGCGGCCGCCTCCCAAGTAAACACGATCAGAGCGGCCCGTCCGCTGAGAACGCAGGTCTCCGCCGTGCGCTGGCCCCAGCCCAATCCTTGCATTAGATGAGACGAAGGGCAGACAGCATAATCTCCTGGAAATAATAGCGCTCGTTTCCCCCTTTTCCCGAACGACAATTAGCTTTTCTAATCCCCGAAGCCCGTGACTCGTGGCGAACAATTGATGGCAAGTGTCGCCTCGCCTCGCCACGGCACGGCAACTTAACCGTGCTAAATCGCAATTGCATCAGGAGCAACCTCTTAACTTTGCGTCATATTGGCACGGTGCACGATCCCACCAACATCTGACACACGCCACCGATCAGAGACGATCCAGCGGGAGATCGGTTACAACCCGGGTGTCAGCCCCTGACTCCAGCATGTGCGCGTCTGGGCGCTTGTTAACTCGTTCCAAACCCGATTATGGTCCCTCTTCTCCTTAGAGAGCCGCGTCCCCTCCCACAACTACATTACCATCTGCTGCCTTCACAGGACCAGCTATGGTGGCTGACTCTCAGTCATCAGCAAAAGGGGGAAAACTTATCGCCACGCCGCTATCTTCCCACAAGCGATCTGCACACCTTCAGTCCATCAATCTGGTTGTTAATCTCAACCAAATAATCTGAAAAACGCCTTAAAATCGCTAAACATTCCAGGTTTTTCCACGGGGGAGGGGGGCATTGACAGAACTGTATAGACTCAGTAGCCACTTTATTAGGTACACCTACTGGTTAATGACAATATCTAATCAGCCAATCACGTGGCAGCAATTCAATGCATAAAAGCAGGCAGACATGGTCAAGAGGTTCAGTTGTTGCTCAGAATGGGGAGGGAACATGACTTTGTCTGTGGAATGATTGCTGGTGCCAGATGGGGTGGTTTGAGTCTCTCAGAATCGGCTGATCTCACACACAATAGTCTTTAGGGTTTACAGAGGATGGTGCATAAAAAAACAAACAACAAAAAATAAACAGTACTGTGGGGAAATTGTCTTGTTAACGAGAGAGGTCGGAGGAGAATGGCCAGACTGGTTCAAGCTGACAAGAAGGCGACAGTAACATACATAATAAAGTACATTTGACACCAGTGGTGTGCAGAAGAGCATCTCTGAGGTGGAGGGACTACAGCAGCTGAAGACCATCAACGTACTTTCAGAGGCCACTTTATTACGACATAATGGCCACAGAGCACATGTACATGTGGACAAGACTTCCCGGTGGATAGAACGTGGCTGTTCTTGAGGCACGTTGAGGGCAGACGGCTTCAGGCAACGGTTAGTTTAGCCTCTTGTCAGCTAAACGTGAACTTGACAATGTTGCCCGAACTCAAGTCTGGTTGCCGTCATGCCCCCAAACCAGGACCAAACCTGTTCCCAGCTCCGAAGCATGGGAAGCTGCACTCATTCCAGATATTTCAAAGTTCAAACCAGATTTATTATCAAAGTCACATACACTACCCCGAGATCATTTTCCTGCAAGCATTCGTGTAGAATAAAGAAAAACACTGGAAAACTATGCATGAAGACGGACAAACAACCAATGTGCAAAAGAAGACAAACTGTGCAAATTCAAATAATAATAATAATAATAATAAAGTAATTAAGTAAATAAATTATATTGAGGACATCAGTTGCAGATCCTTAAAGTGAGTCCATAGGTTGTGGAATCAGTTCCAATTCAGAGTTGGGGTGAGTGAAGTTATCCACACTGGTGCAGGAGCCTGATGTGTGGAATCAGTTCAGTGTTGGGGTGTGTGAAGTTATCCACACTGGTTCAGGAGTCTGATGTGTTGAATCAGTTCAGAGTTGGGGTGAGTGAAGTTATCCACACTGGTTCAGGAGCCTGATGTGTTGAATCAGTTCAGTGTTGGGGTGAGTGAAGTTATCCACACTGGTTCAGGAGCCTGATGTGTGGAATCAGTTCAGTGTTGGGGTGAGTGAAGTTATCCACACTGGTTCAGGAGCCTGATGTGTGGAATCAGTTCAGAGTTGGGGTGAGTGAAGTTATCCACACTGGTTCAGGAGCCTGATGTGTGGAATCAGTTCAGAGTTGGTGTGAGTGAAGTTATCCACACTGGTTCAGGAGCCTGATGTGTGGAATCAGTTCAGTGTTGGGGTGAGTGAAGTTATCCACACTGGTTCAGGAACCTGATGTGTGGAATCAGTTCAGTGTTGGGGTGAGTGCAGTTATCCACACTGGTTCAGGAGCCTGATGTGTTGAATCGGTTCAGAGTTGGAGTGAGTGAAGTTATCCACACTGGTTCAGGAGCCTGATGTGTTGAATCAGTTCAGTGTTGGGGTGAGTGAAGTTATCCACACTGGTTCAGGAGCCTGATGTGTGGAATCAGTTCAGAGTTGGGGCGAGTGAAGTTATCCACACTGGTTCAGGAACCTGATGTGTGGAATCAGTTCAGTGTTGGGGTGAGTGCAGTTATCCACACTGGTTCAGGAGCCTGATGTGTTGAATCGGTTCAGAGTTGGAGTGAGTGAAGTTATCCTCTCTGCAGTCCCCAAAATGACAAGGAGAAAGCCGGTTCTGCAGAGTGAGAAACCAGCTAAACCTCCACACCCCACCTCCAAAGGCTGGCATTGTGCCCTCCACCCCTGTCTCTGGCACTGCTCTACCAGCTCCTGGTGCGTGGTTTTCTTACATTCGAACAACTCCTCAGTCCGGTCTTCCCAGGGAATTGCTCGTTCTACTGTGACCAACGGAACAATCTAGAATCCCGAATCTGGACTTCCAATGGCATATTTGTCTTTACCAAAAGGGAGAGGAAAGTTTTGATTCAGCATTACAAGGAACTGAACAGAGGAATGCTGGCTGCCACTAGACTCTTGTAGTCTGAACACCTGACTGCCTGAACCATCATAGGCTGGTGGAAGAGCTCTGGAGTTTCCAGAGGAAAATCACTGGTCTACTCACAGACTCAGCTGTCACTCCATGAACAAGTCTCTTTCACCCACAGAGATGCCACTCGCTTGCCGTGTGTGAAAATCCCAGGAGATCAGCAGTTTCTGAGATACTCAAACCACCCCATCTGGCACCGACAACCATGCCACAGGCAAAGTCACTCAGATCACATCTTCTCCGCATTCCAATGTTCGGTCTGGACAACAGTTAAACCTCTTGACCATGCCCCCTAAGCTTTTCTGCAATGAGTTGGAGTCACATAATCGATTGATTAGAATATTTTTAATTACTCGCAGGTGTACCTAATCAAGTGGCCAGTGAGTCTGTTTACATTGCTGAAGCCTCCCAATATTTTACTCTGTCCCTTTCTGTTGAAGAAAACCGGACCTATCACTATTCTGACGTGAAAGGGTTAATATTGCACAGACTGCCTGCCTGGGCAAAGGTACATCCCAGTAAATGCTGAGTTAGCTGGGTTCCCTGTGACGGTGTGGGATTCCTTCTGCATCCCAGTGGCAGACCGATGTGTATAACCAGCCTCGGCAAAGTATTCCACCGTGCCGATGAGACCAGAAAACAGAGGAGCCGAGTTGGGTCATTTGGCGCATTGAGTCAGCTCTGCTGATTTCAAAGTATTTATTATCTTGTCACCAAATCCAACCATGAGACTCATTTTGTTGTGAGACTTCACAGCAAGTCCAAGAAACACGATTGAGGTTAATTATCACTCTCAACCCCATTCTCCTGCTTCACCCTGTAACCTTTGACATCCTGACTAATCAAGAACCCATCAACCTCTGCTTTAAATACACCCACTGACTTGACCTCCACTGCCAATGAATTCCATCGGTCCACCACCCTCTGGCCAAAGAAATTACCACTCATCTGCCTGCTAAAGGGGGTCGTTCTATTTTGATGCTGCGTCCTCTGGTCCTGGACTCGCCCATAATTGGAAACATCCTCTCAACATCCACATCTATCTAAGATTTTCAACATTCAACAGGTTTCAACGAGATTCCCCCCTCATTCTTCTCAACACAACTCCATCAAATGCTCCTCATACATTAACCCTTTCATTCCAATGATTTTTCTCTGGGCCCTCTACAACGCCAGAAAATCCCTTCTTAGATATGGGACTGGAAACTGCCTAGAATACTCCAAGCGTGGTCTGACCAGTGCCTTATGAAGCCTCAGCGTTATATCCTTGCTCTTGTATTCTAGTCATCTCAAAATGAATGCCAGTATTGCATTTGCTTTCCTTACCATGGACTCAAGCCACAAACTTGAAATGGTTCAGCAGGTTAGCCCATCACTTTGCAGTGGCAGAGATCGCCGATCAGGGTTCAATTCCCACCACTTCCTGCAGGGAGTTTGTACATTCTCTCCGTGGCCGTGTGGGTTTCCTCCAGGTGCTCCGGTTTCCTCCCACAGTCAAAGAACGTAGGGTTAGGGTTAGTAAGTTATGGGCGCCACTAGAAACATAGCGACACTTACAGGATGCCCAACACAATCCTGACCGATTTGATTCGATGATTCCATTCCCACCTCTGGAACTCCTGATTTAGACCAATGCTGTGCTGGGGTCTGGGGCTGACAGAAAACTCAAACTGGGCATGAGCAGATGCCACTACATTGCACTGTCGATGGGGACTTGATAAACACAAAATGCTGGAGGAACTCAGCAAGACAGGCAGCATCCATGGAGAGGAAGAAACAAACAGGCTGAAGCCCTTCATCATCCAATGTTTATTCCTCTCCATAGATGCTGCAGAGTTCCTTCAGCATATACTGATGTGTTACTCCAGATTTTCAGCATCTGCATAATCTCTTGTGATTATGCTGATGACTTCTATCTCTTGGCTGACTGGGGGTAGATTGATTAATTGATTGACAGGCAATTAGCAAATAAGTTTCACCGATCTCTCTGTGAACACTATGTGCTGGGCAAAACTCCTCAACGCCTGCACAATGACAGTTCAGTTCAAGGCACAGCAGGTTCACGAGTGCAGGTTTTCAGTACCACTGATGGATTCTGTCTGCCCCACTAGCCTTTTGTTCCATCAGTGTTCCAGACGTGTTCTTTGTATTTCTACATACCTAACACAGAAAGAATAGAAACAGCTGGAGAAAGGGTTCTTCAATGTAACAGAATGAACAAAATGGAATTTTATTCTTTTTAGAACCAATTTTAATCTACCTGGAGATCAAAAGCAACAAAAAAAGTTATTGGTTTTATACCCTGTTGGTAATTTAAAAAAAAATACACTGATATCATTTAAGATCTGTAATTAATGTTAATGTCTTCTTTGGGAAGTACCATTGTTTAGGATGGCTAAAAGACCACAAGACATGGGAGCAGAATTAGGTTATTTGGCCCATCCAAGAAGTTACTGATTGGGGGGTGGGGGTGGGGGGGGGGTTCCCTTTGGGATTGGCAGGCCTAGCAGGCACAATTCAGGTACCTCGTTTGCTTAGGTCACTGTCCAGTGGTGGGTGCGTCGAAACTTCTTTTTGCAGAGGATGCTGAAGACCTTGTGTTCTCCAGCTGAGAACATCGGAGAGAGAAAGATCATTCATAGTACTGAAGGTGGAGGTGCACAAATTCATGATGGGTAGAGGAACGGAGGGCTATGGAGAACCAGCAGGGAGTGTAGAGGCCAGTGTAACTCCAGTGAATGGTGGGATAGTCTTGAGGGACACATTGATCTTCCATTCTTGATTTGAATAATCCCGAGAGTCTAGAACAACTTGGAGATATCTAAGAAAATGAAAGTTGAAACGATTAAACTTCTTGGGCTTCCAGCTGAATACAGGTATCAATTTTAACTGATGTTTTGATGGCAAAACGTGAACAAGAAACTAGAGACCACAAACCATAGGAACAGAATTTGGCCATTGACCGTTCCATAATGGCTGATTTATTTTCATCAACTCCATTATCCTGCCTTCTCCCCATGACGTTTGACCCTCTGACTAATCAACTTCCACTCTAACTATACCCAATGATTTGGTCTCCATAGCCACCTGTGGCAATGAACACCACAGATTCACCACCCCCTGGCTGAAGAAATTCCTCCTCATCTCTGTTCTTAAGGGATGCCCTCTGGTCCTAGATTCCCCCACTATAGGAAACATTCTCTTCACGTCTATTCTATCTAGGGCTTTCAAAGAGATTTCCCCTTCATTTTTCTAAACTCATGTGAGTACAGGCCCAGAGCCTTCAGTTGCTCCACACAGGCACATTTCCCATGATGCTCGACAGCCAGATCCCAAAATCAGACAATTACGCTGGAGCAGCTCAGCGTCACACACAAGACCTGGTCTGACAAATTGAAGCTTAGCCTAGGATGGAGTCCACCTTGATAGAAGGGAAATAGATTAACACTAATTTTTTTTTAATCAATTATTTCTTTGAGCTTGAGGATGTTAAACACGTACTTAAACAAGGAACCATTTTAATAATAGGAATGTTTCTGCATATCAAACACTTTAAAAAATATAAACACAAGAGATTCTGCAGATGCTGGAAATCCAGAGCAATACACTCTGGTGGAACAACTCAATAGGTCAGGCAGCATCTATGGAGGCCGATCAACAGTCGACGATTCGAGCCGAGACCCCTCATCAGGACAAAATGCACAGGAGTTAAACCTACATACCTGCTCTCTTACAGACTTGCTCATATCCTGTGATGTTACAGGTAAAATACCTTATCTGCCTTGGACTCTACCCAAGTACAGAAAATGAGGATAAATTATCTTCCACCATTGTAAGCTAGAGTAGGCTGCACTGCTCCATAATTCAGTACAAAAACTCCCTCATTGGAGTTTATTTGGAGACACACCATGGTAACAGGCTCTCCCGTGCCTCCCAATTACACCATGTGACCAATTCACCCGCTAAGCCGCACATCTTTGGGGTGTGGGAGGAAACCGGAGCACCCAGAGGAAACCCACACAGTCACGGGTAGAGCGTGCAAACTCCTTACAGAAAACAGTGGAATTGAACCCGGGTCACTGGCGTTGTAAAGCATCACTTTAACTGTTTGGCTTCCATGACAACCTGTCCTACATTTAATTATCTCAATCCCACATTGCTCCTCTCCCACCAAAAATTTCTGTGCCAGGAAGTCCATCTTCCTCTCTTAACTGAGTTGTCTTCGGTCCGGGCATGGAGCCAAATCCAGATCAATTTCCACTGGGATGAGGCCAAGAAGAATGGTGCTGTAGTCCCCTCCATTGTAGTGGGCGTGTTTCCAGAAATGCAGTTTACCAGTTGGAAACTATAGCCGTTGTAATGTGTCCTGCTGGATAACTATCATCAGCACTCCTTGGCATCTGCCATTCCCAGCCATTGACCCACACCAGGATCACGAGGCTTGTACAATAACCCTTGTCTTGGACCAAGGAATCAGTGAATCTTCCAGTGTGTGACACACACGTCAGCCTTTCAGCCCAGTCAATTAATGTCCCCATCCCACCCGTCCTCATCAGCACCACCCTCCATTCTCCTCTCCCTGTCTCCCCTTCAAAGGCATCTAAACTATACACCTCAAACATCCTTGGAGGCAATTCCACATTCTCACCATTCTGGGTATTGATAAAATAGACAGATGGAAGAGGACAGCACAGGAACAGGCCATTCGGCCCACACTGTTGTGCCGACCCAGCTAAAATGCAAATCAAAAACACCTGAACACTAATCCCTCCATCCTCCTCACATCCATGTGCCTATCCAAATGTCTCTTAAAAGCCTCTAATGTATTTGCCTCCACCACTATACCAGGCAACACATTGCAGGTAAAGTACTAACCCCTCACATCTTCAATACATGCCCTCTATTATTAAACATTTCAACCCTGGGAAATGTCCACTCTATGCCTCTCATCATCATATAAACCTCTATCAGGTCTCCTTTCAGCCTCTGCCACTCCAGGTTTAACCAGCCTCTTGTGATAGCACATTCTTGCTAGGCCAGACAGCATCCTGGTGAACCTCTTCTGCTCCCACTCCAAAGCCTCGACATCCTTCCTACAGGGGGAGTGACCAGAACTGTGTGCAATACTCCAGATGCAGCCTAACTCTTCTGCCCCCTCTCCAAAGCCTCAACATCCTCCCTAGAGGGGGAGTGACCAGAACTGTGTGCAATACTCCAGATGCAGCCTAACTCTTCTGCCCCCTCTCCAAAGCCTCAACATCCTCCCTAGAGGGGGAGTGACCAGAACTGTGTGCAATACTCCAGATGTGGCCTCACCAGAGTTTTTTAAAGTTGCAATGCAACCTCTTGACTTTTGAACTCATCGTCTTGACTTCCACAAGCCTACTCTAAAGGAATTTCTTCCAAATTCCCAGGGTCCTTGGCCCCACCTTGTGTCGACAGCCTCTAGTTATACTCTTCCCCACAATTAGAAATACTTTCCCTGCATCCCGGTCTAACAACTTCAAATTTTTGGAAATCTCTGACAGGTATCAATCAGCCTTCCTCATCCTGACACACGCTTACATTTTTGGAACGATCATTGTAAACCATATTAACCCTTTCCCCAGCACCTCTGTATCTTTCTGACAACCCACTAACCAGAACTCTAGCTGTGATCTAACTAAGGTTCCAAAGAACTCAATGAATTCTTCAGAAAGAAACGGAAAGCAATAGAACACCTCTGATGAACTCAAGGGAGTAGAATATACAAACCATAGTCCATACTTTTGTTATAATTTCATTTTATTTCGGAAGATGTGTAGCTCAGGCGGTTGGTGGTTGGGTTGAGTCGCTCTCTAATCTTGGCAATTTACTTGCAAACGTTTCCTCACCATGCGAGCAGTCGTCGTCAGTGCGCTGTTGGTTGTGGTGTGTCCTCTGAATACTTGACCTTCAGGTACTTTTCAATCAGCTGATTGGACATCACTTCAGAAAACTCAATTATTTCATTTTATTTAGAGATACAGCCCACTCTGCCCAGGAACCCACCTATTTAACCCTAGTCCAATCGCAGCACAATCTACAATGGCCAATTACCCAACACCTTGGTAAACCTACCCCACGTACAAACTCCTAACAGAGGATGCTGGGATCGAACTCCTAACTCCGAACACCCTGAGCTGTAATAATGTCGTGTGAATCACTACACAACTGAGGTCCCCCCCCCCACCATTCTGTTCTATCTTGTAAAAATTGCATATAATTTATCATTTATGATTTCCTTGTGTTTTGCATCTGATGCTCCTGAGAAAACAAACCGAGTTTGTCTGACCTCTCCTTATAATAATACTCTCTAATCCGGGCAGCGTCTTGCCAGAGCAAATTATCTGAAGGAGCTCAGCACATTGAGCAACATCTGTCCGAGGAAAGGGATGGTCAGTGTCCAAGGCTGCTCGAACTGACCGCTGAATACCTCTGGCAGATTGTGTGTTGCGTCAGATTCCAGCATCTGCCATCTCTTGCGCCAGTTCGTCATGAACCTCTCCTGTGCCCACTCCGTAGCCTCCTCATCCTTCCTGCAATGCAATAACCAGAACCACACAAAATATTCCAATGGAAGTCTAGAATAACTGTGACGAGACCTCCATTTTCCCTGCCTTTCAGACCGGACATCAATTGAAACAGGACCTGCTCTAATCAATACATTCAAGGTATCATCCTTGGCAAGATCAAAGATTGCTTTCAATTGTCACTTGTATATTGAAACATCAAAACAGTGAAATGTGTCCATTTTGCATCCGAGGAGGTTTTGGGGGCAGCCCGCAAGGGTTGCCAGACCTTGGGCACCAGTATAACATGTTTACTAACCCTAACTGTAGGTCTTCTGGGGTTCCTAATGTTGTCACAGCCGGGGGTGGTGGTGGGGATAAGCTCCCACTCCCTATAAAGTGCTTCAAATGGCGTGCCACTCTGACAGCCTCTGACAACCAAGCCCAACTCTGGGCCTTCACATGTGGCTTAGCTACTAGCCCCGGCAGAGCTGTTTCTACTGACAAGAGAAGGGGCAAATGCGGACCTCTGGCGCCTCAAAACCAGCTGCTTCAGGCTGATGGGGCTCGACAGCCTCAGATGGCAGCCTGTGTAGGAGAGGGAAAACTCTGATTTTAAACCTCCGCTGCCTTGCGGCCAGACCCACCCATGGGAAAGGCTTCGGGAGTGAACCCCGAGGAAGAAATCTGGAGCCAGGGTCCCTGAGGCAGTTTGATGTTGTTTACAGTTTCACTCTGGCAACCTCTGCAAGGACAGTGGTGCTGAGCTGTAACGGCCCTGGCCCTTCCCTTGGACTACATCAGTGACGTGGAGAGGGGGAACCCACTGCACGGGCAACAGCGTTTCTTCACATCCTGCCACCCAGGCTGGCGCCCTGGAGTGGGCACAGTCCACCAGAGACACAAACCCATGACCCACCCCCCCCCCCAGCCAGTTTTGACAGCTGTCTACTACTAGATATTCCAGACTGTGGTAGGAAACTGGGACCACCCAGAGGAAACCCACACTGTCGGGGAGAACGAATAACCTTCTTACAGCCCCAATTGGCAATCGCTCGCGGGGTAAAGTGATTGTTCTAACTTGTCCAATGCCTCCACATGACCCCTGTTCTGTCTTACTACCTGGTTTGCATAAACAACTCCCCTACAGTCCAAAAGTAATTCCAACAGTGACCAACATAAAGGGTGCTGGCCTGGATTGTCTGCTTTGTCTTTGGAGAATGGTTTAAGCTCACAATGTTCTGACCCAGACAAGAAAGCGAACCACGGTAAGCTCTCCACTAAGCTCCCTTTTGTATCGTAGCAGAGCATCAGCTATCCTACAGTCCCTACAAACCGAGTTTGCTCGCGACCTTATGGTTACTGACATGGAGCAAATGGAAGGAATTATTCTCCAAACCGCACCCCCCCCACCCCATCCCACCACTCACCCCCCCCCCCCCCCCCCGTGAAGCCCATCTGTTTGGGTAATTTCCGTGCCAAAATGTCACAGATCCATTTAGGCTGTGAAACCTACACCGCAGGAGACCACCAGAGACTCTGATTCAATTATGCTTTCTGCTGCAGCCATCAGAGCCATTAGCTGCACGCTGACCCAGAAAGTGCCGTAGAAATTAAACTGCATCGAAAGGAAGATTTATCACATCAATCGATTCAGAAGTAAAGCAAATATCCTTTTCAATTTAAGTTGCAGAAAAAAAGAGGCAAGTTGGAATTCAGACGAATGAGGGGGGCATACTGAAAGGCCTTGATAGAGAGAATGTGGAGAGGATAGTGGGGGAGTCTAGGGCTAGAGGGCACAGCCTCAGAACAGAGGGACGTCCTCTGAGAACGGAGAAGATGAGGAATTCCTTTAGCCAGAGGGTGATGAATCTGTGGAATTCATTGCCACAAGCAGCTGTGGAGGCCAAGTCACTGGGTATATTTAAATCAGAGATTGACAAGCTCTTGATTATTTGGGGCGTGAAGGGACATGGGGAGAAGGCAGGAGGTTGGGGCTGAACCACGACGAAATGGCGGAGCAGGTTCGATGGGCCAAATGGCCTATTTCAGCTCCGGTATCTCATGGTCCAAGTCATTGCGAAGGAAGACAGTTTGAGAGGCAGAGAGGAGCATTTGGGCAGTTGGTCCCTGATAGTCTTCAGCAGTAATATAATGGGAGCAACCAGGTGTATGTGTCTTATGTTCAAAACAGCTGTTTGATGATCTAATGGGGTATTTCTCTGCCCCTTTAACCCTTCTCTATCCACTTTCTCCTCCCCTACCCGTCACCCATACTTTCCAACCAACACACACAAAATGTTGGAGGAACTCGGCAGGCCAGGCAGCATCTATAGAAAAGAATACAGTCAACGCTTCAGGCCGAGACTCTTCGGTAGGACTGGAGAAAAAAAGATGAGGGGTAGATTTAAAGGTGGGGGGAGGGGAGAGAGAAACACAAGGCGACGGGTGAAACCCGGAGTTGATTGGTGAGAAGGGGGAGTCTGATAGGAGAGGACAGAAGGCCATGGAAGAAAGAGAAGGGGGAGGAGCACCAGAGGGAGGTGATGGGCGGATAAGGAGATAAGGTGAGAGAGGGAAAAGGGGATGGGGAATGGTGAAGAAGGAGGGCGAGATTACCAGAAGTTTTAGGAATTGATGTTCATGCCATCAGGTAGGAGGTGTTGTTCCTTCAACCTGAGTGTGGCCTCATTGTGACAGTAGAGGAGGCTATGGATTGACGTATCAGAATGGGAATGGTTGGCCTCTGGGGGATCCTGCTTTTTCTGGCGGACCGATCGTAAATGCTCTTTTTTTCAAGTGTTTGTGAGTGGTCCCCAACATCCTTCTCACAGCGTGATGTTTTTGTTTACGAGGTCAAGTTGCAAGCTCGACAGACACTTAACCCGGCACGGGATGGAAAGCGTGTCCAGGAGCGGCCCGGCTGGATTCGAACCCGGGAACCTTCGCTCCGGAGTCCGGAGCTGATGTCACTGCGCCACCGGCCGGCCCTGTCCATTATTGGAGATGGAAAATAGTCCTCTTTACCTCTTCCGGGACTGATCCAATTTCTGACCAGTTAAGAATCTATCAACCTCTGCTGCCTGTGGCAATGAATTTCAGAGACTCACTCCTCTCTGGCTAAAGAAATTCCTCCTCATCTCTGTTCTAAAAATCTTCTATTCTGAGGCTGTGTCCTCTGGTCCTAGACTCACTCGCCATAGGAAACATCCTCTCCACACCCTCTCTGTAGATGCCCTTCAATATTCAATAAGTTTCAGTGAGGTCACCCCTCATTCTTCTGAATTCCAGTGAATGCAGCCCCAGGGACATCAAACGCTCTTCATGTCACAAGCCGTAGCAACCTGGAACCATTTTCAGAACCTCGTATCCTGAGAGAACCAACAAATTAACAAGCAAATGATTTTCATTGTGAATGGGCATTACATTTGTGTTTAATTATTGATTATATAGTGATTACATCATAAAAAGGTTATTGACTGCACTAGTTGGAACATAGAAGAGGACGGCACAGGAGCGGGTCCTTTTGCCCACAATATTGTGCCAAACTAGTTATTACAACGATGCCTGATTACACTAATCCCTTCTGCCTGCACATAACCCTCCAATTTCTGCATATTCATGTGTTTGTCTCGGAGCCTCTTAAATACGCCTGTCGCATCTGCTGCCACCAACAGCCCCAACGTCCCGTGCCAAGCACCTCCCCCTCAGAAAAATAATTGCCCCAGACATCTCCTTTCAATGATCCCCCTCTCACAGTAAATTCATGTCTTTTTTTTGACATTTCTACCTTGGAATAAAAGATTCTGGCTGTTTGCTCTATACTTGCCCCTCAGTTTTATAAGGGTTCTTGTCGGCTGCAGGGGTACAGAGGGCGGAGCGATGTCACCGCAGAGGGAACTGGGTTGTTGTACAGGTGGGCCTTGTGAGCAACTTCAAGTTCCTGGGTGTCAGGACTTCCATCCAGTGCCCAACACAGCGATACAGCTACAGATAAGGCAAGACTTCACCTATATTTCACTGGGAATTTCAGGAGACTGGAATGTCACCAAAGACACTCGCAAGTTTCTGCAGATGTAAAATGGAGAGCATTCTGACTGGCTGCATCACCGTCTGGTGTGGGGGAGGTGGGGGCTGCTGCACAGGATCGAAATAATGAGTTGCAAACTCAGTCAGCTCCATCATGGGCTCCAGCCTCCCCAGCATCCAGGAGCAATGCCTCAAAAAGGCGGCACCCATCATCAAGGACTCCCATCACCCAGGAACCCAGGACATGCCCTCTGCTCACTGTTACCATGAGGGCACACACTCAGTGATTCAAGAACAGCTTCTTCCCCTCTGCCATCAGATTTCAGAAAGGACACTGAACCCATAAACACTACCTCACTGCATTTATCTCTTTTTGCACTAATTTAATTTTATACATATTTATTTATATATATACATATATATGCACACACATACATACACGCACACACACACACACAAACACACACTCACACTCACACTCACACACACACACACACACACACACTTCTTACTGTAATTTAGAGTTTTTATTATGTACTGCAATATACTGCTCCCGCAAGGTATGCCAATGATATCAGAATTAGAATCAGGTTTAATATCACCAGCATATGTCATGAAATTTGTTAACTTGGCAGCAGCAGTACAATGATAATACAGAAAAATAAGTAAATCGATCACAGTAAGCACATATATGTACATCAAACAGTTAAATTAAAAGCAGTGCAAAAGCAGAAATAATAGAAGTGAGGCAGTGATTGTGATTCTCCCCATTGAGATTCCGATTTATATTGAACGAGAGAGTGAAATGTGCCATTTGTGTTCACAACCTACAGATGAGCTGGGGGCAGCCCACGAGTGTCGCCACATATTCCGGCACAACAGGCAAATAAACAAACCCCTCTCTTTTCTCCCACATTCCTCCGACTCCAGGGCACCCTCCAGACCCTGTCTCCAGCTACCAGCCTGCTGGCTTTGGACATCAGACTTCGACTTCCAGAACTTCCTTTGGGCTTTAACCGCCAGTATCGACCTCGCGACCAGCTGATTGCAGGACCCTCGTACCCCACGCACGCACGGACAGATATCTGATCCTGGGACCCGCTGATCTAGGACCGCCTAATTTCCACAGATCACCCACCCACATCGCTGGTCTTCAAGAAGAGAGCAGAAGTCTGGACTTCAACCTAACCTTTAACTCCCCCACATCCCTGTCCTTAATCCCTAACCTGACCTCGAACTCCCCTCTCTTCCCCAAGACCATCCCTACAAACCTAAAATAACAACTGTCTGAGCCACGACCCCAGCAGAGAACGCAGCTCAGTGCCACCTTGATCGAAGTGCCTGGGTTTACCCCACCTTCCCCCCTCCTGCACCCCACAAGTGCTCCAGTCCCTCCCCACATTCCAGAGTGTACTGAAAGGTTAATTGGCCAAAGTGGGTCACTCTTAGTGTGAGTCAGATGGGAGCCGGTGGGAACGGAAGAGAACAAGTTGTAGAGATTTGTGGGAAATGGCGTTGATTTGGGAGCTGCCGAGGATGTAATGGGTCAAGTGATCTTAGAGCCTGTTGTAATAAGCTGCACAAAGGCAGAAGATTTTGGGGAGTCATTTCGGTCCGTAGCCTCACCTACTGCTATAATGAGGCCACTCTCAGGCTGGAGGAGCAACACCGCTTCTGGGTACCCTCAAGCCAAATCACACAACCGTCGATTTGTCCACCTCCCGCTTCCCTCTTTTTCCATTGACGTTCTGGTGCCCCCCAACCCCCCTGTCCCCTCTCCTCTCCACACCTGCCAATCGTTTATTCATTTATTGAGAGACAGTGTGGAATAGGCCCGTCTGGCCCTTCGAGTCTCGCTGCCGAGAAATCCCTCAATTTATAGCCTAATCATAGGACAGTTTACAATGACCAATTATCCTGCTGGGACTGTGGGAGGAAACCAGAGCACGCGGAGGAAACGCCCGTGGTCACGGGGACCACGTACAAACACCTTGCAATTGAACCTAGGTCGCTGGTACTGTAAAGCATTGCGCTAACCACCACCCCTCGTCCTTCGCTTTCTCCCATGGTCCACTCCCCTCTCCTATCAGATTCCTTCTTCTGCAGCCCTTTCACCCATCCCGTCCCGGTTTCCAGCTTCCCACAGATGCAGAGTCTCTTTTGCTTATCATTTTGACTTTCTGTTTTGAGAAATCCGACGTAACTTGCTGGTGTCGAGCACTGAACTCTTTCTTTCTTTGAGGTGGAGAACCTCAGTCACGAGCAGAGAGACCCCAGCGGATTGTTAATTTTGTTGCCGTCACCAGGGGAAAAGAATAACTTGCATCTCAAGCTCTCAAATGAGAAAGCCATTCAAGGAGCAGACCAGCAAGGAGCGGGGCTTTTATGCAGCAACAAGGGGAGACAGATGCTCTCACCTTCCAATGCCCTGTGGCAACTCGCTGTGTCAGCTACAGGAGCTCGTAAAGCTCAGCTAATCTGACACAATACAAAAAGCTGCTCCACACAGGGCAACAGATGGTTGCCATGGCTTTCACTAACCCCGCCTCCTTCTCCCATTACAAACAAGAGACAACATATGACATGGGGGCCAAAAACTGAAGGCCTACTTTTGTCAAACCCCTGTACACAGCAGAGATGCACTCACCTGCGCAGCAACGCCAACGAAGCCAGTCGGGAGGCGGATTGCAAAATGCCCAAGATGTGTTTCCTCACTGCTAGGGCTATTCTGGGAATGAGCCCAGAAATGAAAGGGTTAATGTATGAGGAGCGATTGAAGGCTCTGGGCCTGAACTCACTGGAGTTTAGAAGAATGGGGGGTGGGGGGGGGGAAGATGTCATTGAAACCTATTGAATATTGAAAGGCCTAGACAGAGTGGAGGTTGAAAGGATGATTCCTATAGTGGGGGAGTCTGGGACCAGAGGACACAGATAGAGTGGATGTGGAGAGGATGTTTCCTATAGTGGAGGAGTCTAGGACCAGAGGACACAGATAGAGTGGATGTGGAGAGGATGTTTCCTATAGTGGGAGAGTCTAGGACCAGAGGACACAGATAGAGTGGATGTGGAGAGGATGTTTCCTGTAGTGGGGGAGTCTAGGACCAGAGGACACAGATAGAGTGGATGTGGAGAGGATGTTTCCTATAGTGGGGGAGTCTGGGACCAGAGGACACAGAGAGAGTGGATGTGGAGAGGATGTTTCCTATAGTGGGGAAGTCTGGGACCAGAGGACACAGATAGAGTGGATGTGGAGAGGATGTTTCCTATAGTGGGAGAGTCTAGGACCAGAGGACACAGATAGAGTGGATGTGGAGAGGATGTTTCCTATAGCGGGGGAGTCTAGGACCAGAGGACACAGATTGAGTGGATGTGGAGAGGATGTTTCCTATAGTGGGAGAGTCTAGGACCTGAGGACACAGATAAAGTGGATGTGGAGAGGATGTTTCCTATAGCGGGAGAGTCTAGGACCAGAGGACACAGATAAAGTGGATGTGGAGAGGATGTTTCCTATAGTGGGGGAGTCTAGGACCAGAGGACACAGATAGAGTGGATGTGGAGAGGATGTTTCCTATAGTGGGGGAGTCTGGGACCAGAGGACACAGATAGAGTGGATGTGGAGAGGATGTTTCCTATAGTGGGGGAGTCTAGGACCAGAGGGCACAGATAGAGTGGATGTGGAGAGGACGTTTCCTATAGTGGGGGAGTCTAGGACCAGAGGACACAGAGAGAGTGGATGTGGAGAGGACGTTTCCTATAGTGGGGAAGTCTGGGACCAGAGGACACAGATAGAGTGGATGTGGAGAGGATGTTTCCTATAGTGGGGGAGCCTAGGACCAGAGGACACAGATAGAGTGGATGTAGAGAGGATGTTTCCTATAGTGAGGGAGTCTAGGACCAGAGGACACAGAGAGAGTGGATGTGGAGAGGATGTTTCCTATAGTGGGGGAGCCTAGGACCAGAGGACACAGATAGAGTGGATGTAGAGAGGATATTTCCTATAGTGGGGGAGTCTAGGACCAGAGGGCACAGCCTCTGAATAGAGGGACATCCATTTAAAATGGAGATGAGGAGGAATTTCTTTAGCCAGAGGGTGGTGAATCTGTGGAATTTGTTGCCACAGGCGGCTGTGGAGGCCAAGTTATTGGGTGTATTTAAAGCGAATGTTGACAAGTTCTTGATTAGTAAAGGTGCCAACGGTTACAGGGAGAAGGCAGGGAAATGGGGTTGAGAGGGATAATAAATCAGCCATGATGGAATAATGAAATACACTCAAAGGCTGAAATGGTGAAGCAGATTTGACAGACCATATGGTCTAATTCTGTTCCTATGTTTTATTGACACAAAACATTCTGCAGATGCCAGAAATTGAGATTAACACATACAAAATACAGGAGGAACTCAGCAGGTCAGGGACTATCTCTGGAGAGGAATAAACAGACAATGTTTCAGGCCGAGACCCTTCTTCAGGACATTGGGGATATCAAGACAATCAAGTCCCGAGGAAGGGTCTCGGCCCGAAATGCCTACAGCATTTTCTTCTCCGCGGATGCTCCCTGGTCTGCTGAGATGCTCCAACATCTTGTGGGTGTTTTTACATAGACTAGGCCCGTCCAGCCTTGCCAACCCAGCAACCCCTTACAAACCCAATTAACCGTAACCCAAACATGAGACAATTTACAATGATCAGTTAATCTGTCTGGTACGTCCTGTGGGAGGAAACCAGAGCACCTGGAGGAAACCCACGCATTCCACAGGGAGAATGTACAGAGACTCCTTACAGAACGGCAGCAGAATTGAACTCTGAACTCCAGAACACCCTGAGCGGTAATAGCATCACGCTAACCGCTACGCTACTGTGGCGGTTTTGTATGTATTATCATGTTTAAAGGTTTCTTAAGGTGTTGGTGTGGGAGAGTGGGGATAAGCTCCTACCACCTATTAGACGCTCCTGATAGCGTGCACCTCACTTGGTGACAACCAAGTCCAGCCCCTGGCCTTCATGTGTGGCTACTAAGCCTGGTGGAACCATTTCTTCAAATACAGGAAAGGGCAAAGGTGGGTTACTGACGCCTTAAACCCAGTCGCTTCGGACAGCAGGGGCTCGGCCGTGTTCGGCAACTCTGAGAAGGAAAACTCTCACCTCGGACCTCCGCTATACACACTCGTGGGGAAAACCTCAAGGGAAAAATCCAGATCTGGACCAGAGGCAGTCCGACGTAGAGTTCAACGCTGACTGGCAACTCCTGCTGGTCCAGAACTGTATTGGTCTCTGCTGTTCAGCAGATGCGTGGAGAGGGGGAGCTTGCTGTGTAGGCAACAGCATGATCTCCCTATCGTACTGCCCAGGCTTGTACATCTAATCGCCAACAAATCGATGTAGTTATAAAGAAGGCAAGACAGTGGCTATACTTCATTAGGAGTTTGAAGAGATTTGGCATGTCAACAAATACACTCAAAAACTTCTATAGTTGTACCGTGGAGAGCATTCTGACAGGCTGCGTCACTGTCTGGTGTGGAGGGGCTACTGCATTCTGACAGGCTGCGTCACTGTCTGCTATGGAGGGGCTACTGCATTCTGACAGGCTGCGTCACTGTCTGGTATGGAGGGGCTACTGCATTCTGACAGGCTGCCTCACTGTCTGCTATGGAGGGGTTACTGCATTTGGACAGGCTGCCTCACTGTCTGGTATGGAGGGGCTACTGCATTCTGACAGGCTGCATCACTGTCTGGTATGGAGGGGCTACTGCATTCTGACAGGCTGCCTCACTGTCTGGTATGGAGGGGCTACTGCATTTGGACAGGCTGCCTCACTGTCTGGTGTGGAGGGGCTACTGCATTCTGACAGGCTGCATCACTGTCTGGTATGGAGGGGCTACTGCATTCTGACAGGCTGCATCACTGTCTGGTATGGAGGGGCTACTGCATTTGGACAGGCTGCATCACTGTCTGGTATGGAGGGGCTACTGCATTCTGACAGGCTGCCTCACTGTCTGCTATGGAGGGGTTACTGCATTCGGACAGGCTGCATCACTGTCTGGTATGGAGGGGCTACTGCATTCTGACAGGCTGCATCACTGTCTGGTATGGAGGGGCTACTGCATTCTGACAGGCTGCCTCACTGTCTGCTATGGAGGGGTTACTGCATTCGGACAGGCTGCATCACTGTCTGGTCTGGAGGGGCTACTGCATTCTGACAGGCTGCATCACTGTCTGGTATGGAGGGGTTACTGCATTCTGACAGGCTGCATCACTGTCTGATATGGAGGGGCTACTGCATTTGGACAGGCTGCCTCACTGTCTGGTATGGAGGGGCTACTGCATTCTGACAGGCTGCATCACTGTCTGGTATGGAGGGGCTACTGCATTCTGACAGGCTGCGTCACTCTCTGGTATGGAGGGGCTACTGCATTCTGACAGGCTGCATCACTGTCTGGTACGGAGGGGCTACTGCATTCTGACAGGCTGCCTCACTGTCTGGTATGGAGGGGCTACTGCATTTGGACAGGCTGCCTCACTGTCTGGTATGGAGGGGCTACTGCATTTGGACAGGCTGCGTCACTGTCTGGTATGGAGGGGCTACTGCATTCTGACAGGCTGCATCACTGTCTGGTATGGAGGGGCTACTGCATTCTGACAGGCTGCGTCACTGTCTGGTATGGAGGGGCTACTGCATTCTGACAGGCTGCGTCACTGTCTGGTATGGAGGGGTTACTGCATTCTGACAGGCTGCGTCACTGTCTGGTATGGAGGGGCTACTGCATTCTGACAGGCTGCGTCACTGTCTGCTATGGAGGGGTTACTGCATTCTGACAGGCTGCATCACGGTCTGGTATGGAGGGGCTACTGCATTCTGACAGGCTGCATCACTGTCTGGTATGGAGGGGTTACTGCATTCGGACAGGCTGCCTCACTGTCTGGTATGGAGGGGTTACTGCATTCTGACAGGCTGCATCACTGTCTGGTATGGAGGGGCTACTGCATTCGGACAGGCTGCATCACTGTCTGGTATGGAGGGGCTACTGCATTCTGACAGGCTGCATCACTGTCTGGTATGGAGGGGCTACTGCATTCGGACAGGCTGCATCACTGTCTGGTATGGAGGGGTTACTGCATTCTGACAGGCTGCATCACTGTCTGGAATAGAGGGGCTACTGCATTTGGACAGGCTGTCTCACTGTCTGGTATGGAGGGGTTACTGCATTTGGACAGGCTGCGTCACTGTCTGGTATGGAGGGGCTACTGCATTTGGACAGGCTGCGTCACTGTCTGGTATGGAGGGGCAGGAAGAAGCTGCAGAGGGTTGTAAATCTAGTCAGCTCCATCTTGGGTACTAGCCCACAAAGTACCCAGGACATCTTCAGGGAGCGGTGTCTCAGAAAGGCATTATTAAGGACCCCCAGCACCCAGGACATGCCCTTTTCTCACTGTTACCATCAGGGAGGAGGAACAGGAACCTGAAGACACACACTCAGCGATTCAGGAACAGCTTCCTCCCATCTGCCATCCGGTTTCTAAATGGACATTGAACCCATGAACACTACCTCACCTTTTTTGAAATATATGGTATTGCTGTTTTTGCACATTTTTAAAAATCTATTCAACAAATGTAATTGATTTACTTCTTTATTGATTATTATTATTTTTAGTTTTTTTTGTTCTCTGCTGGATTGCAATTCCATTGAACTGCTATTGCACTCCACATGCCAGTAATAATAAACCCTGACCAACAGAAGCCTCAGCTGTGTTTAATGGACTATAATTCTCCTCCATCCACCACCAAGTCGCTTTCTGCCTTCTGCACTGCTGCCAAGTTGTCTGAATTTTCACCCTTGAATAATATACGGGATTGCCAACCCTTGCTGGATCATCACAGGATCTCTCAGCACTCCTTCAAATAGCCTCCATCCACACTGTTGACATTTTCATCACTGATACTCAAAACGAGCCAAAAGATAAAAGCAACTTGCTCCAGTAATTGCACTTGTGGTTCATGATTGCTGGAGCACAGAGGCCCCCTAGGAAGATTGCCATCTCTACGCCATTGTTCCTGTAGATCTAGTGAAGTAGGGTGCATATTTTAAAAAACAGCAGGAATGCTTTAATCCAGCATCAATCCAGTAAACATCTGTTTGTTCTAACCATGTTGTATACACTCAGAAAATGCCGGAGAAACCCAGAAGACCTGAGAAGAGAGCGAACAGTTGAGATTTCAGGCCGAGACCCTTCATCAGGACCTGCAGATTTCCTTGTGCATCGACACACACTTTATTAGGTACACCTGCTCATTAATATAAATATCTAATCAGCCAATCATGTGGCAGCAACTCAATGCATAAAAACATGCAGACATGGTCAAGAGGTTCAGTTGTTGTTCAGACCAAAGATCAGAATGGAGGGGGGAGAATAATGTGATCTTTGACGGTGGAATGATTGCTGGTGCCAGATGGGGTGGTTTGAGTATCTCAGAATCTGCTGATCTCCCGGGATTTTCACGCGCGGAGAATGGTACGAAAAACAAAAAAAAAACAATAAAAACATCCAGTGCGCGGCAGCTCTGTGGGTGAACACACCTTGTAATTGAGAGAGGTCAGAGGTGAGTGGCCAGACTCACAGTAACTCAAATAGCCACGCGTTACAACAGTGGTGTGCAGAAGAGTGTCTCCGAATGTATAACATGTTGAACCTTGTGGATGGGCTCCCGCAGCAGAGGATCACAGAGGATCCAGGTGGTTTCTAGTAAACAATGTGTATAAATTACGTTCATGATTTTCATCTGCCTACCTCTTATATGACGCTCTGTGCCCATGATACCTGTACAAGATTTTTCATTGCACCTGTGCATACGATAATAACCTTGACCCACGACTACTTACCCCGTTCACCGAAAGCTATCTCCGTTAGTATTTGACCTTTCTACTTTGGGAAAATAATTCTAACGGTCCACCCTACCCATTCCCCTGATGGCAGAACTTCTACCTGGTATCCTCTTGTTCTCTGACACTCCAAGGAGAGCGATCCCAGTTTCCTCAACCTCTCCTCCGAGCTTCCTCAGAGCTTCCCGTGAAATCTCCCGGAGCCTTGCTCAGAAAATCAGCCCCGCCCGGTGGCCCCACCGAGCGAGGCCCGGTGCCTCAGTCGTCAGAACCAAGACGTGCCCAGCTACCGGGAAGGTTCAGGTGCCCACAAATCGATCTTGTCCGTAGGTTGCAAAATGCAAAGAAGCTCACCCGACTTGGGAACCGTGCCTCAGTGATGCCGTAAAAATCAGGTAAGAATTAATTACTTGAGGTACAGAGGAAGAAGGAGAGGGTGAGGGCAGGGGAGAAAGAGAACACAAGAGTGAGAGAGAGAGAGAGAGAGAGAGAGAGAGAGAGGATGGGGAGAAGGGGAAAGGGGAACAAGAGAGGGTGAAAAGGAAGGGGGAAGAGAGGGTTGCAAGAGGGGGTGAGGGAGAGGGGGGTTGAGAGGGCGTGTGAGAGGGGGTTGGGAGGTTGAGAGAGGGGGGTTGAGAGGGGGGGTTGAGAGAGAGGGGTTGAGAGAGGGGGTTGAGGGGGAGTTGAGAGGGAGGGGGGTTGAAAGGGGGGTTGAGAGAGAGGGGGTTGAGGAGGTTGAGAGAAGGGGGTTGAGTGAAAGGAGAGGTTGAGAGGAGTGGGGGTTGAGGGGGGTTGAGAGAGGGTTGAGGGGGGGTTGAGAGAGGGGGCATTGAAAGGGGAGGTTGAGAGGTGGGTTGAGAGAGAGGGGGGTTTGAGAGAGGGGGTTGAGAGAAGGGGGTTGAGTGAAAGGGGTTGAGGGGAGTTTGAGAGAGTGGGGGTTGAGGGAGGGTTGAGAGAGAGGGAGGTTGAGGGGGGTTGAGAGAGGGGGCATTGAAAGGGGAGGTTGAGAGGGGGGTTGAGAGAGAGGGGGGTTTGAGAGAGGGGGTTGAGAGGGGATTGAGAGGGTGGTTGAGGGGGGGGTTGAGAGGAGGGTTGAGTGGAGGTTTGAGAGAGAGGGATTTGGGAGAGAGGGATTTGGGAGAGGGGGTTGAGAGAAGGGGGTTGAGTGAAAGGGGAGGTTGAGGGGAGTTTGAGAGAGTGGGGGTTGAGGGGGGGTTGAGAGAGAGGGCATTGAAAGGGGAGGTTGAGAGGGTGGTTGAGAGAGAGGGGGGTTTGAGAGAGGGGGTTGAGAGGGGATTGAGAGAGGGTGGTTGAGGGGGGGTTGAGAGAGAGGGGCATTGAAAGGGGTTGAGAGGGGGGGTTGAGAGAGGGGGGGTTGAGAGAGGGGGGTTTGAAAGAGGGGGTTGAGAGAGGGGGGTTGAGAGAGAGAGTTGGGGGGGTGGTTGAGAGAGAGGGGCATTGAAAGGGGAGGTTGAGGGGGGTTGAAAGAGGGAAATGAGAGAGGGGGGGTTGAGAGAGAGAGTTGAGGGGGTGGTTGAGAGAGAGGGGCATTGAAAGGAGAGGTTGAGGGGGGTTGAGAGAGGGAGTTGAGAGAGAGGGGTTGAGAGGGGGGGTTGAGAGGAGGTTTGAGAGAGGGGGGTTAAAAGGGGGGTTGAGAGAGAGGGGGGTTGAGAGAGAGGGGGGTTGAGAGAGGGGATGAGAGGGGGTGTTGAGGTGGAGGTTGAGAGAGGGGGACAGAGATGGGGGAGAGAGCAAGTGGAGAAAGGGTGGGGGAGAGAGGGAGTCGCGATGGAGGGTGGAAGAGAGAGGGAGTGAGAGGGAGAGAGCTAGTTCTGCCATTCTGGAATGGATGTCCAATACGTACAATTATCAGAATTTAAACTGAATGTTTCGGAGCTCGAGGTGTCCACAAGTCACACATTTGTAACCCGAGAGTGACCTGTGTGATGCTCGTTTCCCCCATGCTCTGAACATGCTTCCAAGTAGCCACCAAATTCTCCTTTCACAAAGATTCATTTTCATCACCTTCAAGCTGGCTTTATTAAAATCATTCTCCCTCCACTCATCCCCAGCCAGCAGGCTTCTCGACAATTATTATGAATCTGTGTTCTTGTTAACAGCATCCTGCCAGCAGGGCAGGGCCTCCTTTAGTAGCTTTGAAGCAATTCGATAATTGCCAACAGAATCTTCGCTTACCTTGTCTGATCTGAACGGCAACAGTCTCAACTCGTGGAAAGTGCAACCCTACTGCCAGATCAGTCTGGGAACACGGTAAGTACACTGCCTTTAACTTGCTGAACAGCTGTGTCAAGGCTAAATGCTACTCAGGTAGAAGATTATACCTACATTCCAGACGAACAATTTGCCCTGCAAGTGACAGTGTCAGGGGAGCTAACAATTCATAGAGTCAGTCGCAGGGTTTGGAGAAAGGCCCTTCAGTTCTTAATATCGAGTATCATTTACTGGCAACCAGTCTGTAGATTCCAGTGCCTGTCCAGATACTCTGAAAGCGGTGTATCTGTGGAATTCATTGCCACAGACAGCTGAGGAGGCCAAGACACTGGGTACATTTAAAGTGGAGGTTGACAGGTTCCTAGTTGGTGAGGATGTCAAGGGATACGGGAAGGAGGCAAGAGAATGGGTTCCACCTGATGGAATGGCAGAAAGGGCCAAACTCCTTAAAAGCTGTGAAAATACCCGATTCTACACACACTTCTCATTTCACATTCCAGATTGCAAGTCCTCTCTCCCCATCCTTTCCAGTCCTGATGAAGGGTCTCAGCCCAAATCGTCGACTGCTTATTCATTTCCATAGACCTACTGAGTTTCCTCCGGCATTGTGTGTGTGTGTGTGTGTGTTGCTCTGGATTTCCAGCATCTGCAGAATCTCTGGTGTTCTGGAATTATCTTGCTTCTCGGAGAAGATGTCGCTGCAGTTTTGGTCATGAGTTTTGCTGACATGTCAGTGACATTGTGTTTCCATGATTGTTCTTGACAAATTTTTCTACAGAAAAGGTTTGTCATTGCCTTCTTCTGGGCAGTGTCTTTACAAGACGGATAATAAGCATTATCAATACTCTTCAGAGATTGTCTGCCTGATGTCAGTGGTCACATAACCAGGACTTGTGATCTGCACTGGCTGCTCGTACGACCATCCACCACCTGCTCCCATTGCTTCATGTGACCCTGATCGGGGGCTAAGCAGGTGTTACACCTTGCCCGAGGGTGACCTGCAGGCTAGCAGAGGGAAGGAGCACCTTACACTTCCCTTGGTAGAGACGTATCTCCACCCCACCATCCATTACAACGATGAGACACCTACAGAGAGGAGGTGGAAGAACTTGAGGCCTGGTGCCGGGCAAATAACCTCAACAAGACGAAGGAGGTGGTTTTCGACTTCAGCGGAACTCACACCTCTCCCCATATTGTAGACACAGCAGTGGGAACCGCAAGCAGTTTTAAACTCTGGGGTGTACACTTCCCACAACGAGAAAGCTGACGAGAACGGGACTAAGTCACGTCCTTCCACAGATGTGCAGTAGAGGGCGCCCTAACATTCTGAATCTCTGCACGGCCCAGAAACCGCACTGCAGTGGACAGGAAGGTCCAACGCACCACCGTCACCCGCCTATCCCCCGTCAAAGAGGTTGGAAAAGGGCCAGTAACATCATAAGGATCCCACCCACCCTGCTCATGGACTGTCTGTCCTACTCCCATCAGGGAGGAGGCTACGTAGCATCCCCACAAGACTCAAATCAGTTACTTTCCCCAAGCAGTAAGGCCGATCAACACCTCCACCCACTAACCCACCCCCACCACATCCACAACCACCACCACTACTTTATTATTTCCTGTTAGAGCCACCTTATGTACTGACACTCCTGTGCCTAGCGTCACTTTATGGACAAACACATTTTGATTCCACAAGAACTGACTGTGGAATTCAGAGAGGGTAAAGCGAGGGACACACACACACACACACACACACACACACACACACACACACACACACACACACACACACACACACACACACACACACACACACACACACACACACACACACACACACACACACACACACACACACGTCCTCAGGAAGCGGAGAGAGTGAGCAATTTCAAGTTCCTGGTTGTCAATATCGCTAAGGATCTAACTTGGAGCCACGCATTGACTCAACATAGTTCCAAACTAGTCATGACAGCAGCTGTATATTGTTAGGAGTTTGAGGGGATTTGATATGCCACCAAAGATACTTGCAAATTTCTACAGATGTACCGCAGAGAGCATTCTGACAGGTCTGTATGGGGGGAAGGTACTGCATAGGATTGAGATAAATTGCAGAAAGTTGTAAACTCAGTCAGCTCCAGCATGGGCACGAGCCTCCGTAGTATCCAGGACTTCAAGGAGCGATGCCTCAGAAGGGCGGAATCCATTAGTAAGGACCCCATCACCCAGGCAGTGACATCCTTTCATGACATATGCCAGTGATATTAAACCAGATTCTGATTTATTGTGTTTTCCATGATACATCAGATCAAAAATAGGAATTATTTTGTTCATACTTGTTTACTGGAAATGACATTAAGCAATTTTGAACTCGTTATTTTTGTATATCAACTCATTGGTGTACCGAGGTCTCCTGATCACTCTGCAGTATGATGTTATGTGATCTAAGATCATTTAAGTAGTAAACACAAGGGATCATGCAGAAGCTGGAAATCCAGAGCAACACATGCTGGAAGGACAGGGCATCTACGGAAATGGGCTGAGATTCTGCATCGGGACTGGGAAGGAAGGGGGAGGATGCCAGAATCAAAGGGTGGGTGGAGGGGAAGGGGGTGAGATAGAAGGAGACAGGTGGGTGGAAGGACTTGTGACCGTGGGAGACAGAGAAGGAGAAGGGGACACGGGGGGAGGGGGGGGGGAGTGATAGGCAGCTAAGAAGAGGTGGAAGGCTGATGTTGGAAATAGAAGAAGAGGAGAGGGTTGAGAGATTTTGTTTTTTCACCGGAAGGAGACATTGATGTTCATGCCATCAGGTTGGAGGCTACTCGGATGGAGTATGAGGTGTTGCTCCTCCAACCTGAGGCAGGCCTCATCTTGCCACAAGAGGAGACCGTGGATCGACACCTCAGAACAGGAATGGGAATTAAAATGTTCATCTACCGGGAAGTTCCACCTTTGGCAGATAAAGCGGAGGTGCTCGACGAAACGGTCCCCCAATGTACGACAGGTCTAACCAACGTAGAGGAGGCTGCACTGGGAACTCCAGACATAATAGACGACCCCAGCAGGAATCTGAGAGGACTCTGGGGGAAAGGGAAGGAGGAGGCGACCCAGAGGGAGGTGATAGGTAGATAGGAAGAGCTAAGAGGCCAGAGCGGGGAATGGAAGAGGAGGAGAGGGGAAGGGAAGGAAAAAAATTACTGGAAGGAGAAATCAACATTCATGAAAAGTTTGAATTTTCATTTATCCTTCATGTCCGTATCTTTTGTTGTACTCGATCTAACAACCTTCTGCTCATTCACAACCTGTGAACTCTAACTCTATATGAACCAAAACAAACATGGTCCTTTCACACCACTCATTAACACAGATTGTTAATGGCAGCAATGATCCTGTGGCATTCCAATAGTCACTGAATGTCAAATGTGACAGTGCTCCATTCATCCTGACTGGTTTAAGTTCATTAACATCACCCTACCCATGCTCTTGGTACCTCTCCACCCACCCAGACACCCAACACCCAGCTCTGTCTGCCCACTTTCATGTACAACTTGCTGGAAATCCCAATGCACCACGTCAATAAGATTCCCTTTACACACTCCATTTCCTAAATTTATAATGAGCTCCTATTAATTTGACAAAAATGATTTCTCCTTTATAAGGGCACATTGACTTTGCTCAAACTGTTTTTAAATTGTCTAAATGTCCTGCTATTAACCCATTAGTAAATAAAGAAGCATTTCTAGAAAATGGTTTACCTTCAGCCTTACTAATCACTGAACTGATTCAACATATCAGGCTCCTGAACCAGTGTGGATAACTTCACTCAACTCAACTCTGAACTCTCTCCACACATCAGGATCCTGAACCAGGGCGGATAACTTCACTCATCCCAACTCTGAACTTATTCCACACATCAGGCTCGTGAACCAGTGTGGATAACTTCACACACCCCAACTCTGAACTGATTCAACACATCAGGCTCCTGAACCACTGTGGATAACTTCACTCACTCCAACACTGAACTGATTCCACACATCAGGCTCTTGAACCAGTGTGGATAACGTCACTCACCCCAACTCTGAACTGAGGCCACACATCAGACTCCTGAAACAGTGTGGATAATTTCACTCACACCAACACTGAACTGATTCCACACATCAGGCTCCTGAACCAGTGTGGATAACATCACTCACACAACATTGAACTGATTCAACGCATCACGCTCCTGAACCAGTGCAGTCAATTTCACTCACCTCAACTCTGAACTGATTCCACACATCAGACGCCTGAACCAGCGTGGATAACTGAACTCATAACAATTCGGAACTGAGTCCACATATCAGGATCCTGAACCACTGTGGATAACTCCACTCACCCCAACACTGAAATGATTCCACACATCAGGCTCCTGAAACAGTGTAGATAACTTCACTCACCTCAACTCTGAACTGATTCCACTCATCAGGCTCCTGAAGCAGTGTGGATAACTTCACTCACCCCAACTCTGAAATGGAAATGATTCAACACATCAGGCTCCTGAACCAGTGTGGATAACTTCACTCACGCCAACTCTGAAATGGAACTGATTCAACACATCAGGATCCTGAACCAGTGTGGATATCTTCACTCACCCCAACACTGAACTGATTCCACACATCAGGCTCCTGAACCAGTGTGGATAACTTCACTCACATCAATATTAAACTGAATCAACACATCAGGCTCCTGAACCAGTGTGGATAACTTCACTCACCCCAACACTGAACTGATTCAACACATCAGGCTCCTGATCCAGTGTGGATAACTTCACTCACCCCAACACTGAACCGATTCCACACATCAGGCTCCTGAACCAGTGCGGATAACTTCACTCATCCAACACTGAACTGATTCCACACATCAGGCTCCTGAACCAGTGTGGATAACTTCACTCACCCCAACACTGAACTGATTCAACACATCAGGCTCCTGAACCAGTGTGGATAACTTCACTCACCCCAACACTGAACTGATTCAACACATCAGGCTCCTGAACCAGTGTGGGCAACTTCACTCACCCCAACACTGAACTGATTCAACACATCAGGCTCCTGAACCAGTTTGGATACATTCACTCAACCCAACATTGAACTGATTCAACACATCAGGCTCCTGAACCAGTGTGGACAACTTCACTCACCCCAACTCTGAACTGATTCAACACATCAGGGTCATGAACAAGTGTTGATATCATCACTCACCCTAACACTGAAATGATTCCGCACAACAGGCTTCTGAATCTGTGTGGGCAACTTCACTCACCCGAACTCTGAACTGGAACTGATTCAACACATCAGGCTCCTCAACCAGTGTGGATAACTGCACTCATACCAACTCTGAACTGATTCCACACATCAGGCTCCTGTACCAGTGTGGATAACTTCATTCACCCCAACTCTGAACTGATTCCACACATTAGGGTCCTGAACCAGTGTGGAAAACTTCACTCACCCCAACACTGAACTGATTCAACACATCAGGCTCCTGAACCAGTGTGGATAACTTCACTCACACCAACTCTGAAGTGGAACTGATTCAGCACATCAGGCTCCTGAACCAGTGTGGAAAACTTCACTCACCCCAACACTGAACTGATTCAACACATCAGGCTCCTGAACCAGTGTGGATAACTTCGCTCACCCCAACTCTGAACTGATTCAACACATCAGGCTCCTGAACCAGTGTGGATAACTTCACTCACCCCAACACTGAACTGATTCAACACATCAGGCTCCTGAACCAGTGTGGATAACTTCACTCACCCCAACTCTGAACTGATTCAACACATCAGACTCTTGAACCAGTGTGGATAACTTCACTCACCCCAACTCTGAACTGATTCAACACATCAGGCTCCTGAACCAGTGTGGATAACTTCACTCACCCCAACTCTGAACTGATTCAACACATCAGGCTCATCAACCAGTGTGGATAACTTCACTCACCCCAACTCTGAACTGATTCCACACATCAGGCTCCTGAACCAGTGTGGATAACTTCACTCATCCCAACACTGAACTGTTTCCACACATCAGGCTCCTGAACCAGTGTGGGCAACTTCACTCACCTCAACTCTGAACTGATTCCACACATCAGACTCCTGAACCAGTGTGGATAACTTCACTCACCTCAACTCTGAACTGATTCCACACATCAGACTCCTGAATCAGTGTGGATAACTTAACTCATACCAATTCTGAACTGATTCCACACATCAGGCTCCTGAACCAGTGTAGATAAATTCACTCACCTCAACTCAGAACTGATTCCACTCATCAGGCTCCTGAAGCAGTGTGGATAACTTCACTCACCCCAACTCTGAAATGGAAATGATTCAACACATCAGGCTCCTGAACCAGTGTGGATAACTTCACTCAGCCCAACTCTGAAATGATTCAACACATCAGGCTCCTAAACCACTGTGGATAACTTCACTCTCCCCAACTCTCAACTGATTCAACACATCAGGCTCCTGAACCAGTGTGGATAACTTCACTCACCCCAACTCTGAACTGATTCCACACATCAGGCTCCTGAACCAGTGTGGATAACTTCACTCACCCCATCTCGGAACTGATTCCAAACATCAGGCTCCTGAACCAGTGTGCATAACTTCACTCAGCCCAACACTGAACTGATTCAACACATCAGGCTCCTGAACCAGAGTGGGCAACTTCACTCATACCAACTCTGAACTGATTCCACACATCAGGCTCCTGAACCAGTGTGGATAACTTCACTCACCCCATCTCGGAACTGATTCCAAACATCAGGCTCCTGAACCAGTGTGCATAACTTCACTCAGCCCAACACTGAACTGATTCAACACATCAGGCTCCTGAACCAGAGTGGGCAACTTCACTCATACCAACTCTGAACTGATTCCACACATCAGGGTTCAGAACCAGTGTGGATAACTTCACCTACCCCAACTCTGAACTGATTCAACACATCAGGCTCCTGAACCAGTGTGGATAAAGTGACTCAACCCAACACTGAACTGATTCAACACATCAGGCTCCTGAACCAGTGTGGATAACTTCACTCACCCCAACTCTGAAATGATTCAACACATCAGGCTCATGAACAAGTGTTGATAACTTCACTCACCCTAACACTGAAATGATTCCACACATCAGGCTCCCGAACCAGTGTGGATAACTTCACTCACCCCAACACTGAACTGATTCAACACATCAGGCCCCTGAACCAGTGTGGATAACTTCACTCACCTCAAGTCTGAACTGATTCCACACATCAGGCTCCTGAACCAGTGTGGATAACTTCACTCACCCCAACTCTGAACTGATTCCACACATCAGGCTCCTGAACCAGTGTGGATAACTTCACTCACCCCAACACTGAACTGATTCCACACATCAGGCTCCTGAACCAGTGTGGATAACTTCACTCACACCAACTCTGAACTGATTCCACACATCAGGGTCATGAACAAGTGTTGATAAAGTCACTCACCCTAACACTGAAATGATTCCGCACAACAGGCTTCTGAATCTGTGTGGGCAACTTCACTCACCCGAACTCTGAACTGGAACTGATTCTACACATCAGGCTCCTCAACCACTGTGGATAACTTCACTCACCCCAACACTGAACTGATTCAACACATCAGGCTCCTGAACCAGTGTGGATAACTTCACTCACCCCAACTCTGAACTGATTCCACACATCAGGCTCCAGAACCAGCATGGATAACTTCACTCACCACAACTCCGAACTGATTACACACATCAGGCTCCTGAACCAGTGTGGATAACTTCACACACCAGAACACTGAACCAATTCCGCATATCAGACTCCTGAACCAGTGTAGATAACTTCACTCACCCCAACACTGAACTCATTCAACACATCAGGCTCCTGAACCAGTGTGGATAACTTCACTCACCCCAACATTGAACTGATTCAACACATCAGGCTCCTGAACCAGTGTGGATAACTTCACTCACACCAACAGTGAACTGATTCAACACATCAGGCTCCTGAACCAGTGTGGATAACTTCACTCACACCAACAGTGAACTGATTCAACACATCAGGCTCCTGAACCAGTGTGGATGACTTCACTCATCTCAACACTGAACTGATTCCACTCATCAGGCGCCTGAACAAGTGTGGATAACTTCACTCACCCCAACTCTGAACTGGAACTGATTTCACACATTTGGCTCCTGAACCAGTGTGGATGACTTCACTCACCCCAACACTGAACTGTTTCAACACATCAGGCTCCTGAACCAGTGTGGACAACTTCACTCACCCCACCAATGAACTGATTCAAGACATCAGACTCCTGAACCAGTGTGGAAAACTTCATTCACCTCAACTCTGAACTGATTCCACACATCCGTCTCCTGAAACAGTGTGGTTAACTTCACGCACCCGAACACATAACCGATATCGCACATCAGACTCCTGAACCAATGTGGATAACTTCACTCAACCCAACACTGAACAGATGCAACACATAAGCCTCCTGAATCAGTGTGGATAACTTCACACACCTCAACATTGAACAGATTCAACACATCAGGCTCCTGAAACTGTGTGGATAACTTCACTCACCCCAATACTGAACTGATTCCACACATCAGGCTGCGGAAGCAATGTGGATAAATTCACTCACACCAACTCTGAATTGGAACTGATTCAACACATCAGGCTTCTGAACCAGTGTGGATAACTTCACTCATCTCAACTCTGAACTGATTCCACTCATCAGGCGCCTGAATAAGTGTGGATAACTTCACTCACCCCAACTCTGAACCGTAACTGATATCACACATTTGGCTCCTGAACCAGTGTGGATAACTTCACTCACCTCTGCAATGAACTGATTCAACACATCAGTCTCCTGAACCAGTGTGGATAACATCACTCACCCCAACACTGAACTGATTCAACACATCACACTCCTGAACCAGTGTGGATAACTTCACTCACCCCAACACTGAACTGATTCAACACATCAGTCTCCTGAACCAGTGTGGATAACTTCACTCACACCAACTGTGAACTGATTCAACACATCAGGCTCCTGAAACCGTGTGGATGACTTCACTCATATCAACACTGAACTGATTCCACTCATCAGGCGCCTGAACAAGTGTGGATAACTTCACTCACCCCAACACTGAACTGATTCCACGCATCAGTCTCCTGAACCAGTGTGGATAACTTCACTCACCCCAAAACTGAACTGATTCCACGCATCAGTCTCCTGAACCAGTGTGGATAACTTCACAAACCTCAACACTGAACTGTTTCAACACATCAGGCTCCTGAACCAGTGTGGATAACTTCACTCACCCCAACACTGAACTGATTCAACACATCAGTCTCCTGAACCAGTGTGGATAACTTCACAAACCTCAACACTGAACTGTTTCAACACATCAGGCTCCTGAACCAGTGTGGACAACTTCACTCCCCCACCAATGAACTGATTCGAGACATCAGACTCCTGAACCAGTGTGGAAAACTTCATTCACCTCAACTCTGAACTGATTCCACACATCCGTCTCCTGAAACAGTGTGGGTAACTTCACGCACCTGAACACATAACCGATATCGCACATCAGACTCCTGAACCAATGTGGATAACTTCACTCAACCCAACACTGAACAGATGCAACACATAAGCCTCCTGAATCAGTGTGGATAACTTCACACACCTCAACATTGAACAGATTCAACACATCAGGCTCCTGAAACTGTGTGGATAACTTCACTCACCCCAATACTGAACTGATTCCACACATCAGGCTCCTGAACCAGTGTGGATAACTTCACTCACCCCAACACTGAACTGATTCCACACATCAGGCTCCTGAACCAGTGTGGATAACTTCACTCACCCCAACACTGAACTGATTCCACACATCAGGCGCCTGAACAAGTGTGGATAACTTCACTCACGCCAACTCTGAACGGGAACAGATTTCACACATTTGGCTCCTGAACCAGTGTGGATAACTTCACTCACCTCAACACTGAACTTATTCAACACATCAGGCTCCTGAACCACTGTGGATAACTTCACTCACCTCAGCAATGAACTGATTCAACACATCAGTCTCCTGAACCAGTGTGGATAACTTCACTCACACCAACTGTGAACTGATTCAGCACATCAGGCTCCTGAACCACTGTGGATAACTTCACTCACCCCAACACTGAACTGATTCAAAACATCAGGGTCCTGAACCAGTGTGGATAACTTCGCTCACCCCAACACTGAACTGATTCAACACATTAGGCTCCTGAACCAGTGTGTATAACTTCACTCACACCAACAGTGAACTGATTCAACACATCAGGCTCCTGAACCAGTGTGGATAACTACTATCAGCCCAAAACTGAACTGATTCAACACATCAGGGTCCTGAACCAGTGTGGATAACTTCACTCAACCTAACTCTGAACTGATTCAACACATCAGGCTCCTGAACCAGTGTGGATAACTTCACTCATACCAACTCTGAACTGATTCCACACATCAGGCTCCTGAACCACTGTGGATAACTTCACTCACCCCAACTCTGAATTGGAACTGATTCGACACATCAGGCTCCTGAGCCAGAGTGGATAATTTCACTCACCCCAACACTGAACTGGAACTGATTCGACACATCAGGCTCCTGAGCCAGTGTGGATAATTTCACTCACCCGAACTCTGAACTGGAACTGATTCGACACATCAGGCTCCTGAACCAGTGTGGATAACTTCACTCACCCCAACACTGAACTGATTCAACACATCAGGCTCCTGAACCAGTGTGGATAACATCACTCACACCAACTCTGAACTGATTCCACACATCAGGCTCCTGAACCAGTGTGGATAACCTCACGCACCCCAACACTGAACTGATTCCACACATCAGGCTCCTGAACCAGTGTGCATAACTTCACTCACCCCAACTCTGAACTGATTCCACACATCAGGCTCCTGAACCAGTGTGGATAACTTCACTCACACCAACGGTGAACTGATTCAACACATCAGGCTCCTGAACCAGTGTGGATAACTACTATCAGCCCAAAACTGAACTGATTCAACACATCAGGCTCCTGAACCAGTGTGGATAACTTCACGCACCCCAACACTGAACTGTTTCCACACATCAGGCTCCTGAACCAGTGTGCATAACTTCACTCACCCCAACTCTGAACTGATTCCACACATCAGGCTCCTGAACCAGTGTGGATAACTTCACTCACACCAACAGTGAACTGTTTCAACACATCAGGCTCCTGAACCAGTGTGGATAACTTCACTCACACCAACAGTGAACTGATTCAACACATCGGGCTCCTGAACCAGTGTGGATAACTACTATCAGCCATAAACTGAACTGATTCAGCACATCAGGGTTCTGAACCACTGTGGATAACTTCACTCACCCCAACACTGAAATGATTCAACACATCAGGCTCCTGAACCAGTGTGGATAACTTCACTCACACCAACTCTGAAGTGGAACTGATTCAGCACATCAGGCTCCTGAACCAGTGTGGATAACTTCGCTCACCCCAACTCTGAACTGATTCAGCACATCAGGCTCCTGAACCAGTGTGTATAACTTCACTCACACCAACAGTGAACTGATTCAACACATCAGGCTCCTGAACCAGTGTGGATATCTTCACTCATCCTAACTCTGAACTGATTCAACACATCAGGCTCCTAAACCACTGTGGATAACTTCACTCTCCCCAACTCTCAAGTGATTCAACACATCAGGCCCCTGAACCAGTGTAGATAACTTCACTCACCCCAACACTGAACTGATTCCACACATCAGGCTCCTGAACCAGTGTGGATAACTTCACTCACCCCAACACTGAACTGATTCAACACATCAGGCTCCTGAACCACTGTGGATAACTTCACTCACACCAACACTGAACTGATTCAACACATCAGGCTCCTGAACCAGTGTGGATAACGTCACTCACCCCAACACTGAACTGATTCCAGACAACAGGCTCCTGAACCAGTGTGGATAACGTCACTCACCCCAACACTGAACTGATTCCAGACAACAGGCTCCTGAACCAGTGTGGATAACTTCACTCACCCCAACACTGAACTGATTCAACACATCAGGCTCCTGAACCAGTGTGGATAACTTCACTCACACCAACAGTCAACTGATTCAACACATCAGGCTCCTGAACCAGTGTGGATAACTTCACTCACACCAACTCTGAACTGATTCCACACATCAGGCTCCTGAACCAGTGTGGATAACTTCACTCACCCCAACACTGAACTGATTCAACACATCAGGCTCCTGAACCAGTGTGGATAACGTCACTCACCCCAACACTGAACTGATTCCAGACATCAGGCTCCTGAACCAGTGTGGATAACTTCACTCACACCAACACTGAACTGATTCAACACATCAGGCTCCTGAACCAGTGTGGATAACTTCACTCACCCCAACACTGAACTGATTCAACACATCAGGCTCCTGAACCAGTGTGGATAACGTCACTCACCCCAACACTGAACTGATTCCAGACATCAGGCTCCTGAACCAGTGTGGATAACTTCACTCACACCAACACTGAACTGATTCAACACATCAGGCTCCTGAACCAGTGTGGATAACTTCACTCACCCCAACACTGAACTGATCCCACACATCAGGCTCCTGAACCAGTGTGGAAAACTTCACTCATCCCAACAGCGAACTGATTCAACACATCAGGCTCCTGAACCAGTGTGCATAACTTCACTCACCCCAACTCTGAACTGATTCCACACATCAGGCTCCTGAACCAGTGTGGATAACTTCACTCATCCCAACAGCGAACTGATTCAACACATCAGGCTCCTGAACCAGTGTGAATAACTTCACTCACCCCAACACTGAACTGATTAAACACATCAGGCTCCTGAACCAGTGTGGATAACTTCAGTCCCAAAACTGAACTGGAACGGATTCAGCACATCTGTCTCCTGAACCAGTGTGGATAACTTCACTCACACCAACTCTGAACTGATTCAACACATCAGGCTTCTGAACCAGTGTGGATAACTTCACTCACCCCAACACTGAACTGATTCCACACATCAGGCGCCTGAACAAGTGTGGATAACTTCACTCACGCCAACTCTGAACGGGAACAGATTTCACACATTTGGCTCCTGAACCAGTGTGGATAACTTCACTCACCTCAACACTGAACTTATTCAACACATCAGTCTCCTGAACCAGTGTGGATAACTTCACTCACACCAACTGTGAACTGATTCAGCACATCAGGCTCCTGAACCACTGTGGATAACTTCACTCACCCCAACACTGAACTGATTCCACACATTAGGCTCCTGAACCAGTGTGTATAACTTCACTCACACCAACAGTGAACTGATTCAACACATCAGGCTCCTGAACCAGTGTGGATAACTACTATCAGCCCAAAACTGAACTGATTCAACACATCAGGGTCCTGAACCAGTGTGGATAACTTCACTCAACCTAACTCTGAACTGATTCAACACATCAGGCTCCTGAACCAGTGTGGATAACTTCACTCATACCAACTCTGAACTGATTCCACACATCAGGCTCCTGAACCACTGTGGATAACTTCACTCACCCCAACTCTGAATTGGAACTGATTCGACACATCAGGCTCCTGAGCCAGAGTGGATAATTTCACTCACCCCAACACTGAACTGGAACTGATTCGACACATCAGGCTCCTGAGCCAGTGTGGATAATTTCACTCACCCGAACTCTGAACTGGAACTGATTCAACACATCAGGCTCCTGAACCAGTGTGGATAACTTCACTCACCGCAACACTGAACTGATTCAACACATCAGGCTCCTGAACCAGTGTGGATAACATCACTCACACCAACTCTGAACTGATTCCACACATCAGGCTCCTGAACCAGTGTGGATAACCTCACGCACCCCAACACTGAACTGATTCCACACATCAGGCTCCTGAACCAGTGTGCATAACTTCACTCACCCCAACTCTGAACTGATTCCACACATCAGGCTCCTGAACCAGTGTGGATAACTTCACTCACACCAACGGTGAACTGATTCAACACATCAGGCTCCTGAACCAGTGTGGATAACTACTATCAGCCCAAAACTGAACTGATTCAACACATTAGGGTTCTGAACCAGTGTGGATAACTTCACTCACCTCAGCACTGAACTGATTCAACACATCAGGCTCCTGAACCAGTGTGGATAACTTCACGCACCCCAACACTGAACTGTTTCCACACATCAGGCTCCTGAACCAGTGTGGATAACTTCACTCACCCCAACTCTGAACTGATTCCACACATCAGGCTCCTGAACCAGTGTGGATAACTTCACTCACACCAACAGTGAACTGTTTCAACACATCAGGCTCCTGAACCAGTGTGGATAACTTCACTCACACCAACAGTGAACTGATTCAACACATCGGGCTCCTGAACCAGTGTGGATAACTACTATCAGCCATAAACTGAACTGATTCAGCACATCAGGGTTCTGAACCACTGTGGATAACTTCACTCACCCCAACACTGAAATGATTCAACACATCAGGCTCCTGAACCAGTGTGGATAACTTCACTCACACCAACTCTGAAGTGGAACTGATTCAGCACATCAGGCTCCTGAACCAGTGTGGATAACTTCGCTCACCCCAACTCTGAACTGATTCAGCACATCAGGCTCCTGAACCAGTGTGGATAACTTCGCTCACCCCAACTCTGAACTGATTCAGCACATCAGGCTCCTGAACCAGTGTGTATAACTTCACTCACACCAACAGTGAACTGATTCAACACATCAGGCTCCTGAACCAGTGTGGATATCTTCACTCATCCTAACTCTGAACTGATTCAACACATCAGGCTCCTAAACCACTGTGGATAACTTCACTCTCCCCAAGTCTCAAGTGATTCAACACATCAGGCCCCTGAACCAGTGTAGATAACTTTACTCACCCCTACACTGAACTGATTCAACACATCAGGCTCCTTAACCAGTGTGGATAACTTCACTCACCCCAACACTGAACTGATTCAACACATCAGGCTCCTTAACCAGTGTGGATAACTTCACTCACCCCGACACTGAACTGATTCAACACATCAGGCTCCTGAACCTGTGTGGATAACTTCACTCACCCCAACACTGAACTGATTCAACACATCAGGCTCCTGAACCACTGTGGATAACTTCACTCACACCAACACTGAACTGATTCAACACATCAGGCTCCTGAACCAGTGTGGATAACGTCACTCACCCCAACACTGAACTGATTCCAGACATCAGGCTCCTGAACCAGTGTGGATAACTTCACTCACACCAACACTGAACTGATTCAACACATCAGGCTCCTTAACCAGTGTGGATAACTTCACTCACCCCAACACTGAACTGATTCAACACATCAGGCTCCTGAACCAGTGTGGATAACTTCACTCACACCAACAGTCAACTGATTCAACACATCAGGCTCCTGAACCAGTGTGGATAACTTCACTCACACCAACTCTGAACTGATTCCACACATCAGGCTCCTGAACCAGTGTGGATAACTTCACTCACCCCAACACTGAACTGATCCCACACATCAGGCTCCTGAACCAGTGTGCATAACTTCACTCACCCCAACTCTGAACTGATTCCACACATCAGGCTCCTGAATCAGTGTGGATAACTTCACTCATCCCAACAGCGAACTGATTCAACACATCAGGCTCCTGAACCAGTGTGGATAACTTCACTCACCCCAACACTGAACTGATTCAACACATCAGGCTCCTGAACCAGTGTGGATAACTTCACTCACCCCAACACTGAACTGATTCCACACATCAGGCTCCTGAACCAGTGTGGATAACTTCACTCACCCCAACACTGAACTGATTCCACACATCAGGCTCCTGAACCAGTGTGGATAACTTCACTCACACCAACACTGAACTGATTCCACACATCAGGCTCCTGAACCAGTGTGGGCAACTTCACTCACACCAACAGCGAACTGATTCAACACATCAGGCTCCTGAACCAGTGTGAATAACTTCACTCACCCCAACACTGAACTGATTAAACACATCAGGCTCCTGAACCAGTGTGGATAACTTCAGTCCCAAAACTGAACTGGAACGGATTCAGCACATCTGTCTCCTGAACCAGTGTGGATAACTTCACTCACACCAACTCTGAACTGATTCCACACATCAGACTCCTGAACCAGTTTGGATAACTTCACTCACACCAACTCTGAAGTGGAACTGATTCAACACATCAGGACACTGAACCAGTGTGGATAACTTCACTCACACCAACACTGAACTGATTCCACACATCAGGCTCCTGAACCAGTGTGCATAACTTCACTCACCCCAACTCTGAACTGATTCCACACATCAGGCTCCTGAACCAGTGTGGATAACTTCACTCACACCAATTCTGAACTGATTCCACACATCAGACTCCTGAACCAGTGTGGATAACTTCACTCACCCCAACACTGAACTGATTCAACACATCAGGCTCCTGAACCAGTGTGCATAACTTCACTCACCCCAACTCTGAACTGATTCCACACATCAGGTTCCTAAAGCAGTGTGGATAACTTCACTCACCCCAACACTGAACTGATTCAACTCATCAGGCTCCTGAACCAGTGTGGATAACTTCACTCACACGAACTCTGAAGTGGAACTGATTCAGCACATCAGGCTCCTGAACCAGTGTGGATAACTTCGCTCACCCCAACACTGAACTGATTCAACACATCAGGCTCCTGAACCAGTGTGGATAACTACTATCAGCCCAAAACTGAACTGATTCAACACATCAGGGTTCTGAACCAGTGTGGATATCTTCACTCATCCTAACTCTGAACTGATTCAACACATCAGGCTCCTGAACCAGTGTGGATAACTACTATCAGCCCAAAACTGAACTGATTCAACACATCAGGCTCCTGAACCAGTGTGGATAACTTCACTCACCCCAACACTGAACTGATTCCACACATCAGGCTCCTGAACCAGTGTGAATAACTTCACTCACCCCAACACTGAACTGATTCCACACATCAGGCTCCTGAACCAGTGTGAATAACTTCACTCACCCCAACACTGAACTGATTCCACACATCAGGCTCCTGAACCAGTGTGGATAACTTCAGTCCCAAAACTGAACTGGAACGGATTCAGCACATCTGTCTCCTGAACCAGTGTGGATAACTTCACTCACCCCAACACTGAACTGATTCCACACATCAGGCTCCTGAACCAGTGTGGATAACTTCACTCACACCAACTCTGAACTGATTCCACACATCAGACTCCTGAACCAGTGTGGATAACTTCACTCACCCCAACACTGAACTGATTCAACACATCAGGCTCCTGAACCACTGTGGATAACTTCACTCACCCCAACTCTGAAGTGGAACTGATTCAACACATCAGGCTCCTGAACCAGTGTGGATAACTTCACTCACCCCAACACTGAACTGATTCCACACATCAGGCTCCTGAACCAGTGTGGATAACTTCACTCACCCCAACACTGAACTGATTCCACACATCAGGCTCCTGAACCAGTGTGAATAACTTCACTCACACCAACAGCGAACTGATTCAGCACATCAGGCTCCTGAACCACTGTGGATAACTTCACTCACCCCAACACTGAACTGATTCAACACATCAGGCTCCTGAACCAGTGTGGATAACTTCACTCACACCAATTCTGAACTGATTCCACACATCAGACTCCTGAACCAGTGTGGATAACTTCACTCACCTCAACACTGAACTGATTCCACACATCAGGCTCCTGAACCAGTGTGCATAACTTCACTCACCCCAACTCTGAACTGATTCCACACATCAGGCTCCTGAACCAGTGTGGATAACTTCACGCACCCCAACACTGAACTGATTCAACACATCAGGCTCCTGAACCAGTGTGGATAACTTCACTCACCCCAACTCTGAACTGATTCAACACATCAGGCTCCTGAACCAGTGTGTATAACTTCACTCACACCAACTCAGAAGTGGAACTGATTCAGCACATCAGGCTCCTGAACCAGTGTGGATAACTTCACTCACACCATCTCTGAGCTGATTCAACACATCCGGCCCCTGAACCAGTGTGGATAACTTCACTCACCCCAACTCTGAACTGATTCAACACATCGGGCTCCTGAACCAGTGTGGATAACTACTATCAGCCATAAACTGAACTGATTCAGCACATCAGGGTTCTGAACCACTGTGGATAACTTCACTCACCCCAACACTGAAATGATTCAACACATCAGGCTCCTGAACCAGTGTGGATAACTTCACTCACACCAACTCTGAAGTGGAACTGATTCAGCACATCAGGCTCCTGAACCAGTGTGGATAACTTCGCTCACCCCAACTCTGAACTGATTCAGCACATCAGGCTCCTGAACCAGTGTGTATAACTTCACTCACACCAACAGTGAACTGATTCAACACATCAGGCTCCTGAACCAGTGTGGATATCTTCACTCATCCTAACTCTGAACTGATTCAACACATCAGGCTCCTAAACCACTGTGGATAACTTCACTCTCCCCAACTCTCAAGTGATTCAACACATCAGGCCCCTGAACCAGTGTGGATAACTTCACTCACACCAACACTGAACTGATTCAACACATCAGGCTCCTGAACCAGTGTGAATAACTTCACTCACCCCAACACTGAAATGATTAAACACATCAGGCTCCTGAACCAGTGTGGATAACTTCAGTCCCAAAACTGAACTAGAACGGATTCAGCACATCTGTCTCCTGAACCAGTGTAGATAACTTTACTCACCCCTACACTGAACTGATTCAACACATCAGGCTCCTTAACCAGTGTGGTTAACTTCACACACACCAACTCTGAACTGATTCCACACATCAGACTCCTGAACCAGTGTGGATAACTTCACTCACACCAACTCTGAAGTGGAACTGATTCAGCACATCAGGCTCCTGAACCAGTGTGGATAACTTCGCTCACCCCAACACTGAACTGATTCAACACATCAGGCTCCTGAACCAGTGTGTATAACTTCACTCACACCAACAGTGAACTGATTCAACACATCAGGCTCCTGAACCAGTGTGGATATCTTCACTCATCCTAACTCTGAACTGATTCAACACATCAGGCTCTTGATCCAGTGTGGATAACTTCACTCACCCCAACACTGAACTGATTCAACACATCAGGCTCCTGAACCAGTGTGGATAACTTCACTCACCCCAACACTGAACTGATTCAACACATCAGGCTCCTGAACCAGTGTGGATATCTTCACTCACCCCAACACTGAACTGATTCAACACATCAGGCTCCTGAACCAGTGTGGATAACTTCACTCACCCCAACACTGAACTGATTCAACACATCAGGCTCCTGAACCAGTGTGGATAACTTCACGCACCCCAACACTGAACTGATTCCACACATCAGGCTCCTGAAAGAGTGTGCATAACTTCACTCACCCCAACTCTGAACTGATTCAACACATCAGGCTCCTGAACCAGTGTGGATAACTTCACTCACACCAACAGTGAACTGATTCAACACATCAGGCTCCTTAACCAGTGTGGATAACTTCACTCACACCAACACTGAACTGATTCCACACATCAGGCTCCTGAACCAGTGTGCATAACTTCACTCACCCCAACTCTGAACTGATTCCACACATCAGGCTCCTGAACCAGTGTGGATAACTTCACTCACACCAACAGTGAATTGATTCAACACATCAGGCTCCTGAACCAGTGTGGATAACTTCACTCACCTCAACTCTGAACTGATTCAACACATCAGGCTCCTGAACCAGTGTGTATAACTTCACTCACACCAACAGTGAACTGATTCAACACATCAGGCTCCTGAACCAGTGTGGATATCTTCACTCATCCTAACTCTGAACTGATTCAACACATCAGGCTCTTGATCCAGTGTGGATAACTTCACTCACCCCAACACTGAACTGATTCAACACATCAGGCTCCTGAACCAGTGTGGATAACTTCACTCACCCCAACACTGAACTGATTCAACACATCAGGCTCCTGAACCAGTGTGGATAACTTCACTCACCCCAACACTGAACTGATTCAACACATCAGGCTCCTGAACCAGTGTGCATAACTTCACCCACCCCAACTCTGAACTGATTCCACACATCAGGCTCCTGAACCAGTGTGGATAACTTCACTCACCCCAACAGTGAACTGATTCAACACATCAGGCTCCTGAACCAGTGTGGATAACTACTATCAGACCAAAACTGAACTGATTCAAAACATCAGGCTCCTGAACCAGTGTGGATAACGTCACTCACCCCAACACTGAACTGATTCAACACATCAGGCTCCTGAACCAGTGTGGATAACTTCACTCACCCCAACAGTGAACTGATTCAACACATCAGGCTCCTGAACCAGTGTGGATAACTTCACTCACCCCAACACTGAACTGATTCAACACATCAGGCTCCTGAACCAGTGTGCATAACTTCACCCACCCCAACTCTGAACTGATTCCACACATCAGGCTCCTGAACCAGTGTGGATAACTTCACTCACCCCAACAGTGAACTGATTCAACACATCAGGCTCCTGAACCAGTGTGGATAACTACTATCAGACCAAAACTGAACTGATTCAAAACATCAGGCTCCTGAACCAGTGTGGATAACGTCACTCACCCCAACACTGAACTGATTCAACACATCAGGCTCCTGAACCAGTGTGCATAACTTCACCCACCCCAACTCTGAACTGATTCCACACATCAGGCTCCTGAACCAGTGTGGATAACTTCACTCACCCCAACAGTGAACTGATTCAACACATCAGGCTCCTGAACCAGTGTGGATAACTACTATCAGACCAAAACTGAACTGATTCAACACATCAGGCTCCTGAACCAGTGTGCATAACTTCACTCACACCAAAAGTGAACTGATTCAACACATCAGGCTCCTGAACCAGTGTGGATAACTACTATCAGCCATAAACTGAACTGATTCAACACATCAGGGTTCTGAACCAGTGTGAATAACTTCACTCACCCCAACACTGAAATGATTCAACACATCAGGCTCCTGAACCAGTGTGGATAACTTCACTCACCCCAACACTGAAATGATTCAACACATCAGGCTCCTGAACCAGTGCGGATAACTTCACTCACACCAACTCTGAAGTGGAACTGATTCAGCACATCAGGCTCCTGAACCAGTGCGGATAACTTCACTCACACCAACTCTGAAGTGGAACTGATTCAGCACATCAGGCTCCTAAACCAGTGTGGATAACTTCACTCACCCCAACACTGAACTGATTCAACACATCAGGCTCCTGAACCTGTGTGGATAACTTCGCTCACCCCAACTCTGAACTGATTCCACACATCAGGCTCCAGAACCAGTGTGGATAACTTCACTCACCCCAACTCTGAACTGACTCAACACATCAGGCTCCTGAACCAGTGTGGATATCTTCACTCATCCTAACTCTGAACTGATTCAACACATCAGGCTCTTGATCCAGTGTGGATAACTTCACTCACCCCAACACTGAACTGATTCAACACATCAGGCTCCTGAACCAGTGTGGATAACTTCACTCACCCCAACACTGAACTGATTCAACACATCAGGCTCCTGAACCAGTGTGGATAACTTCACTCACCCCAACACTGAACTGATTCCACACATCAGGCTCCTGAACCAGTGTGGATAACTTCAGTCCCAAAACTGAACTGGAACGGATTCAGCACATCTGTCTCCTGAAACAGTGTAGATAACTTTACTCACCCCTAGACTGAACTGATACAACACATCAGGCTCCTGAACCAGTGTGGATAACTTCACTCACACCAACACTGAACTGATTCAGCACATCAGGCTCCTGAACCAGTGTGGATAACTTCACTCACCCCAACACTGAACTGATTCCACACATCAGGCTCCTGAACCAGTGTGGATAACTTCACTCACACCAATTCTGAACTGATTCAAAACACATCAGGCTACAGAACCAGTGTGGATAACTTCAGTCCCAAAACTGAACTGGAACGGATTCAGCACATCTGTCTCCTGAACCAGTGCAGATAACTTTACTCAACCCTACACTGAACTGATTCAACACATCAGGCTCCTTAACCAGTGTGGATAACTTCACTCACACCAACTCTGAACTGATTCCACACATCAGACTCCTGAACCAGTTTGGATAACTTCACTCACACCAACTCTGAAGTGGAACTGATTCAACACATCAGGCTCCTGAACCAGTGTGGATAACTTCACTCACCCCAACACTGAACTGAATCAACACATCAGGCTCCTGAACCAGTGTGGATAACTTCACTCACACCAACACTGAACTGATTCCACACATCAGGCTCCTGAACCAGTGTGCATAACTTCACTCACCCCAACTCTGAACTGATTCCACACATCAGGCTCCTGAACCAGTGTGGATAACTTCACTCACACCAACAGTGAACTGATTCAACACATCAGGCTCCTGAACCAGTGTGGATAACTTCACTCACACCAACACTGAACTGATTCCACACATCAGGCTCCTGAACCAGTGTGCATAACTTCACTCACCCCAACTCTGAACTGATTCCACACATCAGGCTCCTGAACCAGTGTGGATAACTTCACTCACCCCAACACTGAACTGATTCAACACATCAGGCTCCTGAACCAGTGTGGATAACTTCACTCACCCCAACACTGAACTGATTCAACACATCAGGCTCCTGAACCAGTGTGGATAACTTCACTCACCCCAACACTGAACTGATTCAACACATCAGGCTCCTGAACCAGTGTGGATAACTTCACTCACCCCAACACTGAACTGATTCAACACATCAGGCTCCTGAACCAGTGTGGATAACTTCACTCACCTCAGCACTGAACTGATTCAACACATCAGGCTCCTGAACCACTGTGGACAACTTCACGCACCCCAACACTGAACTGATTCCACACATCAGGCTCCTGAACCAGTGTGCATAACTTCACTCCCCCCAGCTCTGAACTGATTCCACACATCAGGCTCCTGAACCAGTGTGGATAACTTCACTCACACCAACAGTGAACTGATTCAACACATCAGGCTCCTGAACCAGTGTGGATAACTACTATCAGCCCAAAACTGAACTGATTCAACACATCAGGGTTCTGAACCACTGTGGATAACTTCACTCACCCCAACACTGAACTGTTTCCACACATCAGGCTCCTGAACCAGTGTGGATAACTTCACGCACCCCAACACTGAACTGATTCCACACATCAGGCTCCTGAACCAGTGTGAATAACTTTACTCACAACTACACTGAACTGATTCAACACATCAGGCTACTTAACCAGTGTGGATAACTTCACTCACACCAACTCTGAACTGATTCCACACATCAGGCTCCTGAACCAGTGTGGATAACTTCACTCACCCCAACTCTGAACTGATTCAACACATCAGGCTCCTGAACCAGTGTGGATAACTTCACTCACACCAACTCTGAAGTGGAACTGATTCAACACATCAGGCCACTGAACCAGTGTGGATAACTTCACTCACACCAACACTGAACTGATTCAACACATCAGGCTCCTGAACCAGTGTGCATAACTTCACTCACCCCAAGTCTGAACTGATTCCACACATCAGGCTCCTGAACCAGTGTGGATAACTTCACTCACACCAACAGTGAACTGATTCAACACATCAGGCTCCTGAACCAGTGTGGATAACTTCACTCACCTCAACACTGAACTGATTCAACACATCAGGCTCCTGAACCAGTGTGGATATCTTCACTCATCCTAACTCTGAACTGATTCAACACATCAGGCTCCTGATCCAGTGTGGATAACTTCACTCACCCCAACACTGAACTGATTGAACACATCAGGCTCCTGAACCAGTGTGGATAACTTCACTCACCCCAACACTGAACTGATTCAACACATCAGGCTCCTGAACCAGTGTGGATAACTTCACTCACCCCAACACTGAACTGATTCAACACATCAGGCTCCTGAACCAGTGTGGATAACTTCACTCACCCCAACACTGAACTGATTCAACACATCAGGCTCCTGAACCAGTGTGGATAACTTCACTCACCTCAGCACTGAACTGATCCAACACATCAGGCTCCTGAACCAGTGTGGACAACTTCACGCACCCCAACACTGAACTGATACCACACATCAGGCTCCTGAACCAGTCTGCATAACTTCACTCACCCCAACTCTGAACTGATTCCACACATCAGGCTCCTGAACCAGTGTGGATAACTTCACTCACACCAACAGTGAACTGATTCAACACATCAGGCTCCTGAACCAGTGTGGATAACTACTATCAGCCCAAAACTGAACTGATTCAACACATCAGGCTCCTGAACCAGTGTGGATAACTTCACTCACACCAACAGTGAACTGATTCAACACATCAGGCTCCTGAACCAGTGTGGATAACTTCACGCACCCCAACACTGAACTGTTTCCACACATCAGGCTCCTGAACCAGTGTGCATAACTTCACTCACCCCAACTCTGAACTGATTCCACACATCAGGCTCCTGAACCAGTGTGAATAACTTCACTCACCCCAACACTGAACTGATTAAACAGATCAGGCTCCTGAACCAGTGTGAATAACTTCACTCACCCCAACACTGAACTGATTAAACAGATCAGGCTCCTGAACCAGTGTGGATAACTTCAGTCCCAAAACTGAACTGGAACGGATTCAGCACATCTGTCTCCTGAACCAGTGTAGATAACTTTACTCACCCCTACACTGAACTGATTCAACACATCAGGCTCCTTAACCAGTGTGGATAACTTCACTCACACCAACTCTGAACTGATTCCACACATCAGACTCCTGAACCAGTGTGGATAACTTCACTCACACCAACTCTGAAGTGGAACTGATTCAACACATCAGGCCACTGAACCAGTGTGGATAACTTCACTCACACCAACACTGAACTGATTCAGCACATCAGGCTCCTGAACCACTGTGGATAACTTCACTCACACCAACAGAGAACTGATTCAACACATCAGGCTCCTGAACCTCTGTGGATAACTTCACTCACCCCAACACTGAACTGAATCAACACATTAGGCTCCTGAACCAGTGTAGATAACTTCACTCACCCCAACACTGAACTGATTCAACACATCAGGCTCCTGAACCACTGTGCATAACTTCACTCAGCCCAACTCTGAACTGATTCCACACATCAGGCTCCTGAACCAGTGTGGATAACTTCACTCACCCCAACACTGAACTGATTCAACACATCAGGCTCCTGAACCAGTGTGGATAACTTCACTCACCCCAACACTGAACTGATTAAACACATCAGGCTCCTGAAACAGTGTGGATAACTTCAGTCCCAAAACTGAACTGGAACGGATTCAGCACATCTGTCTCCTGAACAAGTGTAGATAACTTTACTCACCCCTACACTGAACTGATTCAACACATCAGGCTCCTTAACCAGTGTGGATAACTTCACTCACACCAACTCTGAACTGATTCCACACATCAGACTCCTGAACCAGTGTGGATAACTTCACTCACCCCAACACTGATCTGATTAAACACATCAGGCTCCAGAACCAGTGTGGATAACTTCACTCACCCCAACACTGAACTGATTCAACACATCAGGCTCCTGAACCAGTGTGGATAACTACACTCACCCCAACACTGAACTGATTCAACAGATCAGGCTCCTGAACCAGTGTGGATAACTTCACTCACCCCAACACTGAACTGATTCCACACATCAGGCTCCTGAACCAGTGTGCATAACTTCACTCACCCCAACACAACTGATTCCACTCATCAGGCTCCTGAACCAGTGTGCATAACTTCACTCACCCCAACTCTGAACTGATTCAACAGATCATGCTCCTGAACCAGTGTGCATAACTTCACTCACCCCACCACTGAACTGATTCAACACATCAGGCTCCTGAACCAGTGAGGATAACTTCACTCACCCCAACACTGAACTGATTCAACACATCAGGCTCCTGAACCAGTGTGGATAACTTCACTCACCCCAACACTGAACTGATTCCACACATCAGGCTCCTGAACCAGTGTGGATAACTTCACTCACCCCAACACTGAACTGATTCCACACATCAGCCTCCTGAACCACTGTGGATAACTTCACGCACCCCAACACTGAACTGATTCCACTCATCAGGCTCCTGAACCAGTGTGCATAACTTCACTCACCCCAACTCTGAACTGATTCAACAGATCAGGCTCCTGAACCAGTGTGCATAACTTCACTCACCCCAACACTGAACTGATTCCACACATCAGGCTCCTGAACCAGTGTGCATAACTTCACTCACCCCAACTCTGAACTGATTCCACACATCAGGCTCCTGAACCAGTGTGGATAACTTCACTCACACCAACAGTGAACTGTTTCAACACATCAGGCTCCTGAACCAGTGTGGATAACTTCACTCACACCAACTCTGAAGTGGAACTGATTCCACACATCAGGCTCCTGAACCAGTGTGGATCACTTCACTCACACCAACTCTGAAGTGGAACTGATTCAGCACATCAGGCTCCTGAACCAGTGTGGATATCTTCGCTCACCCCAACACTGAACTGATTCAACACATCAGGCTCCTGAACCAGTGTGGATAACTACTATCAGCCCAAAACTGAACTGATTCAACACATCAGGGTCCTGAACCAGTGTAGATAACTTCACTCACCCCAACTCTGAACTGATTCCACACATCAGACTCCTGAACCAGTGTAGATAACTTCACTCATACCAACTCTGAACTGATTCCACACATCAGGCTCCTGAACCAGTGTGGATCACTTCACTCACACCAACTCTGAAGTGGAACTGATTCAGCACATCAGGCTCCTGAACCAGTGTGGATAACTTCGCTCACCCCAACACTGAACTGATTCAACACATCAGGCTCCTGAACCAGTGTGGATAACTACTATCAGCCCAAAACTGAACTGATTCAACACAACAGGGTCCTGAACCAGTGTAGATAACTTCACTCACCCCAACTCTGAACTGATTCCACACATCAGACTCCTGAACCAGTGTAGATAACTTCACTCATACCAACTCTGAACTGATTCCACACATTAGGCTCCTGAACCACTGTGGATAACTTCACTCACACCATCTCTGAGCGGATTCAACACATCCGGCCCCTGAACCTGTGTGGATAACTTCACTCACCCCAACACTGAACTGATTCAACACATCAGGCTCCTGAACCACTGTGCATAACTTCACTCACCCCAACTCTGAACTGATTCCACACATCAGGCTCCTGAACCAGTGTGGATAACTTCACGCACACCAACACTGAACTGATTCCACACATCAGGCTCCTGAACCAGTGTGCATAACTTCACTCACCCCAACTCTGAACTGATTCCACACATCAGGCTCCTGAACCAGTGTGGATAACTTCACTCACCCCAACACTGAACTGATTCCACACATCAGGCTCCTGAACCAGTGTGGAGAACTTCACAAACCTCAACACTGAACTGTTTCAACACATCAGACTCCTGTACCAGTGTGGATAAATTCATTCACCTCAACTCTGAACTGATTCCACACATCAGACTCCTGAAACAGAGTGGTTAACTTCACGCACCCCAACACTGTACCGATATAGCACATCAGACTCCTGAACCAATGTAGATAACTTCACTCACCCCAACACTGAACTGATTCAACACATCAGGCTCCTGAACCAGTGTGGATAACTTCACACCGCTCGACACTGAACTGATTCAACACATCAGGCTCCTGAACCAGTGTGGATAACTTCGCTCGTCTCAACACTGAACTGATTCCACTCATCAGGCTCTTGAACCAGTGTGGATAACTTCACCCACCCCAACACTGAACTGATTCAACTCATCAGGCTCCTGAACCAGTGTGGATAACTTCACACACCCCACCAGTGAACCGATATCGCACATCAGACTCCTGAACCAGTGTGGATAACTTCAGTCGCAAAACTGAACTGGAACTGATTCAGCACATCTGTCTCCTGAACAAGTGTAGATAACTTTACTCACCCCTACACTGAACTGATTCAACACATCAGGCTCCTTAACCAGTGTGGATAACTTCACTCACCCCAACACTGATCTGATTAAACACATCAGGCTCCAGAACCAGTGTGGATAACTTCAATCCCAAAACTGAACAGGAACTGATTCAGCAAATCTGTCTCCTGAACCAGTGTGGATAACTACACTCACCCCAACACTGAACTGATTCAACACATCAGGCTCCTGAACCAGTGTGGATAACTTCACTCACCCCAACACTGAACTGATTCCACACATCAGGCTCCTGAACCAGTGTGGATAACTTCACTCACCCCAACATTGAACTGATTCCACACATCAGCCTCCTGAACCACTGTGGATAACTTCACGCACCCCAACACTGAACTGATTCCACTCATCAGGCTCCTGAACCAGTGTGCATAACTTCACTCACCCCAACTCTGAACTGATTCAACAGATCAGGCTCCTGAACCAGTGTGCATAACTTCACTCACCCCAACACTGAACTGATTCCACACATCAGGCTCCTGAACCAGTGTGCATAACTTCACTCACCCCAACTCTGAACTGATTCCACACATCAGGCTCCTGAACCAGTGTGGATAACTTCACTCACACCAACAGTGAACTGTTTCAACACATCAGGCTCCTGAACCAGTGTGGATAACTTCACTCACACCAACTCTGAAGTGGAACTGATTCCACACATCAGGCTCCTGAACCAGTGTGGATAACTTCACTCACCCCAACTCTGAACTGATTCCACACATCAGGCTCCTGAACCAGTGTGGATAACTTCACTCACACCAACAGTGAACTGATTCAACACATCAGGCTCCTGAACCAGTGTGGATAACTTCACTCATTCTAACTCTGAACTGATTCAACACATCAGGCTCCTGAACCAGTGTGGATAACTTCACTCACACCAACACTGAACTGATTCCACACATCAGACTCCTGAACCAGTGTAGATAACTTCACTCATACCAACTCTGAACTGATTCCACACATCAGGCTCCTGAACCACTGTGGATAACTTCACTCACACCATCTCTGAGCGGATTCAACACATCCGGCCCCTGAACCTGTGTGGATAACTTCACTCACCCCAACACTGAACTGATTCAACACATCAGGCTCCTGAACCACTGTGCATAACTTCACTCACCCCAACTCTGAACTGATTCCACACATCAGGCTCCTGAACCAGTGTGGATAACTTCACTCACCCCAACACTGAACTGATTCAACACATCAGGCTCCTGAACCAGTGTGGATAACTTCACGCACCCCAACACTGAACTGATTCCACACATCAGGCTCCTGAACCAGTGTGCATAACTTCACTCACCCCAACTCTGAACTAATTCCACACATCAGGCTCCTGAACCAGTGTGGATAACTTCACTCACCCCAACACTGAACTGATTCCACACATCAGGCTCCTGAACCAGTGTGGAGAACTTCACAAACCTCAACACTGAACTGTTTCAACACATCAGACTCCTGTACCAGTGTGGATAAATTCATTCACCTCAACTCTGAACGGATTCCACACATCAGACTCCTGAAACAGTGTGGTTAACTTCACGCACCCCAACACTGTACCGATATAGCACATCAGACTCCTGAACCAATGTAGATAACTTCACTCACCCCAACACTGAACTGAATCAACACATCAGGCTCCTGAACCAGTGTGGATAACTTCACACCGCTCGACACTGAACTGATTCAACACATCAGGCTCCTGAACCAGTGTGGATAACTTCGCTCGTCTCAACACTGAACTGATTCCACTCATCAGGCTCTTGAACCAGTGTGGATAACTTCACCCACCCCAACACTGAACTGATTCAACTCATCAGGCTCCTGAACCAGTGTGGATAACTTCACACACCCCACCAGTGAACTGATTCAGCACATCAGACTCCTGAAACTGTGTGGTTAACTTCACTCACCCCAACACTGAACAGATTCCGCACATCAGGCTCCTGAACTAGTGTGGAAAACTTCATTCACATCAACTCTGAACTGATTCCATACATCCGACTCCTGAAACAGTGTGGTTAACTTCACGTACCCGAACACATAACCGATATCGCACATCAGGCTCCTGAACCAGTGTGGATAACTTCAGTCGCAAAACTGAACTGGAACTGATTCAGCACATCTGTCTCCTGAACAAGTGTAGATAACTTTACTCACCCCTACACTGAACTGATTCAACACATCCGGCTCCTTAACCAGTGTGGATAACTTCACTCACACCAACCCTGAACTGATTCCACACATCAGACTCCTGAACCAGTGTGGATAACTTCACTCACCCCAACACTGATCTGATTATACACATCAGGCTCCTGAACCAGTGTGGATCACTTCACTCACACCAACTCTGAAGTGGAACTGATTCAGCACATCAGGCTCCTGAACCAGTGTGGATAACTTCGCTCACCCCAACACTGAACTGATTCAACACATCAGGCTCCTGAACCAGTGTGGATAACTACTATCAGCCCAAAACTGAACTGATTCAACACATCAGGGTCCTGAACCAGTGTAGATAACTTCACTCACCCCAACTCTGAACTGATTCCACACATCAGACTCCTGAACCAGTGTAGATAACTTCACTCATACCAACTCTGAACTGATTCCACACATTAGGCTCCTGAACCACTGTGGATAACTTCACTCACACCATCTCTGAGCGGATTCAACACATCCGGCCCCTGAACCTGTGTGGATAACTTCACTCACCCCAACACTGAACTGATTCAACACATCAGGCTCCTGAACCACTGTGCATAACTTCACTCACCCCAACTCTGAACTGATTCCACACATCAGGCTCCTGAACCAGTGTGGATAACTTCACGCACACCAACACTGAACTGATTCCACACATCAGGCTCCTGAACCAGTGTGCATAACTTCACTCACCCCAACACTGAACTGATTCCACACATCAGGCTCCTGAACCAGTGTGGAGAACTTCACAAACCTCAACACTGAACTGTTTCAACACATCAGACTCCTGTACCAGTGTGGATAAATTCATTCACCTCAACTCTGAACTGATTCCACACATCAGACTCCTGAAACAGAGTGGTTAACTTCACGCACCCCAACACTGTACCGATATAGCACATCAGACTCCTGAACCAATGTAGATAACTTCACTCACCCCAACACTGAACTGATTCAACACATCAGGCTCCTGAACCAGTGTGGATAACTTCACTCACCCCAACACTGATCTGATTAAACACATCAGGCTCCAGAACCAGTGTGGATAACTTCAATCCCAAAACTGAACAGGAACTGATTCAGCAAATCTGTCTCCTGAACCAGTGTGGATAACTACACTCACCCCAACACTGAACTGATTCAACACATCAGGCTCCTGAACCAGTGTGGATAACTTCACTCACCCCAACACTGAACTGATTCCACACATCAGGCTCCTGAACCAGTGTGGATAACTTCACTCACCCCAACATTGAACTGATTCCACACATCAGCCTCCTGAACCACTGTGGATAACTTCACGCACCCCAACACTGAACTGATTCCACTCATCAGGCTCCTGAACCAGTGTGCATAACTTCACTCACCCCAACTCTGAACTGATTCAACAGATCAGGCTCCTGAACCAGTGTGCATAACTTCACTCACCCCAACACTGAACTGATTCCACACATCAGGCTCCTGAACCAGTGTGCATAACTTCACTCACCCCAACTCTGAACTGATTCCACACATCAGGCTCCTGAACCAGTGTGGATAACTTCACTCACACCAACAGTGAACTGTTTCAACACATCAGGCTCCTGAACCAGTGTGGATAACTTCACTCACACCAACTCTGAAGTGGAACTGATTCCACACATCAGGCTCCTGAACCAGTGTGGATAACTTCACTCACCCCAACTCTGAACTGATTCCACACATCAGGCTCCTGAACCAGTGTGGATAACTTCACTCACACCAACAGTGAACTGATTCAACACATCAGGCTCCTGAACCAGTGTGGATAACTTCACTCATTCTAACTCTGAACTGATTCAACACATCAGGCTCCTGAACCAGTGTGGATAACTTCACTCACACCAACACTGAACTGATTCCACACATCAGACTCCTGAACCAGTGTAGATAACTTCACTCATACCAACTCTGAACTGATTCCACACATCAGGCTCCTGAACCACTGTGGATAACTTCACTCACACCATCTCTGAGCGGATTCAACACATCCGGCCCCTGAACCTGTGTGGATAACTTCACTCACCCCAACACTGAACTGATTCAACACATCAGGCTCCTGAACCACTGTGCATAACTTCACTCACTCCAACTCTGAACTGATTCCACACATCAGGCTCCTGAACCAGTGTGGATAACTTCACTCACCCCAACACTGAACTGATTCAACACATCAGGCTCCTGAACCAGTGTGGATAACTTCACGCACCCCAACACTGAACTGATTCCACACATCAGGCTCCTGAACCAGTGTGCATAACTTCACTCACCCCAACTCTGAACTAATTCCACACATCAGGCTCCTGAACCAGTGTGGATAACTTCACTCACCCCAACACTGAACTGATTCCACACATCAGGCTCCTGAACCAGTGTGGAGAACTTCACAAACCTCAACACTGAACTGTTTCAACACATCAGACTCCTGTACCAGTGTGGATAAATTCATTCACCTCAACTCTGAACTGATTCCACACATCAGACTCCTGAAACAGTGTGGTTAACTTCACGCACCCCAACACTGTACCGATATAGCACATCAGACTCCTGAACCAATGTAGATAACTTCACTCACCCCAACACTGAACTGAATCAACACATCTGGCTCCTGAACCAGTGTGGATAACTTCACACCGCTCGACACTGAACTGATTCAACACATCAGGCTCCTGAACCAGTGTGGATAACTTTGCTCGTCTCAACACTGAACTGATTCCACTCATCAGGCTCTTGAACCAGTGTGGATAACTTCACCCACCCCAACACTGAACTGATTCAACTCATCAGGCTCCTGAACCAGTGTGGATAACTTCACACACCCCACCAGTGAACTGATTCAGCACATCAGACTCCTGAAACTGTGTGGTTAACTTCACTCACCCCAACACTGAACAGATTCCGCACATCAGGCTCCTGAACTAGTGTGGAAAACTTCATTCACATCAACTCTGAACTGATTCCATACATCCGACTCCTGAAACAGTGTGGTTAACTTCACGTACCCGAACACATAACCGATATCGCACATCAGGCTCCTGAACCAGTGTGGATAACTTCAGTCGCAAAACTGAACTGGAACTGATTCAGCACATCTGTCTCCTGAACAAGTGTAGATAACTTTACTCACCCCTACACTGAACTGATTCAACACATCCGGCTCCTTAACCAGTGTGGATAACTTCACTCACACCAACCCTGAACTGATTCCACACATCAGACTCCTGAACCAGTGTGGATAACTTCACTCACACCAACTCTGAAGTGGAACTGATTCAGCACAACAGGCTCCTGAACCAGTGTGGATAACTTCACTCACCTCAGCAATGAACTGATTCAACACATCGGTCTCCTGAACCAGTTTGGATAACTTCACTCACACCAACTCTGAAGTGGAACTGATTCAACACATCAGGCTCCTGAACCAGTGTGAATAACTACTATCAGCCCAACACTGAAGTGATTAAACACATCAGGCTCCTGAACCAGTGTGGATAACTTCAGTCCCAAAACTGAACTGGAACTGATTCAGCACATCTGTCTCCTGAACCAGTGTAGATAACTTCACTGACCCCAACTCTGAACTGATTCAACACATCAGGCTCCTGAACCAGTGTGGATAACTTCACTCACCCCAACACTGAACTGATTCAACACATCAGGCTCCTGAACCAGTGTGGATAACTTCACTCACCCCAACACTGAACTGATTCAACACATCAGGCTCCTGAACCAGTGTGGATAACTTCACTCACACCAACTCTGAAGTGGAACTGATTCAGCACATTAGCTCCTGAACCAGTGTGGATAACTTCACTGACCCCAACTCTGAACTGATTCAACACATCAGGCTCCTGAACCAGTGTGGATAACTTCACTCACCCCAACACTGAGCTTATTCAACACATCAGACTCCTGAAACAGTGTGGTTAACTTCACGCACCCCAACACTGTACCGATATAGCACATCAGACTCCTGAACCAATGTAGATAACTTCACTCACCCCAACACTGAACTGAATCAACACATCAGGCTCCTGAACCAGTGTGGATAACTTCACACCGCTCGACACTGAACTGATTCAACACATCAGGCTCCTGAACCAGTGTGGATAACTTCGCTCGTCTCAACACTGAACTGATTCCACTCATCAGGCTCTTGAACCAGTGTGGATAACTTCACCCACCCCAACACTAAACTGATTCAACTCATCAGGCTCCTGAACCAGTGTGGATAACTTCACACACCCCACCAGTGAACTGATTCAGCACATCAGACTCCTGAAACTGTGTGGTTAACTTCACTCACCCCAACACTGAACAGATTCCGCACATCAGGCTCCTGAACTAGTGTGGAAAACTTCATTCACATCAACTCTGAACTGATTCCATACATCCGACTCCTGAAACAGTGTGGTTAACTTCACGTACCCGAACACATAACCGATATCGCACATCAGGCTCCTGAACCAGTGTGGATAACTTCAGTCGCAAAACTGAACTGGAACTGATTCAGCACATCTGTCTCCTGAACAAGTGTAGATAACTTTACTCACCCCTACACTGAACTGATTCAACACATCCGGCTCCTTAACCAGTGTGGATAACTTCACTCACACCAACCCTGAACTGATTCCACACATCAGACTCCTGAACCAGTGTGGATAACTTCACTCACCCCAACACTGATCTGATTATACACATCAGACTCCTGAACCAGTGTGGATAACTTCACTCACACCAACTCTGAAGTGGAACTGATTCAGCACAACAGGCTCCTGAACCAGTGTGGATAACTTCGCTCACCCCAACACTGAACTGATTCAACACATCAGGCTCCAAACCAGTGTGGATAACTTCACTCATACCAACACTGAACTGATTCAACACATCAGGCTCCTGAACCAGTGTGGATAACTTCAGTCCCAAAACTGAACTGGAACTGGTTCAGCACATCTGTCTCCTGAACCAGTGTAGATAACTTTACTCACCCCTACACTGAACTGATTCAACACATCAGGCTCCTTAACCAGTGTGGATAACTTCACTCACACCAACTCTGAACTGATTCCACACATCAGGCTCCTGAACCAGTGTGGATAACTTCACTCACCCCAACTCTGAACTGATTCCACACATCAGGCTCCTGAACCAGTGTGGATAACGTCACTCACCCCAACACTGAACTGATTCAACACATCAGGCTCCTGAACCAGTGTGGATAACTTCACTCACCCCAACTCTGAACTGATTCAACACATCAGGCTCCTGAACCAGTGTGGATAACGTCACTCACACCAACTCTGAAGTGGAACTGATTCAACACATCAGGCTCCTGAACCAGTGTGGATAACTTCACTCACCCCAACAGTCAACTGATTCCACACATCAGGCTCCTGAACCAGTGTGAATAACTACTATCAGCCCAACACTGAAGTGATTAAACACATCAGGCTCCTGAACCAGTGTGGATAACTTCAGTCCCAAAACTGAACTGGAACTGATTCAGCACATCTGTCTCCTGAACCAGTGTAGATAACTTTACTCACCCCTACACTGAACTGATTCAACACATCAGGCTCCTGAACCAGTGTGGATAACTTCACTCACCCCAACACTGAACTGATTCAACACATCAGGCTCCTGAACCAGTGTGGATAACTTCACTCACCCCAACACTGAACTGATTCAACACATCAGGCTCCTGAACCAGTGTGGATAACTTCACTCACCCCAACACTGAACTGATTCAACACATCAGGCTCCTGAACCAGTGTGGATAACTTCGCTCACCCCAACACTGAACTGATTCAACACATCAGGCTCCTGAACCAGTGTGGATAACTACTATCAGCCCAAAACTGAACTGATTCAACACATCAGGGTCCTGAACCAGTGTGGATAACCTCACTCATCCTAACTCTGAACTGATTCAACACATCAGGCTCCTGAACCAGTGTGGATAACTTCACTCACCCCAACACTGAACTGATTCAACACATCAGGCTCCTGAACCAGTGTGGATAACTACTATCAGCCCAAAACTGAACTGATTCAACACATCAGGGTCCTGAACCAGTGTGGATAACCTCACTCATCCTAACTCTGAACTGATTCAACACATCAGGCTCCTGAACCAGTGTGGATAACTACTATCAGCCCAAAACTGAACTGATTCAACACATCAGGGTCCTGAACCAGTGTGGATAACCTCACTCATCCTAACTCTGAACTGATTCAACACATCAGGCTCCTGAACCAGTGTGGATAACTTCACTCACCCCAACACTGAACTGATTCAACACATCAGGCTCCTGAACCAGTGTGGATAACTTCACTCACACCAACTCTGAACTGATTCAACACATCAGGCTCCTGAACCAGTGTGGATAACTTCACTCACACCAACAGTCAACTGATTCCACACATCAGGCTCCTGAACCAGTGTGAATAACTACTATCAGCCCAACACTGAAGTGATTAAACACATCAGGCTCCTGAACCAGTGTGGATAACTTCAGTCCCAAAACTGAACTGGAACTGATTCAGCACATCTGTCTCCTGAACCAGTGTAGATAACTTTACTCACCCCTACACTGAACTGATTCAACACATCAGGCTCCTGAACCAGTGTGGATAACTTCACTCACCCCAACACTGAACTGATTCAACACATCAGGCTCCTGAACCAGTGTGGATAACTTCACTCACCCCAACACTGAACTGATTCAACACATCAGGCTCCTGAACCAGTGTGGATAACTTCACTCACCCCAACACTGAACTGATTCAACACATCAGGCTCCTGAACCAGTGTGGATAACTTCGCTCACCCCAACACTGAACTGATTCAACACATCAGGCTCCTGAACCAGTGTGGATAACTACTATCAGCCCAAAACTGAACTGATTCAACACATCAGGGTCCTGAACCAGTGTGGATAACCTCACTCATCCTAACTCTGAACTGATTCAACACATCAGGCTCCTGAACCAGTGTGGATAACTTCACTCACCCCAACACTGAACTGATTCAACACATCAGGCTCCTGAACCAGTGTGGATAACTTCACTCACACCAACTCTGAAGTGGAACTGATTCAGCACATCAGGCTCCTAATCCAGTGTGGATAACGTCACTCACCCCAACACTGAACTGATTCAACACATCAGGCTCCTGAACCAGTGTGGATAACTTCACTCACCCCAACACTGAACTGATTCAACACATCAGGCTCCTGAACCAGTGTGGATAACTTCACTCACCCCAACACTGAACTGATTCAACACATCAGGCTCCTGAACCAGTGTGGATAACTTCACTCACACCAACTCTGAAGTGGAACTGATTCAGCACATCAGGCTCCTGAACCAGTGTGGATAACTTCACTGACCCCAACTCTGAACTGATTCAACACATCAGGCTCCTGAACCAGTGTGGATAACTTCACTCACCCCAACACTGAACTGATTCAACACATCAGGCTCCTGAACCAGTGTGGATAACTTCGCTCACCCCAACACTGAACTGATTCAACACATCAGGCTCCTGAACCAGTGTGGATAACTACTATCAGCCCAAAACTGAACTGATTCAACACATCAGGGTCCTGAACCAGTGTGGATAACCTCACTCATCCTAACTCTGAACTGATTCAACACATCAGGCTCCTGAACCAGTGTGGATAACTTCACTCACCCCAACACTGAACTGATTCAACACATCAGGCTCCTGAACCAGTGTGGATAACTTCACTCACACCAACTCTGAAGTGGAACTGATTCAGCACATCAGGCTCCTGATCCAGTGTGGATAACGTCACTCACCCCAACACTGAACTGATTCAACACATCAGGCTCCTGAACCAGTGTGGATAACTTCACTCACCCCAACACTGAACTGATTCAACACATCAGGCTCCTGAACCAGTGTGGATAACTTCACTCACCCCAACACTGAACTGATTCAACACATCAGGCTCCTGAACCAGTGTGGATAACTTCACTCACACCAACTCTGAAGTGGAACTGATTCAGCACATCAGGCTCCTGAACCAGTGTGGATAACTTCACTGACCCCAACTCTGAACTGATTCAACACATCAGGCTCCTGAACCAGTGTGGATAACTTCACTCACCCCAACACTGAGCTTATTCAACACATCAGGCTCCTGAACCAGTGTGGATAACTTCACTCACACCAACTCTGAAGTGGAACTGATTCAGCACATCAGGCTCCTGAACCAGTGTGGATAACATCACTCACCCCAACACTGAACTGATTCAACACATCAGGCTCCTGAACCAGTGTGGATAACTTCACTCACCCCAACTCTGAACTGATTCAACACATCAGGCTCCTGAACCAGTGTGGATAACTTCACTCACCCCAAACTGAACTGATTCCACACATCAGGCTCCTGAACCAGTGTGGATAACTTCACTCACACCAACTCTGAACTGATTCAACACATCAGGCTCCTGAACCAGTGTGGATAACTTCACTCACACCAACTCTGAACTGATTCAACACATCAGGCTCCTGAACCAGAGTGAATAACTACTATCAGCCCAACACTGAACTGATTAAACACATCAGGCTCCTGAACCAGTGTGGATAACTTCAGTCCCAAAACTGAACTGGAACTGATTCAGCACATCTGTCTCCTGAACCAGTGTAGATAACTTTACTCACCCCTACACTGAACTGATTCAACACATCATGCTCCTGAACCAGTGTGGATAACTTCACTCACCCCAACACTGAACTGATTCAACACATCAGGCTCCTGAACCAGTGTGAATAACTTCACTCACCTCAACACTGAACTGATTCAACACATCAGGCTCCTGAACCAGTGTGAATAACTTCACTCACCTCAACACTGAACTGATTCAACACATCAGGCTCCTGAACCAGTGTGGATAACTTCACTCACCCCAACACTGAACTGATTCAACACATCAGGCTCCTGAACCAGTGTGAATAACTTCACTCACCTCAACACTGAACTGATTCCACACATCAGACTCCTGAACCAGTGTGGATAACTTCACTCACCCCAACTCTAAACTGATTCCACACATCAGGCTCCTGAACCAGTGTGGATAACTTCACTCACACCAACAGTGAACTGATTCAACACATCAGGCTCCTGAACCAGTGTGGATAACTTCACTCACCCCAACAGTGAACTGATTCAACACATCAGGCTCCTGAACCAGTGTGGATAACTTCACTCACCCCAACAGTGAACTGATTCAACACATCAGGCTCCTGAACCAGTGTGGATAACTTCACTCACCCCAACTCTGAACTGATTCCACACATCAGACTCCTGAACCAGTGTGGATAACTTCACTCACACCAACTCAGAAGTGGAACTGATTCAGCACATCAGGCTCCTGAACCAGTGTAGATAACTTTACTCACCCCTACACTGAACTGATTCAACACATCATGCTCCTGAACCAGTGTGGATAACTTCACTCACCCCAACACTGAACTGATTCAACACATCAGGCTCCTGAACCAGTGTGAATAACTTCACTCACCTCAACACTGAACTGATTCAACACATCAGGCTCCTGAACCAGTGTGAATAACTTCACTCACCTCAACACTGAACTGATTCAACACATCAGGCTCCTGAACCAGTGTGGATAACTTCACTCACCCCAACACTGAACTGATTCAACACATCAGGCTCCTGAACCAGTGTGAATAACTTCACTCACCTCAACACTGAACTGATTCCACACATCAGACTCCTGAACCAGTGTGGATAACTTCACTCACCCCAACTCTGAACTGATTCCACACATCAGGCTCCTGAACCAGTGTGGATAACTTCACTCACACCAACAGTGAACTGATTCAACACATCAGGCTCCTGAACCAGTGTGGATAACTTCACTCACCCCAACAGTGAACTGATTCAACACATCAGACTCCTGAACCAGTGTGGATAACTTCACCCACCGCAACACTGAACTGATTCAACACATCAGGCTCCTGAACCAGTGTGGATAACTTCACTCACCCCAACTCTGAACTGATTCCACACATCAGACTCCTGAACCAGTGTGGATAACTTCACTCACACCAACTCAGAAGTGGAACTGATTCAGCACATCAGGCTCCTGAACCAGTTTGTATAACCTCACTCACCTCAGCAATGAACTGATTCAACACATCAGACTCCTGAACCAGTGTGGGTAACTTCACTCACCCCAACACTGAACTGATTCAACACATCAGACTCCTGAACCAGTGTGGATAACTTCACTCACCCCAACACTGAACTGATTCAACACATCAGGCTCCTGAACCAGTGTGGATAACTTCACTCACACCATCTCTGAGCTGATTCAACACATCCGGCCCCTGAACCTGTGTGGATAATTTCACTCACCCCAACACTGTGCTTATTCAACACATCAGGCTCCTTAACCAGTGTGGATAACTTCACTCACACCAACTCTGAAGTGGAACTGATTCAGCACATCAGGCTCCTGAACCAGTTTGTATAACCTCACTCACCTCAGCAATGAACTGATTCAACACATCAGACTCCTGAACCAGTGTGGGTAACTTCACTCACCCCAACACTGAACTGATTCAACACATCAGGCTCCTGAACCAGTGTGGATAACTTCACTCACCCCAACTCTGAACTGATTCAACACATCAGGCTCCTGAACCAGTGTGGATAACTTCACACACCTCAACAATGAACTGATTCAACACATCAGGCTCCTGACCCAGTGTGGATAACTTCACTCACCCCAACACTGAACTGATTCAACACATCAGGCTCCTGAACCAGTGTGGATAACTTCAGTCCCAAAACTGAACTGGAACTGATTCAGCACATCTGTCTCCTGAACCAGTGTAGATAACTTTACTCACCCCTACACTGAACTGATTCAACACATCAGGCTCCTGAACCAGTGTGGATAACTTTACTCACTCCCACACTGAACTGATTCAACACATCAGGCTCCTTAACCAGTGTGGATAACTTCACTCACCCCAACACTGAACTGATTCCACACATCAGGCTCCTGAACCAGTGTGGATAACTTCACTCACACCAACTCTGAACTGATTCAACACATCCGGCCCCTGAACCTGTGTGGATAATTTCACTCACCCCAACACTGTGCTTATTCAACACATCAGGCTCCTGAACCAGTGTGGATAACTTCACTCACACCAACTCTGAAGTGGAACTGATTCAGCGCAACAGGCTCCTGAACCAGTGTGGATAACTTCACTCGTCCCAACACTGAACTGATTCAACACATCAGGCTCCTGAACCAGTGTGGATAACTTCAGTCCCAAAACTGAACTGGAACTGATTCAGCACATCTGTCTCCTGAACCAGTGTAGATAACTTTACTCACCCCTACACTGAACTGATTCAACACATCAGGCTCCTTAACCAGTGTGGATAACTTCACTCACACCAACACTGAACTGATTCTACACATCAGGCTCCTGAACCAGTGTGGATAACTTCACTCACCTCAACACTGAACTTATTCAACACATCAGGCTCCTGAACCAGTGCGGATAACTTCACTCACCCCAACTCTGAACTGATTCCACACATCAGGTTCCTAAACCAGTGTGGATAATTTCACTCACGCCAGCACTGACCTGATTCAACACATCAGGCTTCTGAACCAGTGTGTATAACTTCACTCACACCAACTCTGAAGTGGAACTGATTCAGCACATCAGGCTCCTGAACCAGTGTGTATAACTTCACTCACCCCAACTCTGAAGTGAAACTGATTCAACACATCAGGCTCCTGAACCAGTGTGGATAACTTCAGTCACCTAAACACTGAACTGATTCAACACATCAGGCTCCTGAACCAGTGTGTATAACTTCACTCACCCCAACTCTGAAGTGAAACTGATTCAGCACATCAGGCTCCTGAACCAGTGTGTATAACTTCACTCACCCCAACTCTGAAGTGGAACTGATTCAACACATCAGGCCCCTGAACCAGTGTGGATAACTTCACTCACCCCAACTCTGAAGTGGAACTGATTCAACACATCAGGCCCCTGAACCAGTGTGGATAACTTCACTCACACCAACAGTGAACTGATTCAACACATCAGGCTCCTGAACCAGTGTAGATAACTTTACTCACCCCTACACTGAACTGATTCAACACATCAGGCTCCTGAACCAGTGTGGATAACTTCACACACCTCAACACTGAACTGATTCAACACATCAGGCTCCTGAACCAGTGTGGATAACTTCAGTCCCAAAACTGAACTGGAACTGATTCAGCACATCAGGCTCCTGAACCAGTGTGGATAACTTCACTCACCCCAATACTGAACTGATTCAACACATCAGGCTCCTGAACCAGTGTGGATAACTTCACTCACCCCAACACTGAACTGATTCAACACATCAGGCTCCTGAACCAGTGTGGATAACTTCACTCACCCCAACACTGAACTGATTCCACACATCAGGCTCCTGAACCAGTGTCGATAACTTCACTCATCTGAACACTGAACTGATTCAACACATCAGGCTCCTGAACCAGTGTGGATAACTTCACTCACCCCAACACTGAACTGATTCCACACATCAGACTCCTGAACCAGTGTGGATAACTTCACACACCTCAACACTCACCTCAACTCTGAACTGATTCCACAACCTGTAGACTCACTTTCTAGGACTCTGTATCTCCTGCCACTGTCTTTACGGAATTTGTTCTTTCTCCCTGTGACTGCGTGTGTTTCATCCAGGTGCTCTGGTTTCCTCCCACAATCCAAAGATATACAGGTTGGTAGGCTAATTGGTCATTGTAAATCATCCAGTAATTCGGCTGGGGTTAAATTGGGAACTGCTGGATGGCATAGCTCAAAAAGCCAGAAGGCGTATTCTGTGTCATATCTCAATAAATAAATAAACAGAGTTTTATTTATTTATATTTGCATGATTTGTCCTCATTTGCCAACAGGATGCTTGTTAGTCTTCTTTAAGCATAGCTTTTTCACAAATCCTATTATACTGTTTTTAAGAACAAAAGAACATAAAAATAGTAGCAGGACTCGTCCTTCTGTCCCGCTGAGCCTGCTCGGCCATGGACTCATCTCCACCTACCTGCCTTTTCCCTAGAACATTATTTTCCTGTAAATAGCAGCAAAAACATTTATCTCCATGTGATCTATACACACTCTGATAATGAATTCACCTCAAACTTTGAACAACTGTTATAATTGAATTGTCCAACCCAAAGACTTTTGTTTGATTACATCCAGGACGTGCACAGTCTCTGAAGCTATTTCCTTTTTGATTCAAGGACATCAAGTCCAAAGGAATTCAGGATTTTTAGCCAAGAAGTCAATTGACTGTCCTAAATTACTGCTGCTATTTACATTGCCCAGTTATCAGCAGGTTATATTGTAATTTCCAAAATCTGTTGTAGCTACAAGAACCTTTCGTAACGATAAGGATAAAGGTTAGCTTTATTTGTCACATGTACATTGAAACTTCAAAACATACAACACAATACATCATTTGCGTTGTAGTGGCTACCTTCGGGAAAACCACATCCACTCAGCAGCTAAGCACGTTGACACTGTATGACGTGCTCTCCACAACAACAACGTTCTAAGTACGGTCGATCCTTTATTAAGAAACTCGCAAAAGACGAACGATCTTGTAACGATATAACTGATGAAACTAAAGCCAGCAATTTAACAAAATAGGCAGTCCAAGCAAATTCAAATATGCTTAACCCGAGCGTTCTTGAACACATTTTAACAATAAGCCAAGCAGACAGCAAAACAAATATCACTCCCAGCTGCCTCTAACTCTAAAAAACTAAAGACAAATCAAGGATGTGTAACTATACTCTTCAATCCGACCCCACTCAGGTGACAGATTACCATAAAAAAAAAACACTGACAAAATATAACACAGAGCACCAAAGAGCCACACTGTGTGAGGATGCGGCCCACAAGTGTCACCATACTTCCAGCACCAACACGCCGTGCCTGCATCGTAACATCCCGAAACCATATGGCTTTGGAATGTGGGAGGAAACCACAAGAGTCAGAATCAGGTTTAATATCACGGCATATGTTGTGAAATTTGTCAACTTTAGCAGCAGTATGTGTATATATGTTTAATTAAATAAGTGGTGCAATCTTTGAAAGAGGAAAACCCCAAAAGAATAGATGACAGAAAGACGGTAGAACTCCAAATCGCCCCACCTCCCCCCCACGTACAGGCATCAGCAAAGCATCAACCTCCCCCCCCCACGTACAGGCATCAGCAAAGCATCAACCTCCTCCCCACGTACAGGCATCAGCAAAGCATCAACCTCCTCCCCACGTACAGGCATCAAAAAAGCATCAACCTCCCCCCCACGTACAGGCATCAAAAAAGCATCAACCTCCCCCCCACGTACAGACATCAGCAAAGCATCAACCTCCTCCCCACGTACAGGCATCAAAAAAGCATCAACCTCCCCCCCCCCACGTACAGGCATCAGCAAAAGCATCAACCCTAACCCCCCATCCAATTCAGCAAAAGCATCAACCTCCCCCCCACCACCCAAACAATAGCAAAGCCCTCAAAGAGTCCATCAAAATCCACTGGGGGGTGCAGGGAAGATAGATATAGATAGAGAGGGCTGGGGTCAGAGAGGGAGGGGGTCAGAGAGGGATGGGGCCAGAGAGGGACGGGGTCAGAGAGGGAGGGGGACAGAGAGGGATGGTGTCAGAGAGCGAGGGGGACAGAGAGGGAGTGGGACAGAGGGATGGGATCAGAGAGGGAGGGGGACAGAGAGGGATGGGGACAGAGGGAGGGGGTCAGAGAGGGATGGGGCCAGAGAGGGACGGGGTCAGAGAGGGAGGGGGGTCAGAGAGGGATGGGGCCAGAGAGGGACGGGGTCAGAGAGGGAGGGGGGTCAGAGAGGGAGGGGGACAGAGAGGGAGGGGGACAGAGAGGGAGGGGGACAGAGAGGGAGGGGGACAGAGGGATGGGTCAGAGAGGGAGGGGGACAGAGAGGGAGGGGGACAGAGAGGGAGGGGGACAGAGGGATGGGATCAGAGAGGGAGGGGGACAGAGAGGGAGGGGGACAGAGAGGGATGGGGACAGAGAGGGATGGGGACAGAGGGAGGGGGTCAGAGAGGGATGGGGACAGAGAGGGATGGGGACAGAGAGGGATGGGGACAGAGGGAGGGGGTCAGAGAGGGAGGGGGGTCAGAGAGGGAGGGGGACAGAGAGGGAGGGGGACAGAGAGGGAGGGGGACAGAGAGGGAGGGGGACAGAGGGAGGGGGTCAGAGAGGGAGTGGGACAGAGGGATGGGATCAGAGAGGGAGGGGGACAGAGGGATGGAACAGAGAGGGATGGGGTCAGAGAGGGAGGGGTCAGAGAGGGAGGGGGACAGAGAGGGAGGGCGACAGAGGAATGGATCAGAGAGCGAGGGGGACCGAGAGGGACGGGGACAGAGAGGGAGGGGGTCAGAGATGGATGGGGACAGAGAGGGAGGGGGACAGAGAGGGATGGGGTCAGAGAGGGAGGGGGTCAGAGAGGGATGGAGACAGAGAGGGTGTCGGAGAGGGAGGGGGACAGAGGGATGGGTCAGAGAGGGAGGGGGACCAAGAGGGATGGGGAGAGAGAGGGAGGGGGTCAGAGAAGTTGGGGTCAGAGACGGATGGGGACAGAGAGGGAGGGGGACCGAGAGGGACGGCGAGAGAGAGGGAGGGGGTCAGAGATGGATGGGGACAGAGACGGATGGGGACAGAGAGGGAGGGGGACAGAGGGTTGGGTCAGAGAGGGAGGGGGACCGAGAGGGACGGCGAGAGAGAGGGAGAGGGTCAGAGATGGATGGGGACCGAGAGGGACGGGGTCAGAGATGGACGGGGTCAGAGATGGACGGGGACAGAGACGGAGGGGGACCGAGAGGGAGGGGGACAGAGGGTTGGGTCAGAGAGGGAGGGGGACCGAGAGGGACAGGGAGAGAGAGGGAGGGGTTCAGAGAAGTTGGGGACAGAGAGGGAGGGTGTCAGAGAAGGATGGGGACAGAGAGAGAGGGGGACAGAGAGGGATGGGGTCAGAGAGGGACGGGGTCAGAGAGGGACGGGGTCAGAGAGGGACGGGGTCAGAGGGATGGGTCAGAGAGGGAGGGGGACAGAGGGATGGGTCACAGAGGGAGGGGGACAGAGGGATGGGTCACAGAGGGAGGGGGACTGAGAGGGATGGGTCAGAGAGGGACAGAGACAGAGAGGGACGGGGTCAGAGAGGGAGGGGGTCAGAGAGGGAGGGGGTCAGAGAGGGAGGGGGTCAGAGGGACGGGGTCAGACAGAGAGGGAGTGATAGAGAAATGGGGATAAGGCTAGATATCCAGCCATAGCAAGAGGAGAGGCCAACAACTCACTAGTTCAACATTACAGTCTGTAGTGTCACCTATTTTGACAGCAACGTACATTGCTGTCTCGATGTTCCAATCTCAGGCTGATTTACACTCAGGAACCTCAAGATGGAAAACCAGTTTGTCCACATCGGACAACAGACTCCCAAAAGAGATGTGCTATTCCACGTTTAATCGTGGAATGAAATTACGAGCTAGATGGAGCAAAAGTGAGGCTTCGAGCACATTTTCCAAATACTACAACATTTGACTGATTCCTAGAAATGCATTGGCTTCTGGTATCTTTTAGAATCTAATTTGAAGTTTTCTTGCTTGTCTTTAAAGTTCTCAGTGGCCTGGGACCAGAGTACATCACAGAATTACTTTCTATTTACAATCCTGCTCGAGGTCTTCGGTCCTCTTCTGCCAGTCTCTTACACTTAAACAATCTCCCTCAGAGATATTCGGCAGGTCAGCGTTTCTGAGCTCTGCTTCTAAACTGTCAAACTCAATACCTGTTGGATGCAAACTCAGTTGACACTTCTGAACACCAGACAAAACCTGTTTGTTTAACTTTGCTTTTAACTAACATCTTTTTGTCTTTCATTTCCATGTTTGTACTCCATCTCATCGTAACACACTCTGAACTACAGTCTGTATAAGTGCTCCATAAATGAGTTATTCATTTCTGGCCCACGGTGGGGGAGGTATTGCCAACTCTGAGACCATGCATCAAGAATACACAGAGCTCCAGGGACAAATGGCAGAGAGACGGGACCACCTTACAAATTGTCCTGCTCCACATTAGCCTAACTAGCCACCCTAGAACTCAGAAAACTAAAAAGGAAACTCTCAGTCCCGAAAAACTGCTGGAAAAGATGTGAAAGGGATTATTTTTAGCTTTACTAGGAGAGTATGTTGCGGAGATTCTTATTAATGTTACACAATTATAAGCAGGTTTTCGGACATAGAAAACATACAGCACAATACAGGCCCTTCGGCCCACAATGCTGTGCCGAACATGTACTTACTTTAGAAATTACCTAGGGTTGCCCATAGCCCTCTATTTCTCTAAGCTCCAGGAGACTCTTAAAAGACCCTATCGTATCCACCTCCACCACTGTCACCAGCAGCCCATTCCACACACTCACCACTCTGAGTAAAAAAAACTTAACCCTGACATCTCCTGTACCTACTTCCAAGCACCTTAAACCTGTGCCCTCTCGTGATAGCCATGAAGTTTTAAGTTAAGCCACAGTTATACTTATCCGTGTACATTTTGAAATCATTGGATACTTGTGCTTTGGTACATTGCATACAGATAGTTAATTGAGAGTTTAACTTTAGGCAGATGCTCTTGAGTTTTTAAGAAGTGGTGGTATGTTGGATGTACAGCAAGTCCCGAAAAAGGATCTCAGCCTGAAACGTCGCCTGTTTGCTCTCTTCTGTAGATGCTGAGTTACTCCAGCATTTTGTGTGTGTTGCTCTGGATCCCCAGCTTCTGCAGATTTACTCATATTTTGGATGCTTATGTGCTTTTTAAGAACCATGTGTAATGATACCCAATATATAATTGTATCAGCCACCACTGCTAGTTGAATATAATTCACCTCCAATAGCTGAATATTTACTTTGAAGCTCTACCGTTATCATTTCCCTTAAAAGTAAACATAGCGTTGCAAGAAACAGATTCGCATGCAGCCAAACTTTGTACATTTGATATTCACCTCCACAGGGTGCTGGTGACATCTCTGTTCCAGAATTACTGAACAACTAGCTATGAATTTCTGGTTTTGAACAGCTCTCCCAATTCCCCTCCCCCTACAGTTCACAGGGTGAAAGGCAGACAGACAGACATACTTTATTGATCCCGAGGCAAATTGGGTTTCATTACAGTCGCACCAACCAAGAATAGTGTAGGAATATAGCAATATAAAACCATAAAGAAAACTTTCCTAAGAGTGCGCAGAGGAATTGAGAGAGTGGTGTGGCTCTGCTGGTAAATCAGTAGAAAGCTGTGACATAGGATCGGAAGACGTTGAATTCTTGTGGGTTGACGTAAGAAACCGCGAAGGTATAAGGAGGTTATATATGGTGGTTATATATGGTGGTTATATACAGGCCTCCCAACAGTAGCTGGGATGTGGAGTGCAGATTGCGACAGGAAATAGAAAAGGCAAGTCCAAAGGGCAATGTTATGATCGTCACGGGAGATTTCCACATGCCGATCGATTAGGAACATCACATTGGAAATCGATCTAGAGTGAGTTTGTTGAATGCCTATGAGATGGCTTTTTAGAGCAGTATGGTATTGAACCTACTAGGGGATCAGCTATACTGGATTGGGAGCTATGTAATGAACCGGAGGTGATCAGGGAACTTGAGATAAAAGAACCCTTAGGAGGCAGTGATCACAATATGACTGCGTTCAACCTGAAATTTGACAGGGAGAAAGTAAAGTCTGACGTGGCAGTATTTCAGTGGAATAAGGGAAATTACAGTGGTGTGAGAGAGGAGTTGGTCAAAGGGGATACTGGTAGGGACAACAGCAGAGCAGCAATGGTGTGAGTTTCTGGGAAACTGAGGAAGGCGCAGGATATTCCAAAAACATGGAAATACTTGATTGCACATGGCAACAAAGGTTATGGGGAGAAGGCTGGGGAGTGGGATTCAGGAGGGGACAAATGGATCGGATGTGATTGAATGGTGGAGCAGACTCGATGGGCCAAACGGCCTAACTCTGCTCCTATGTCATGGTTTTAAATGTGCTGAAACTTATCACTCCCGTGTATATGGGAATTCACATAAAGCATGCGAAAGTTTTCAATAATATGGCGTAGTGCTCGGCACGAACACTGTGTGCCTGCACTGTGCCGTACTGCCTCCCTGTGATGATACACAGCAAAACCCTGTTCCTGGAAAACTCCGGGGACATCATCAGCAGGCTCTTAACTGCGGTGTCCTACAAATGCTTGGCCTTTACATACTTAACAATTAAAACACTCACAAGCCTCTACATATGTACGGTGGAGAGCATTGTAACTGGCTGCATCAGTGTCTGGTGTTGGGGGGGGGGGGGGTGGGGTTGGTGTCTACAGCACAGGATCGAAACAAGCTGCAGAGAGTTGTAAACAGTCAGCTCCATCACGGGCACTAGCCTCCAAGACATCTTCAAGGAGCGATGCCTCAAAAAGATCGGGTCCAACATTAAGGACCCCCATCACCCAGGTCATACCCTCGTCTCATTACTACCATCAGGGAGGAGGTACAGGAGCCTGAAGACACACTCTCAGCGATTCAGGAACAGCTTCTTCCCCTCTGCCATCAGGGAGGAGGTACAGGAGTCTGAAGACACACACTCAACGATTCAGGAACAGCTTCTTCCCCTCTGCCATCAGATTTCTGAATGGACATTGAACCCATGAACACTACCTCACTACTTTTTATTTCAACTTATTTCATATAACTATATACACTTACTGTCATTCACAGTTCTTTTCCTTTCTGTTACTACTGTGTGTATTGCATTGTACTGCTGCTGCAAACTTGCCAAATTTCACGACATACGTCGGTGATATTAAACATGATTCTGACTGGTCACCCTCGGTTGTGATGTAGGGCGAAAGTCGCATGGCTGATTGGTTGTGTGGTGAAGTTTGTGCGTTGCGGTCTGGAATTTTGCCTGCAATGCCTCATAAATAGGATGGTGGTCTGCAGAATCCAATGTAGGGACTGCAGCAAATATTACATCAGCCAGCCCAACTGGGAGAAAACCATCCACAAGGATCCATGAACATTATGCAGCTGTAAAGCAGCGTGACCAGCCCCCCCTTGTCTCTACCCAAGAAGATTGAGAGGGGCACAAATTTGACCGGGCGTCAGTAAAAGTCATGGTGCAGCAAACGTGTGGCATGCAAGGGAATTCCTAGAAACATGGTTCTCCGCAAACAAATCTGCAAATAGGCATGTCGAGCCCAATCCTATACATGAGCTGATGTGGGCCAAATTCCTGACCACAACGCACAAAGTTCATCAAACAGCCAATCAGCCAAGAGACCTCCTCCCCACATCACAATTAAGTTTCCGAAATGATGACCAATGATTCAGGAACAATATATTTTAAGTATAACAGTATACTTTAAGTATATAAAGGCTGAGCATTCTGAGGGCACGCCACAATCACCAGCACACTGACAAAATCTCCTCGAACATTTGTAAGTAAATTGCTAAGATCGGAGAGCAACTCAACCCAACCAGCTACACATTTTCCAAATTATTTCCAACCAGCGAACACCTTATCCTGATATCCAACGTGTGCAAATTCAGTACTGCTCAGAAAAGCCAGACGTAACACAAATGTCTATCCTTTGTTGATAATTCTTTCTGCTCTTCTCTCTCTAAACCCATGGCTGCGTGGCCAGGCACGCTCAAACAGCATCTATGAATTTGCTAACAAGAGAAAGTCTGCAGATGCTGAAAATCCGAGCAGCACACACACAAAAGGCCAGGCAGCATCCATGGAAAAAAGTACAGTCGTTATTCTGGGCCGAGACTCTTCAGCCGGACACATAAATTTGCTGATGACACAACTCTGGTTGGCAGAATTTCAGACGCTGATGAGAGGGTGTACAGGAGCGAGATAGACCAGCTAGCTGAGTGGTGACGCAGCAACAACCTTGCACTCAACGTCAGTAAGACCAAAGAATTGTGGATTTCAGAAAGGGTCCACACACCAGTCCTCATAAAAGTGCGAAGGATAAGCAGTATCAAGTTCCTGGAGGTCAACAAGTCTGAGGATCGATCCTGGGCCCAACATATCAATGCAGCAACAAATAAGGCACGACAGCAGCCATATTTCACTCGGAGTTTGAAGAAATTCGGTATGTCACCAAAAAAACCCTCAAATTTCTACGGATGTACCATAGAGAGAGTCCTAACTGGCTGCATCATCGTGTGGTACAAGGGTGGGTGGGGGAAGGGTGGCTACTGCACAGGACCAAAGCTGCAGAGACTTCAAACTTAGTCAGCTCCATGGGCTTTAGTCTCCGTAATCTCCAGGACATCTCCAAGGAGCGATGTCTCAAAAAGGCAGCATATATCACAAGGGACCCTCATCACTCAGGAAAGGTCTTGTTCTCATTGATAGCATCAGGAAGGAGGTACAGGAGCCTGAAGGCACACACTCAGTGATTCAGGAACAGCTTCTTCCCCTCTGCCATCCGATTTCAGAATGGACATTGAACCCATGGACACTACCTCACTACTTCTTTTAAGTTAACTATTTAATAGACATACAGTGTAATTTGCAGTTTTTTTCTCGGTTATTTTGTATTGCAGTGTACTACTGCTGCAAAACATGTGCCAGTGAAATTAAACCTGATTCTGATCTGAATTGTTTCATCAGTTCAGATACCCTGCAAGCCAGCAGGAGATAGGAAACACCCTGAGAGTGATTTAAAGTCGGTGCCGGTGCATCCACCAGCCACTGATCCATACGTGACCACAGGAGAGTTGTAAAGTTTAAAAGCCAACCATATCAGTGCATTTTTCAATACAATCCGTTACAAGGGACACCTAAACATTTTGAAATGATTTGCCAACTAGAGGCCAAGTGTAACTTTGTCAATTAGAAACCTACTTCATAAAGGTGCAAAGGTTTAAACATAATCATGATTAAAATGAAACATTACATGACTTCCATGAGCTCTCTCATGAATGTCCATAGTTACACAAACACACACACACTTCCTGCAAAGTCACAGATTTCTGTTTTATAAATTTATAAAGTTCATATTTACAACTGCACTTCTTTAAGAATCCATATAATGCAACAGCTTGTTCTCATTCAGATTGGTAGTACTATGATACTCAAATCACAACACAACTGAAATGGAACTGTTTTTGATTCCTGTCTCACTCAAGGGTGTCACAGTAATTACCAGCATGTCTATACCGTTCATATTCTCTATAAACTATTAACATTAAACAGCAGTTAAAAAAGGGTCACTATGTGCCACTACATATCCTTCAGCTAGCCTCGTCTCCTGATGCAAGCAGTAAGGAAGTATGCAAGAGGTTAAAAAAAAACAGGTGGAACAGGAAAGCTTTCTTCTGAATACAACATTTAATGATCTATTCGGTTATCTTTACAGAAGCAATCAGATTGAGATATTAATTTAACAGTAATGCATTTTTAACCATCCTGCTGCAGCAGAGAGCTCTATATTTAGCTTCTGGCGTGTAGGCCTTCCCGAAAGCCGAAAGCCTCAGAGTCCAAGAACTTACCAGTGCAAAACTGCAGCAGAGAGCTGGTGTCATACAGCCCAGCATAGCCAGGGATTCGATCTGCCATTCCCCCCTTTTCTTCCAATCTTTTCAAAAAGAAAAATACCCAAACAAAAGCTTTTCTTCGCCCTTATTTCACTTTCTCTGGCTCCTTCTGCAGCCTCCCATTACCATAGCAACCAGTTCACTCCAGCTCCTTCACATGCCTTTGAATAGGGGGAAAAAAATCCTTGATGTCTCTCACACTGAAAAATTCATGCAGATGCATTTCCTATAGCTCCCTTCTTTAGGCATCAACCCTACCTTTTTGTCCCTCAAAAAACAATTAAGGATTAATCTTTGAATCTTATTCCATTTAAATAGGCTTGTAACAGCACACCTAGGGATGTGATACACTGTCCCAAACTCCAGCCCTCATTGCTCTAGCCATCCCAGAGAGTTTATTGGCCCACTACCTCCATCTGAGGCTTATTTATTAATGAGATCGTAACTTACTTCACCTTGCGTCAGCCAATGAATTCTCACTCTCCCCGTACGCAGCAAAATAGCTGATAAACTAGGCGTGAAATCGAATTAAACCAGGGCAGCTTGATAAATGGTATTTGATGACAATGTACAGCCCAACAAATGTTTGGGCTGAAACCCTTTTTTCTCTAGGGTTTCAAGGGTTAACCGCTGCAAGCCCAGGCCTACAGAGCTAATCTCATCATCGTTAGGAATCAGTAAGAAATGATGGTGATTAACGTTAATTTCTGCTCATACTTCGTTGTTTCTCCTATGCTTGTTGACAACGCTGATAGAAATGAATTTGAATAGTTACTAGTTCTGGCAGTGCAAGGCTGCTGAGTTACAGAAACCATTGAACTGAGGAACCAGGGCAGGAGGACTGAATGATGACTGCTGGCTTTTTTTTTCTCTGTCCCCGCTATCGGTTTTGTTACGGCCCCAGTGTGGAACTCATCCCCACCCCTCCCCCCACTTGGCAGCCCACCACAATAGTACCGTCAGTGCTCCAAAACTATGCAGAGAGTTCATCGCGGGATAACTTTCCTGCCCATTGCTTGATCAGGAACAGGCGAAGGAAAAGTAATGGAAGCCTCGACTGCACAGTTATCATGATTTGGACAGGTCTCCTGCTCTCCAATTAAGTCAGGAGCTCCCCAAAATTTTTTATGCTGTGGACCAATACCATTAAGCAAGGGGTCTGTGGACTCCATGTTGGGAACCCCCTGGTTTATTCGCAGGGATACAGGTCTTTCGGCTCACCAGCCCCTGCTGTCCGCTGTGCGCACAGCTAGTCCTGGCTTCCTGTGTCTGCCTTAGATCCCTCTAAGCCCTACCCATCCACGTACCTGCCAAGTGCTTCTTAAATGAAACCTGCCTCAAACACTTTGTCTAACTTACTTGCTGCTCATGATGCCCCCAGCGTTTCGGGCAGCAATGAAATCCCTCCATCTCTGTCTGACCTTGGCCACTCAGATATAGAAGGATTCTTCACTGCTGTTTCTGTAACAGTTTTGTTTGACCAGTCGGGGTTGTTAGCCCTGAGCTGAACCCCCACACCTGGAGGAACAGTGGACCACTACCTTTTTTTTGTCCTCTACCTTTTGACCTGATTGACATGGGTGACCCTACCAAGGGCTAAAGCATTGGTTGAGTGAACTTGGCCTCCTTGGAGTGACGGAGGATGAGAGGTGACCTGATGGAGGTGTGTAAGATGATGAGGGGCATTGATTGTGTGAATAGTCAGAGGCTTTTCCCAGGGCTGAAATGGCTAACATGAGGGGGTATCGTTTTAAGGTGCTTGGAAGTAGGTTTAAGGGGGATGGCAGAGGTAAGTTTTTCACACAGGGAGTGGTGGGTGTATGGAATGCACTGCCAGCGACAGTGGTAGTGGCTGGTACAGTAGGGTCTTTTAGAAGACTCTTAGATAGGTACATGGAGCTTAGAAAAATAGAGAGCTACGCACTGGAGTTTCTAGAGTAGGTTACATGGTCGACTCAACATTGTGGACTGAAGGGCCTGTAATGTGCTGTAGATTTCCATGTTCTATAAAGCCTCCGACTCCAGCCAACAAACCTCTCTGGGTCATTGAGGCAAGCAAGCCTCCAAACCCTACAACAAGGTGTGGTCCTCTTGGAGGAATTTGTCTAACAGCTCATTCCATACACTCACAGGCCTCTGAGGGAAAAAGTAATGCCTCTCTTGTCCCTTTTAAATTACTCCTCTCTCACTCTACAACCTGACTCATTTATTTGTTTTAGAATATAGTCATAGAGTCGTAGAAAACTACAGCATAGTAACAGGCCCTTCAGCCCATCTAGTCCATGCTGAACAATTTAAACTGCCTGCTCCCATAGCCATAGTCACCCATGAACCTACCCAAACTGCTCCTAGACATTGAAATTGAGCTCACAAGCACCACTCGTGCTGGCAGCTCGTTCCACACTCTCACCGCTGTGTTGAGTAAAAATATTGAGAGCACACTCTCACTCTCCCAAATCAACAGTTTAAACATCAAAAAATGTCTTGTACTAATGCACGCTTGTGTTACTGCCTTTTACTGTTTAGTGATTGTGGATGGGAAGTGAAAACTCAGTCAGCTCCATCACGGGCACCAGCCTCCATAGTATCCAGGACATCTTCAAGGAGAGATGCTTCAGAAAGGCAGCATCCGCCATTAAGAACCCCCACCACGCAGGTCTCATTGCTACCATCAGGGAGGAGGTACAGGGGCCTGAGAGCACTCACTCAGTGATTCAGAAACAGCTTCTTCCCCTCTGCCATCAGATTTCTGAATGGACATTGGACCCATGAACACCACCTCACTACTTTTTCATTTCCTATTTTTACACTACTTATTTAATTTAAATATTTTAATTATTTTAATGCCTTTGTTAATATTTCTATTGCTATGCTGTTGAGATTTCATTTTATCAGCTGTCTGCAAGAGCAGTGTGTCTCGCTGATAGAATGGTTTGGTTTCGGCTAAGATAAGAAGCCCTGCAGTTCAACTTTGGAATGTTGTGTCAGCCAATCAGGATGGTGGGATCTGGAGAAATTTCTAGAGAGATATTTGTGATAACAATAGTCTGGTTTGGGGTCTTTTTTGGCATGGAGCTGCGGAGTGGGACTTGAGAAGATGCCGCAGAATGCCATAGGAAGGAGATCCTTGTTGCAACAGCTTTCATGCAGAACTGTGGGTTCTGTGCCACGAGTAACGGTTATGACCAGCTTCTGGAAGATACGAGCTCCGACATTTAGTCTGGTCATGGACTTTTTCATTTTTTTCTTTTCTTTCTCTTAATAACTGTTTGATAAAACCAAAATTAATAAATACACTTCTTTATAATTTTATGCAGTGTACGTTCTGTTATTTCTTACTGACCGACAACTGTGTTTTGGCATTGAACATTGCATGAACATTGACTTCTCTAACTTCTGTTAATGCTCCTCCTCCTCTTCTTACCCCATCCCTGATATATTTAGTTTTTTTTCCCTCTCTCTGCCCATCACTCTGCCTGTTTTCCATCTCCCTCTGGTGCACCCTCCCCCTTTCTTTCTCCCTCAGCCTCCCGTCCCATGATCCTTTCCCTTCTCCAGCTCTGTATCCCTTTTGCCAAACACCTTTTTAGCCCCTAGCTTCACCCCACCCCCTCCGGTCTTCTCCTATCATTTCGCATGTCTCCCTCCCCCTCCTACTTTCAAAACTCTTACTATCATTTCTTTCAGTTAGTCCTGCCGAAGGGTCTCGGCCCCAAACATCGTCAGCGCTTCTCCCTATAGATGCTGCCTGACCTGCTGCGTTCCACCAGCATTTTGTGTGCGTTGCTTGAGTTCCCAGCCTCTGCAGATTTCCTCGTGTTGGACAGTATTTACACAGCATTTGCTCAAATCGAGGTTTCTTTAATCAGAACATCGGGATGTTCCGGTTTGGTTGAACCCTGGATCATACTGGCCCTCGATGTATATTGTTTATGAAGGGGTGGCCTTCCACATGGCTGTTAGCAGAGTTAGCTTTCCAGCCAAGTTTTCATACAAGCCCAGTGAGGGGGGTGGGCTTATATATTTACTGTAATTCACAGCTTTTTCTCTGTTATTACGTATTGCATTGTACTGCTGCTGCAAAGCCAACAAACTTCACGACATACGCGGGTGATCTTAACTTGATTCTGATTCTGGGCCAAATGGCCTAATTCTGCTCCTATATCCTATGGCGTTACTGTTTGTGGTGAACTACACATATCTGTCTGGACATGCCCCCCCCCCCCCCGCTGACTGCTCCTGTGGCTCCTCCCACAGACCCCGGTATAAAGGCGATTGGGGCCTGAGCCCTGTCTCTCAGTCTCCAGGATGTAGCATGGTGGTCAATTGCTGCTTGTGCTTTCTTCCAGTCAATAAAAGCCAATATCTCACCTCACGTCTCAGAGAGTTATTGATGGTGCATCACTATTGTCATCAGCGGGTAAATCCTAACTGTTTAGATTGATCGGCTAAGTTTCCATAAGTGACCGCACTGAATCATAGAATTCAGGACACTTGCAACACACACAAGATGCTGGAGGAACTCAGCAGGCCGGGCAGCATCTATGGACAAGAGTAAACAGTCGACGTTTCAGGCCGAGACCCTTGGTCAGGACTGGAAAGGAAGGGACGAAGTCCATAGAAGCTGCCTGGGCTGGCCTACTGAGTTGCTCCAGCATCTGCAGATTTTCCCTTCTTTGTGATACAGGGGACTTGATTGATTTTTTCTATCCTGGCTTTCCAATTACAATTATCTTCTCACGTTGTTCACAGTCTGACCTGTAAAACTAACCTTTTCAAATAAGTGCGTAATTACATTTTGAAATCTACAACTAAATCCAGCACCTTCTCAGGTGATTCAGCCAAGATTATGGTGGACTTTGTAATAAAATGATGCCTATTTTCTGCCTGAAGTTCTTCTAAATTATCTTAAATTTATGTCTTTGAAAGCTTTCATATCAAACACCACTGAGAAATCTCCACTTTCTCTGCTCTGAGGAGAAAACCTCATCTTCTTCAATCATTTCACATAAATGAAGTGTTTCGTCCTTAGAACCATTCCGGTAATGGGTTTCTGCAGAGCAAATGTACTTCCCAGAGCACTCTGCGTACTCCCTAGAGACTTGTTTACAGTATTCCGAGGTTCCATTGTTTTAGAAGTGATAGAACAGGAGGGATTATAGGGGGAGGAATGTCATTAGTAGTCAAGGAAAACGTCATGGAAGTGCTCAGTCAGAAGAGACTGGCTAAGTCGTCTCATGAGGCATTATGGCTGGAACTGGGGAATAAAAAAGGTATGACCACGTTCATGTGATAATCTTGGACCACCCAACAGTCTGCAGGATTTAGAGGAACAAATTTGTAGAGACTTCCCAGACTGTTGTAAGAAACATTAGGTTGTTATAGCGAGTAATTTTAACTTCCCATATATTTACTGGGACTCTCACACTGTAGAAGGACCAGATGGGATAGCATTTGTTAAATGTGTTCAGGAAAGTTTCCTTAATCACTACATAGAAGCCCCAACCAGAGAGCTTGCGATACTTAATCTTCTATTAGGGAATGAGACAGGAAAGGTGACAGAAGTTTGTGCAGGGGAACACTTTTCACGCCATTAGTTTCAAAGTGAATATGCAAAAAGATGGGTCCGGTTCGCGGGTTCTGATTCTAAATTGGAGAAAGGCCAATTTTGGTGGTATCAGAGCTGATCTGGTAGTGTGGATTGGGACAGACTGTTTGCTGGCAAAGGAGTACTAGGAAAGTGGGAGGCCTTCGAAAACGAAACTTTGAGAGTATAAAGAGTTGGGGGCGGATCTTAAGTGGATTTTTTGCATCTGTATTTACTTGGGAGATGGACACAGAGTCTATAGAAGTGAGGCAAAGCGGAATCAACGTCGTGGACCCTGTACAGATCAGAGGAAGAGGTGTTTGTTGTTTTGTGGCAAATTAGGGTGGATCTCTCCCCAGGGCCTGACAAGGTGTTCCGTCAAACCCTGTAGGAGGCAATGCAAAAATTAAAGGGCCCCTAGCAGAAATATTTAAATCATCCTTAGCGACAGGTGAGGTACCGGAGGATTGGAGGATGGCTACTGTTGTTCCACTATTTAAGAAAGGCTCTAAAAGTAAACCAGGATTCTATAGGTCAGTGAGCCTGACATCTGTAGTGGGAAAGTTATTGGAAGGTATTCTAAGGGACCGGGTATATGAGTATTTGGATAGACGTGGACTGATTAGAGATCGTCAGCATGGCTTTCTGCGTGGTAAGTCATGTCTAATCAACCTTAGAAAGTTTTTTTTTGAGAAAGTTGCCAGGAAAGTTGAAGGCAAGGCAGTGAACATTGTCTACATGGACCTTTGCAAGGCTTTAGACATGGCCCCGCACGGGAGATTGGTCAAGAAAGTTTAGGCATTCAGGTAGTAAATTGGACTAGACATCGGCTCTCTGGGAGAAGCCAGAGAGCGGTAGTAGAGGGTTGTCTCTCTGATTGGAGGCCTGTGACTAGTGGGGTGCCATAGGGATCAGTGCTGCTTGTCAGCTGTATCAATGATCTGGATGAAAATGTGGTTAACTGGATCAACAAATTTGTGGATGACACCAAGACTGGGGGTGTGGTGGATGGGTTATCACGCCTCGCAGCAGGATCAGAACCAGCTGGAAAGAAGATGGGTGGCCTGCAGACAATGGACACTGAGCTGAACTGAAACATGCCTTTTGACTTTGTGTTTTATATTCTGTTTTTGCTCGTTTCTTTTGTTGCTGTTTGAGCAACTTTTTATTTGCACGTTGGGAGGTAGGTAGGGTTTGATGTTTTTCTGTGAACTAATCGATTCTATGGTTCCTGTTTTGGAGATGTCAGGGGTAATTTTTTTTACGCAGAGAGTGATGAGCACATGGAATGGGCTGCCGGCAACGGTGGTGGAGTTGGATACGATAGGGTCATTTCAGAGACCGCTGGATAGGTACATGGAGCTCAGAAAAAAAGAGGGTTATGGGCAGACATCCCACCTCTCCCGGAAGTTCCAGGAGTCACCCGCAAATGATATACAATATCCCGGAAATCGATTTTTGGGAGAGCGGGAGCAGGAGAGGGAGACGGAAAGGGAGAGGTGAGTTAAACAGGCGTTATTCGTTCATTAGCATAGCTAACATTATTTAAGCTAGCTGGCTAGCTGCTAAGGATCTACTCTGTTGCAGGCATCCCACCTCTCCCGGGAGTCTCCCGCAAATTGATGGCGCTACCTCCCTGAAATGAGTTTTTGCAGGGTGGGGTGTCTGTATGGGTAACCCTGGGTAATTTCTAAGGTGAGGACGTTTTTGGCTCAGCTTTGGATGCCAAAGAGCCTGTACTGTAAGTTTTCTATGTTTCTATGTGTCTATCTATGGGGAAGAAGTTGTATTCTGCATGCTCACTTTGATAAATAAATGTAATTTGAATCTTTGAAAAAAATAGCATTAATCTTTGTTAAAAATAGCAATAATCTTTGTTAAAAGTAAGCTAATTAAGTTTGCAAACTAAACAAAATAATTAAAAATATCAATTCATTTTTCAGCTCATCTAATTATTCTTTTAAACTGAATTTCTCTTTCAGTTTATTAATAGCTCATCGAATTATTCTTTTAAAACAGAATTTTTAAAACAAGTTCCCAATGTTGGGGGAGTCCAGAACCAGAGGCCATAGTTTAAGAATAAGGGGTAGGCCATTTAGAACGGAGTTGAGGAAAAACTTTTTCACCCAGAGAGTTGTGGATCTATGGAATGCTCTGCCTCAGAAGGCAGTGGAGGCCAAGTCTCTGGATGCTTTCAAGAAAGAGTTAGATAGAGCTCTTAAGGATAGCGGAGTCAGAGGATATGGGGAGAAGGCAGGAACGGCGTACTGATTGTGGATGATCAGCCATGATCACAGCAAATGGCGGTGCTGGCTCGAAGGGCCGAATGGCCTACTCCTGCACCTATTGTCTATTGTCCAATTTTCTTTCCATCTTTTACAAGGTCCATATGTAATGTCAGGATGCAGATCACTCTCTCCAGGAGCTATCCTAGTTACTTTAATTGGTTTACAACCTTGCAGCAGGCAGTACTGCTGCTGTTCCTGTGCGTCCACCTCCATATCAAATTTGACAAGCAAGGTACATCTTGAAAATCCTTAGGATAACCTTGAGATGTATAATTGATAGTGATATTAAGAATTATGCTTCTTTTTGTAGTGAAGATGACAAACGAGGCTCTGGTTTATGTTTATGCAATGTTATCAATATAATTTTTGGCCAAACGACATGAATAATACGCACAACAGTACTTCCTCGGGGAATGGTTACTCCAATTTCCTACGTTTCATCTCTCGGGACAGACATACTGTGGAGATGGAGAGCTTTCTGACTGGCTGCATCACCGTCCGCACAGGATCGAAGTAAGCTGCAGAAAGTTGTAAAATCGGCCAGCTCCATCATGGGCACTAGCCTCCGCAGTATCCAGGATATCTTCAAGGAGCGATGCCTCAGTAAGTTGGCATCCATCAAGGACCCCCACCACCCAGGTGGGGTGTTCTCATGCCTCGTCCTCATTGTTACCATCAGGAAGGAGGTACAGAGGCCTGAAGACACACACTGAATGAGTCAGGAACAGCTTCTTCCCCTCTGCCATCTGATTTCTGAATGGACATTGAACCCATGAACACTTCCTCACTACTTTTTTTTTAATTTCTGTTTTATTTTGCACTACTTATTTTAAGTATTTCATATTTTAACTATTTCATATACGGACTGGCTGGTGGTGTAGTGGCATCGGCACTGGACCTCAAGGCAGAGGGTCCTGGGTTCAAACCCAGCCGGGTCCCAACCTGGGCAGCAGTAGTGTCTGCACGGAAGACTGGCCTGGCAATCTGCTTCTGTATCTTACCACAAAATACCCCGTGCACCCTATGGCCCATGAGGTCACAAAGAGTTGGACTTGACTAAACAACTGAACAACGACAATTTAACATGCATGTATGTAAATACTGTAGTTCAGTTTTTTTTCTATATTTATCATCTATTACAATGTACCGCTACCCTAAAGTGAACAAATTTCACCACATATGCTGGTGATATTAAACCTGGTTCTGGTTCTGAGTCTCATTTCAGGTTCACTAATCCTAATTTCCAATTTATACTTCTTCTTCTTTTGCCCGTTACACCGCCAGCGTTTAGGGCAGCAATGAAGGTCCTCCATCTCTGTCAGTGTTCAGGGCTTCCTACATCATGTCAGTAGCTTCTTCTCGGTTTACCATCAGCCGTGCAAGTTCCGGGTGGAGACTCATGAACTCAGGTGTCAAAGAAGGATTCTTCACTGCTGTTTCCGTAGCAATTACAAGTCAGGGTTGTTAGCCCTGAGCTAAACCCCTGAACCTGGAGGACCAGTGGGCCACTCTTAGTCTGGCCTCTAACCTTTGACCTATTTGGCATGGGTGACCCTAAGAGACAAAGCATGAAGCCCTGACTCCAGCCAATATCACTCTCCAGGTCATTGAGGCACACAAACCTCCAAACCCTACGACAAGGTTTAATTGAAAGAAGCACAAGAAATTGAAAGAGACATGACTGCTTGAAAAGGGCAATGAGGAGAAGATAGATAAGGAATGTTCTTTGGATGGAGAATAGACTTTTATGGCCTGCATCTTGAAATTAAGTGTTGCTCTTCACGTCCTTATCAGTACACCTAGAAGGCAGCAGAGGGCTTCTGAAGGCATGGTGATGATCGAACATAGCAACCTCCCAATAATATCGACATCAAAATGGGCAGGTACAAAGTCCATTGATTATCAGAATATGTATGCAGTACACAACCCTGGCATTTGATAAGGTTGCAAGGCTAATTAAGAAAGTAAAGAGGCGTGGGATCCAAGGGGACATTGCTTTGTGGATCCAGAACTGGCTTGCCCACAGAAGACAAAGAGTGGTTGTAGACGGGTCATATTCTGCATGGAGGCCGGTGACCAGTGGTGTGCCTCGGGGATCTGTTCTGGGATCCCTACTCTTTGTAATTTTTATAAATGGCCTGGATGAGAAAGTGGAGGGATGGGTTAGTAAATTTGCTGATGACACAAAGGTTGGGGTCGTTGTGTCAGAGGTCACAGCAGGACATTGAGAGGATGCAGATGGAGATGGAGATGGAGATGGAGTTCAACCCAGATAAGTGTGAGGTGGTTCATTTTGGTAGGTCAAATATGATGGCAGAATATAGCACTAATGGCAAGATTCTTGGCAGTGTGGAGGATCAGGGGGATCTTGGGGTCCGAGTCCATAGGACACTCAAAGCTGCTGTGCAGGTTGACTCTGTGGTTAAGAAGACATATGGTGCATTAGCCTTCATCAATCGTGAGATTGAATTTAGAAGCTGAGAGGTATTATTGTAGCTCTATAGGGCCCTGGTAAGACCCCATTTGGAGTACTGTGCTCAGTTCTGGTCACCTCATTACAGGAAGGATGTGGAAACTATAGAAAGGGTGCAGAGGCAATTTACAAGGATCCTGGATTAGGAGCATGCCTTATGAGAAAAGGTTGAGTGAACTCAGCCTTTTCTCCTGGAGCAGCAGAGGATGAGAGGTGACCTGATAGAGGTGTATAAGATGATGAGAGGCATTGATCGTGTAGATAGTCAGAGGCTTTTTCCCAGGGCTGAAATGGCTAACACAAGACGGCACAGGTTTAAAGTGCCTGGACAGAGGGGATGTCAGGGGTAAGTTTTTTTACTCAGAGAGTGGTGAGTGCATGGAATAGGCTGCTGGCGACAGTGGTGGAGGTGGTTATGATAAGGTCTTTTAAGAGAGTCCTGGATAGGTACATGGAGCTTAGAAAAATAGAGGGCTATTGGTAACCCTAGGTAATTTCTGAAGTAGGCACATGTTCAGCACAGTATTGTGGGCCGAAGGGCCTGTATTGTGCTGTAGGTTTTCTATGTTATTCTATATTTCTATGTAAGAATAAATAAGAAAAAGTTACCTGAAACAGTCTGACAGGAGGACGTCATCATTTCCTTGGCTATAGGTTGACTTATTATAGAGCCTTATGGCCAAGGATAAAAATTACCTCAAATAGCGCTATTTAGATCAGCACAGTTGCCTTAGTCTATCACTAAAAGTGTTCCTCTGTTCAGCCACACCATTGTCTTGGTGATCAAGAAAGGGAGGGCCAGGGCTGTTCGTATATGTGGAGACTTCAAAGTGAGCATCAACCCTGTGTTGCATACCATGCAGTATCCCCTGCCACAAACAGAAGACAGACACGGAGAGGTTTTCAAAGATTGGCTTGTCAGAAGCCAATTTCATTTAATTTAACTACAGCTGTTAAATTAAAAAGCAGTTAACTGCCTTTTGCCTACATCCTCTTATGAACACTTCATCTTCTTCCAATCCGCTGGGACCTGCCCAGTTTCCAGAGAATTTTGGTAAATTATCACCAAAACCTCTACTATAACTTCTGCTGTTTCTTTCAGTACCCTGGGATGCATTCCATCAGGACCAGGGAACTTGTCTATCTTCAGGCCCAGAGGTTTGCTCAGCATTACCTCTTCAGTGATTGCAATTGTATCGAGGACCTCACCTCCCATCACATCCATATCATCTCTCTTCGGCATGTTGGACATGTCCTCCACCATGAAAACTAACACAAAATAGGCATTCAAAGCCTCTGCCTTTTCCTCATTACACAATATCAATTCCCCCTTCTTGTCCTCCAAGGGACCTCCGATCACTTTGGCCACCCTTTTCTGCTTTATATAATTATAAAAACATTTACTATCCCTTTCGTTTATTTTCATAATCTATCTTCCCTTTCTTTACTGCTCGCTTAGTGCTTCTTTGTTGCTTTTTAAAGTTTCCCACTACTAAGTTGGATGCCTTGTTTTACTTCCTTTGTTATCCAAGGCTGGCTCTCCCCACCCTTACTGTCCTTGCTTTTAACTGGAGTATACTTTTCTTTAGCACCGTGAAAAAGCTCTTTGAAAGTCTTCTACTGTTCCTCAACCATCCCACCATATAGCCTGTATGTTTTATGTTACATTAACCTGAAGGGGGAGGAAGAGAGGTGTATGGATCTATTTCTTTTAGCACAATGGCTCCCATTAGCACTAATTATTGACTGATAACTTTCCCATGTACATTGAATTGTAGTTCTCTCTGCAACGTGCATATACACGTTAACTTCTTCTCCAAGTACACGCCTTTATTTATCTGGTATGTAGTTGCACAGACACAACACTGCTGTCAGTAGAAATGGTTCCTCTGGGCTTAGTACCTATGCTACACAAGAAAGCCAGGAGCTGGAGTTGGTTGTCAGAGGCTATTTGAGACGCACGTCATTGGGAGCATTTAAAAGGTACTGGGAGTTATTCCCACCGTCAGCCCAAGCCATAACAACCCTCAGGACTCCAATTTTCAATAATCTTATGATTACCAACCAGGAAACAAATCTGGAGAAAGTATTATATTTAAAATGAATTTTCATATTTCAAAGTCCCTCTAAATGCAGCCATGTTTAAAATGCTTTTATTATAAAAATGGCTGCATTTAGAGGGATGCAGAATATCCAAAGCAACACACATTTAATTAATAAGTACGTACACATTTGAGGGATGTTAATTTGAGTGAAAAATATTGGTTAGATTTGTTCTTTCAATAGTGACTTAAGATACATTCGGCCATTTTATTAGGTACTGTAACTAATGTTCCACCATCACCATTCCCAACATCTTTTGCTCCTGTCAGACTGACCAACTTTCTCTCAGTTCCATGTTGACCCATACAGTATTGTGCCGGTCTTATGCACATATCTATCTATATGTGCTTGTACTTTTGCACAGTATTGTTTATCATGAAATGTGTTTTTTTTTTGTGGCCGTACAGTGCAATACATAAAATTACCACAGTACTGTGCAAAAGTCTTACGCACCCTATATATATGTGTGTGTGTGTGTGTGTGTGTGTAAAATCATAGATCATAGGTCTCAAGATTGGATGTCAACCCATTTTAAATTTTAGTTTATTTTAGCAATTTAAAACTTATTTTGTTTCAGTTCTGGAAATCACCAAGACTTTATTTGAGAAAACTACCTTGGAAATTTTAAAGAATTAGTTTGAAGAGGGATTTTAAAAATAAATTTTGCGTGAGGAGATTTTTTTCGGGCCCTCTTCTCCTCCTCCTCTCGGGCGCTGTCGCGCAGCTAGCAACAGTCAGCCAATCAGCGCGCACGTCCCTCCGACCGCCGCCCAATGGCAGGGCACGAGCCTCCGCGAGCCGTCGATTCGGGATTCGAAAGATCAACGGTCCGCTCGCGGTGGTTGGGGGGGGGGGGGGGGGTGGGAAACTGAACCGCGCGCGTGCGCACTCGGCGGCGGTGTGAGGTGGGAGGGGGGGAGGGGTGTTGGAGGGGACGAACACGTGACCTGGTTTCAGCCCGGGGGGCGGGGTGGAGGTGGAGGAGCACGTGACCTGTTTAAAGGATGTCAGACGAGCTGAGGTAAAGGGCTGGAGGATTGACGTAAGAGGAGAACTGTCATTATAACTTAGATTTACCTGTTGTATTATCCACACCTCACACCTGCAGTGACTGGCTTTGGGGCGGGGTGGTGGCCATTTCATTGGGCTGCCTTGGCCCCTCCAAATGTCTCCGTGTGCTCTTCGGGAACGCGAAGGCAGCGGATGTGGGAGTTGGGAGCCGGTCGCCCCATTGGCGGCTTGTTCAGCTCCGATGAAGGTCAAGGCGTCTGGTGGTGGAACTCTGCATGGTGGCCCCGATTCTAGAACATGCTCGGGGAACAATCTCGGCTGCATATTCCAAACCCGGGTTCCCACGGCCATGGGCACCTCCAAAGCGATTGCGCAGCCACCTCAGATCCCTCCATCTTCCCCTCTCCACCGACACCACCAGCCTCCCATCCGTGCCGGCTCCTCCGACCGTCAGCTCTCTGTCCTCGGTAAGGGCCTCGGCTTTGTCCCCCTTCTCCCACACCCCGAACTCTTCCTCCGCCGGCTCCGTCTCCGAGGACTCTCCCACCCCCACCGATGACCCCCTTCTCCCGTCTTCAACCCGCCTCCTCTTCATGGATCTCCTCGACTTCACCACCCCCTGTTGCAGTTTCAACCTCACTCCTCCCGAACTCTCCACACCAATCCCAACCTCACTATAAAACCCGCTGATGGGGTGGGGGGGGGCTGTTGTAGCCTGGCCTACTGACCTCTGACTGGCTGAGGCACAGCGACAACTCGCTGACACCTCTTATTTACCCCTTGATCATGACCCCACTAAGGAGCACCAGGCCACTGTCTCCCACACCATCACCAACCTTATCAGCTCTGGGGATCTCCCATCCACTGCCACCACCCTCATAGTTCCCCCCCCCCACTTCCCGTTTCTACCTCCTACCCAAGATCCACAAACCTGCCTGTCCAGGTAGACCCATTGTCTCAGCTTGCTCCTGCCCCACCGAACTCATTTCTGCATACTTTGACACTGTTTTATCCCCCCTTGTTCAATCCCTTCCCACCTATGTTCGTGACACTTCTCACCCTTAGAATTTTTTTCAATGATTTTAAGTTCCCTAGCCCTCACCACCTTATTTTCACCATGGACGTCCAGTCCCTATATACCTCCATCCCCCAGCAGGAAGGTCTCGAAGCTCTCCGCTTCTTTTTGGATTCCAGACCTAACCAGTTCCCCTCTACCACTACTCTCCTCCATCTAGCAGAATTAGTTCTTACTCTCAATAATTTCTCCTTTGGCTCCTCCCACTTCCTCCAAACCAAGGGTGTAGCCATGGGCACCCGCTTTGGTCCCATTTATGTCTGCCTTTTTGTTGACATTGTGGAACAGTCCATGTTCCAAGTCTATACATGTATCCATCCCCCTCTTTTCCTTCACTACATCGATGACTGCATTGGTGCTGCCTCCTGCACACATGCTGAGCTTGTTGACTTCATTAACTTTGCCTCCAACTTTCACCCTGCCCTCAAATTTACCTGGTCCATTTCCGACACCTCCCTCCCCTTTCTCGATCTTTCCGTTTCCATCTCTGGAGACGGTTTATCTACTGATATCTACTATAAGCCTAAAGACTCTCACAGCTACCTGGACTATTTATTCCTCTTACCACCCTGTCTCTTGCAAAAATGCCATCTCCTTCTCACATCTCCGCTGCATCTGCTCTCAGGATGAGGCTTTTCATTCCAGGTCGAAGGAGGTGTCTTCCTTGCACTTATTCTTGTAAGCGGAACAAGTGCTACACCTGCCCTTACACTTCCTCCCTCACCACCATTCAGGGCCCAAGACAGTCCTTCCAGGTGAGGCGACACTTCACCTGTGAGTCGGCAGGTGTGGTAAACTGCGTCCGGTGCTCCCAGTGCAGTCTTTTATATATTGGTGAGACCGGATGCAGACTGGGAGACCGTTTTGCTGTACACCTACTCTTGGCCCGCCAGAGAAAGCAGGATCTCCCAGTGGCCACACATTTTAATTCCACGTCCCATTCCCATTCTGATACGTCTATCCATGGTCTCCTCTACTGTCAAGATGAAGCCACACTCAGGTTGGAGGAACAACACCTTATATTCCGTCTGGGTAGCCTCCAACTTGATGGCATGAACATTGATTTCTCTATTTCCGTTAATGCCCTTCCTCCCCTTCTTACCCCATCCCTGATTTATTTATTTTCCCTCTCTTTTTTTTTCTCTCTCTCTGCCCAGCACTCTGCCTGTTCTCCATCTCCCTCTGGTGCTTCCCTCCCCCTTCTCCCTAGGCCTCCCATCCCATGATCCTTTCCCTTCTCCAGCTCTGCACCCCTTTTGCCAATCACCTTTCCAGCCCCTAGCTTCACCCCACCCCTCTGCTATCATTTTGCATGTCCCCCTCCCCCTCCTACTTTCAAATCTCTTACTATCTCTTCTTTCAGTTAGTCCTGACGAAGGGTCTCGGCCCAAAACGTCAACTGTACTTCTTCCTACAGATGCTGCCTGGCCTGCTGAGTTCCACCAGCATTTTGTGTGTGTTGCTTGAATTTCCAGCATCTGCAGATTTCCTCGTGTTTGCGTCAGAAAATAATCTGTTGGAAATCAGCTAGAATGCGCGGAGTTGAATACATCACTGTTGAATGGCAGCAGGGGGGTGTGCCACAGTATTTCAGCTTCGGGCGCCAGAGTCTGGAATTCAATTCCGGCATCTGCTGTAAGAAGGCTTGTACTTTAGAACCATAGAACACGACAGCTCAGAAAACAGGCCATTCGGCCCTCCTAGTCTGTGCCAAACCTTTATTCCCATGTGCGTGTGGGTTTCCTCTTGCAGTCCAAAGATGTGCTGGTTGTTCAGTTAATTGGTCACTGTAAATTGTCCCATGATTAAGCTCAGGTCAAATTGGTGGGTTACTGAGCAGCACATCTCAGTGAGCCACACTTTATCTCTACATAAATAAAATTAAGGCTGAAATGATTGGAGTATTGAAGTCCTTAAGGTGCACTGGGATTGAGAACGATTTCATTTGGCCATTTGGACTAGGAATCAGAGGAGGAAGTCTAAAAATTGCAGCTGGGATGTTTGTTCATGTCCCTTTAGAAAAGAGATGAGGAATTTCTTTAGCCAAAGGGTCGTTAATCTGTGGAATTCATTGTCACAGATGGCTGTCGTTAGGGTATATTCAAAGTGGAGGTTGATAGGTTCTTGATTAGTCAAAGGTTAGAGATAAGGCAGGAGAATGGGGATAAGACGGATGATAAGTCAACTGTGCTGGAATGGCTTAATTCTGCTCCTATGTCTTATGGTCTTATTTTCAGATCTCTTTGATGTGTGACCAGTTGTTTATGAAGTGCAGAATTAGCTGTGAGGGGACTTTTTGTTTGATTTACAATCCCCCAAAGAGCTGCAGAGGCCCTTTGATCAGTGAGGGTATGAAACACAAGGTCTGAGGTTTGGAGGATTAAAAGCAGCTGATGCTAAGAAGAGGCTTAAGTTTTAATTGTGCCATGTGGGTGTCACAAACGAGGCAACATTTATTATTCACACTGATAAGGCATCGATGAACCCCTCCCCTTTTGAAAACACAAGTTTGTGTGGTGTAAGTGCTCCCTGCTTGCAATTATGTAAGGACTTCCAATATTTAGATACAGTGGCAATGGAAATTCAGATATTTCCCAGAGTAACATGCACAAAATGTTGGAGGAAAGCAGGTCAGGCAGAGTCTATGGAGGAGAATAAACCGTCAATATTTCACACTGAGTTCCTACATCAAGGGGGAAGAGCCAGAATAAGGTGGGAGGAAGGGAAGAAGGACAAACTAGAAGGTGATAGGTGAAGCCAGGTGATGCGAAAGGTACAAAAGGTGAAGCCAGGTGAGAGGGAAGGTGTGAAAGGTGAGGGCGAATATGTGATAGGTGAAGCCAGGTGAGGGAAAAGGTGTGATAGGTGAAGCTAGGTGAGGGGGAAGGTGTGATAGGTGAAGCTAGGTGAGGGAAAAGGTGTGATAGGTGAAGCTAGGTGAGGGGGAAGGTGTGATAGGTGAAGCTAGGTGAGGGGGAAGGTGTGATAGGTGAAGCTAGGTGAGGGGGAAGGTGTGATAAGTGAAGTTAGGGGAAGGTATGATAGGTAAAATCAGGTGAGTGCACCTGTTACACTTGAACTACTTAGTAGTAAAAGTTGTGGACTTGGGAAGTACTCTTGCCTCACATTGGCATGTAACTGAGGTGCAGATACACTGGTGATGAAGGAAGTGAATGTGATACCAATCAAGTGGCTTAGATTTTACTGAATGGTGTTGACCTTTGGAATATCAGTGCCCTGTGTTCATCCAGGGAGTAGAGAGCATTCTCTCACAGCGATGGCAAGTATCAGTACCATAATTGGATAGCAAAGCAGGCTTGAGGGGATGAATGGTCACTTCTAATTCTGAGGATTTGACTCAAAATTTAAAAAAATTAAAAACAGTGGCATGTTAATAACTAGAATGGAAAGTACAATACACATCCTATGGAGGAATAAACTTTGCTTTATGCTTACAGGATCATGAATGAGAGAGAAAGAAAGGAATGCTTTTGAGAATAATGTCTTCCTTAATTCAAGTTAAACATGAAGTGGAGGTAAGTGTTCTTTTGCACCTTCCTGCCACATAATTAGATTCAAATAATAGAACTGACTGCTGCTTTAAGGCTGGATGCCTTTCAACAGGACCTTTGCAAGATGGATCCCTAATGTGGGATAGGAGATGGATGATCTCAAAACTCAAATTTCCTGTGCGCCCTCTCTAAAACTTCCACATCCTTTCTCTAACAAGGTGCCTTGGGAAAATGATACAGGCTGTCCACTGTATCTATGTCTTTTACCTATTGTCATAGAATCTCACTTGGAGGACTTATAAACTGTACAGTGTTTGGCAGGAATATCATTTATCTGTATCCTACTCTGAAGATCCTTCTCTTCACTAGTCAGCTAATAATGGTTGGTAATTCTGTGATTACCATTTTTATTATTGTTCCTTCTGAAGAACAATTTTACTTTCTAATTTATTGCAGGACTGGAATTTTGAGCAAAATGTAGAGATTCCATCAAGGAGAGAGATTCTGACTTTGAATTACGAAGAACATCTGACTCCAGAAAGCCAGAAAATTAAACTGTCTCCGCTGCAACATCGTCGAAAGCAAAGGTAAAATACTTAGGCTGAAACTTGTTGGGAGATTAACTGTGTGTGAATTCTCCTTGCAATCGGTCAAGTCGAGCGTAATGTTCTCCTAAGGCAGGGGTTCCCAACCTGGGGTCCGTGGGCACCTCGGTTAATGGAAACAAAGGGGAAAAAAAACAATGTTAAGGATTGAAAAATATGGTGACACAAAAAACAAGGAAAAAATCCTATTAAAGCAAGAAAAAGATTCCTTTTACCAAAATGCATTATCATGCATTTCCCAACACTGTATTCCATCTGCCACTTTTTCTGCCCATTCTTCCAATTTGTCCTGCTGCAATCGCATTGCTTCCTCAGCACTACCTACCCCTCCACCTATCTTCAAATCATCTGCAAACTTTTCCACAAAGCCATCAATTCTGTTATTGATTGAGAAACAATGTGAAAAGTAGTAGTGCCAATACTGATCCTTGAGGAACACCGCTAGTCACTGGCAGCCAACCAGAAAAGGCCCTCTTTATTCTCACTGGCTGCCTCCTGTCAGCCATTCCTCTATCCATGCCAGTAACTTTTCCGTAACGCCTTTTATCTGTGGCACCTTATCAAATGCCTTCTGAAAACTCAAGTAAATGACATCCACTGCCATTCCTTTGCCCACGCAGCTTATTACTTCCTCAAAAAACTCTTACGAGATTTGCCAGGCAAGATTTCCCTTTCAGAAACCATGCTGACTTTGACTTATTTTATCATTAGTCTCCAAGTGCCCTGAAACCTCATCCTTAATAATAGAATCCAACACCTTCCCAACCACTGAGGTTAGGCTAACTGGCCCATAATTTCCGTTATCTTATCCTCATTCCTTCGTTTTCCTCCCTTTTTAAAGAGTGGAGTGACATTTGCAATTTTCCAGTCCTCCGGGACCATGTCAGAATCAAGTGATTCTTGAAAGATCATGACCAATGCATCCATTATCTCCTCAGCAACTTCTCTCAGGACTCTGGGATGTAGTCCATCTGTTCCAGGTCTCTTATCCACCTTAGAACTTTTGAGTTTGCCTGGTACTTTTTTTCTTTGTAATAGCAATGTCACTCACTCCTGCTCTCTGCCACTCATGACCTCTGGCACACCGCTAGTGACTAGGCATTCAACAAATTCCCTCTCTTGCAATCCAAAGACATACCAATCAGGAAATGATCCAAAGACAAAGCATACACAGCACATTCAAAATAGTGACCAAAAAAAACATAGTCACACAAAAAAACACACATATTTAGTTTAATCCCCTGAGTGACATGTCCAGCAAATTGATGGTACAATTCGCAGCAATCTAGCCTGTCATTCCACCAATCAAACACTGGAGGGCAGCACCAGTGGGAGAGGCCAGCTCCCAAACGAACACGGACACCACGCTACACCGCCTCCAGTGTCTTCTCACCTGGCAAGCCCGCGGCATGAGGGGTGTTTAATGTCTCTGGACCTGTACTCAATGGAGTTCAAAAAAATGAGGCGCGGAAATTAATTGAAATCTACCAGATACGGAAAGGCCTGGATAGAGTGGACATGGAGAGGATGTTGTCAGTCATTTACTAAAGTTTAATGTATGTTTATTACCAAAGTGTGTAAGGATACCTCCTTATCTGCGAGGGATTGGTTCCGGGACCTCCTGCAGATACCAAAATCTGCGGTTGCTCAAGTCCCTTACGTAAATCGTTGTTATACTGTCTTGTTTAGGGAATATTGACAAGAAAAAAAACTGTACATGTTCCTCTCGCTTACAAGACAAGCAGCGAGGCGAACAATGATCAAACAACGAGTAAAACTTTTAATACCTGTACAGTAGTTGTTACACTGTCTTGTTTAGGGAATAAAAGATGCTTTGGAGGAGGCTCTATAATACTAAATTCAGGAACTCTGAAGGTTGAGGGCTGAGGATCTTCAAGCGTTGAACGTTGAGACTATAGAATTGCAGGTGCTTCAGTTAGAAACATTGTTATAGGAAGCTGTTTCTTCGTTTTCTTTGCATCTTCAAACAAATCTTGCAAGGTAGCCTTTCTCTTTTGTGAGTTTCTCGAGCTCCTCTGGGAACGCTGCTGCAGCCTCGGCATTAACTGATGCTGATTCTCCCGTGATCTTTACATTCTTGAGGCTGTAGCGCTTTACGTAGCCAGCCAGCCATCCCTTACTAGTCTTAAACTCTTTTCCCTCGCTCTCATCAACCCCGTCACAGTAGTGCTAATAGAGACTAAGAGCTTTATCATGTATAATTTGGCCATTGACAGGGATATGCTTCTGTAACATGTCCTTTAGCCACACACTCAGCGAGAGATAGCCCTTTACGCTCCCTCTTAGCCTTTGAGGAATTGCTTTGACCACGTAATTGCTTTTTAGGAGCCATTTTTTCACAGGAACAAAGTAGCAAATGAACGAGACACGAGGTGAACAATGCTCGAGCAACGAGTGCTGGAGAGAGAACTTTTGGGTTTTCCCGATTTGCGGTTGGTTGAATTTGCACATGCGGAACTCGCAGATAAGGAGGGTCGACTGTATGTGTCACTATATATTACCCTGAGATTCATTTTCTGGCAGGCATTCACAGTAGAACAAAGAAATACAATAAAATCAATGAAAAACTGCACAAAATGTATGACAAAAAATCAATTGTGCAAAAGAAGACAAGCTATGCAAATACAAAAAATAATAACAATAAATAAATAGTACTGAGAACATGATTTATAGAGTCCTTGAAAGTGAGTCAAGTGGAAAGCAAAATTGTACCAATTTTAAAACAAACATGCTTACAAAGGTAGTGGAACAAAGACTGCATTTAAAATGCAATGTCAGGTCATTATGGCAACAGGGGTCCAGTGGATAGCTCTCCGATTTGTGCAATGATGTCATTTAGGAAGCTGTTGCTGCCTTTTGTTAGAATGCAGAGACATCAGCATTAAATGGTATTTCTGGGTGTGCTAGTATTTGTAGATAGACAGATTCACCTTTGACTGTTGCAGTTGTTGAGTCCATTAAAATAATGTGCCCAGATTAACATTGCAAACCTAAGTTATATGAATTGAGGCAAATCATCCCACTGATCCCCAAACACTCAGTCCTATGTATGGGTTATACATAACTCGGGGAGGCTCTGTAATTCAATGTGGAACTAAGCAAAAAAGATTCCAGGATTGAATTGCTTGTCACATGAAGAGCGTTTGATGGCTCTGGACCTGTGCTCACTGGAATTCAGAAGAATGAGGAGTGACCTCATTGAAACATATTGAATGGTGAAAGGCCTTGATAGAATGGATATGGAGGGGACGTTTCCTGTGGTGGGAGAGTCTAAGACCAGAAAGCACAGAAAGCATTCATTGCCACAGGTGACTATGGAGGCCGGGCCACTAGGTACATTTAAGGCAGAGGTTGATAGATTGTTGATTAGTCAGGGCATCAAAGGATACAGAGAGAAGGCAGGAAACTGGGGCTGAGAGGGAAATTGGATCAGCATTAATGAAATGGCAGAGTGGACTGGATGAACAAAATGGCCTAATTCTGCTACTATAGTTTATGATCTTAAATTTAGATTATAAGTGAACGTTATCAGTCCGTGATGTCACAATCACTATCATGGGTTCAGGTTCCACAAAATTTTACCATGTAGTCCTGGGTTGATAGATTCCCTTTGACATTTTGAGAGAGAGCTGCACAGTTAAGGTACTGAGCTTCAGAGGAGAAATTAGACTGCCTGTGTTTTTCTGATGGGCGTAAAATATTGCAGATGAAAGCAGATATCCTTTGACCAGTGTAAAATAGACTAATTGGTTATTTATCATGCCACAGTTGATGGCACTTTGCTGCGTGTGAATTATCTGTCACAATTCGTACTGCTTGAAGTAGGGGGACAGAGAGGGGAGTTAGGGGTCAGGTTAGGGTTTAGGGACAGGAATGTGCAGGGTGGAGTCTATACCTCCACTCCACGGCCAGGGTTTGAAGGCCAGCAATGTGGATGTGCAACGAAGATTACCTGTAGTCAGATGTCAGACTGGCAGACCAGCAAAGACGAGGGCTGGTGCCCCTCCCACCCAAGTCAGTGAGTCATCGCTACGTTTTGAGAATGGTGCGCCGTGTGGGCAGGAGGCATGAGTTAGCAAGACTGGAGTTCAAGAACTAATGTTCAAGGTCCCATCGTTGGCGAGTCCAGAGACTGAAGCCTGGAGGTCAGTTGGAAATCCTGCAGTCAAGACCTGATGGCTGAAGTCTGCAAGTCCTAAAGTAGCTTACCCTGGGATTAGAGGACTCATGGGTGGGTGGATGGGAGGGGAATAAGGCATTTGTTCTATTACTTGTATTGTTCAGCTGAACATTTGTGAGCACTGTGTAAAAGTCTTAGTCACAAATATTTGGCTAGTGCACCTAAGACTTTTTGCACAGTGCTGCATTTATCAACGTGGAGTGGAAACCAAGTTTGTAAAACTGGCTGGAGCAAAGGATTTTGGGAATGGCGAGGATGGCGTGCTGCAGGAGGGGTGTGCGGCAGGTGGCAGAGAAGGAGTGCCAGGGGTGGTTGGTGGCACAAATGCAAACACACCCAGCCCTGAGACACCAGGCAAGGTCATTTGATTCCAAACAATTGGTTTATTCATCATTACAGAATGTCAGAATTGTAGAACAGGTGCTTCCTGTTGCCTCCCCTCTCCCCCTTTTTCCAACCATGATTCCCCTCTTCCTGCCCACTTCTCATTTGTGACTCATGTCAGAATCAGGTTTATTATCACTCACATCTGTCATGAATTTTTTTTTTGTGGCAGTGGTACAACGCAATACATAAAATTACTATGGCTCTGTGCAGAAGCCTTAGGCACACTAGTTATATATATGTGCCCAAGACTTTTGCACAGTACTGTATGTTGGTGCTGGAATATGTGGTGAAACGTACAGGCTCCCCCCAGCACCAGCCTGGGTTGTGTTGCTGCTGACGCAGATGACACTGTATGTTTTGATGAATAAATGTATCTCAATCCCAGCCATGAACATGTTTCACATTGGCTGCTGAACTGTCCTCATACCTGAGTTGGGAAATAGAACTTACCATGTGATAAGACTCATTCAACTGCAGTTTCTGGATATTTCATATTGTTGCTAAATTTGCCAAATAACACAGCAATTTGTTGTGATAACAAGTTCAGAGGCACTTTTCATGAAAAAGAGTTGTTTTTCTCAATCACTGCAGCACCTATTTCAAAGGAACAGTCTTAGTACTGGGAAGCATTTCAAATTCTGGAAGAGTCAACTTGTAGGTGAACTATCACTGTTAAATCTTATGACACAGAGAACTTCCTTGCACAAGGAAATTGGAGAATGTGAAAGATTAGAAATAAGCAGAAGGATATGTAAAAAGGTTGAAATAAAATAAAACTAGTATAGACCGATTTGGGATCATTTAGTGTATTCTGCATGATGTTGTATTCACTATATAAATGTTAATTGTGTTCATTTCTGATATCAGAGTCTAGAATCAGGTTTATTACCATTACTGACATATTACATATTACTGACATTACCATGGTACTGTGCAAAAATCTTGGGCACATACATATAGCTAGTGTGCCTACGACTTCTGCACAGTGCCATAGTAATTTTATGTATTGCATTGTAGTGCTACCACAAAACAAAACAAATTTCATGACATATGTGAGTGATGATAAACCTGTTACTGATAAGCGTCTCTATTGTGGACTGAGAATGGTAAGGGCGGCAGGGTGAGGGGAGTCATAGTTGGGAAAAGGGGAATTGAGAGGGGGAGGGAGCAGGAAGCACCAGAGAGACATTCTGTAATGATCATTAGACCAATTGTTTGGAATCAAATAACCTTCCCTGGTATCTCAGGGCAGGGTATGTCTGCACCTGTGCCACCCCCTCCCCGCCCTGGCACTCCTTCTCTGCCACCTGTTCCACATCCCCTGCAGAGCTTCACCCTCGCCATTCCCAACATCCTTTGCTCCTGCCAGATTTATAAATTTGCTCTATGCTCCACATTGACAAATACGGTACTGCGCAAGAGTCTTAGGCACCCTAGATATATATATAAAAGAGTTTTGCACGGTACTGTATGTTGTGAAATTTGATGTTTTGAGACGTGTGTTACGTAAAATATATCGGAAGAATATATGAATAAATAATGCCAAAAGAGAGCCAACATAGTAAGCCATTGTTCATATGTTCATTGTTCATTCAATCTGATGGCAGAGGGGGGAAAATGCGGCTGTTTATACGTTGAATGTGTGCCTTCAGGCTCCTGTTCCTTGTCTCATGTCCTGATATTGGAATATGATTGCCACAGCAGGCCAGCAGATGGTGCTCCAAGGTCTCAGCGAGAATCTACTCTAATGGGTGACAATAACTAACAGAGCGTTTCAACGGAGCTTATTTTTGGGAATGCGGAATGGAACTTGTTTTTTTCAAACTGGATTTTTTTAAGCACCCTTCCCTCCTTAGTGGAGGTCAAAGTTTTTGCCAACATGGAGTTTCATCCCAAGTTCCCATAAATGTTGCACCCTGTGAATTTCTCGTATATGCGCCCAGCGTGGATTCTGACCAGCAGCAGCTAATACAGTGTGGACTAGGCTCTTCTGACTCTTCGAGCCACGCTGCCCTAGCCACCCCGACAACCCTGATTAACCCTCACCTAATCACGAGATAATTTATAATGACAGTTAATGACAGTAGGTCTTTGAACAATGGGAGCAAACTGGTGCACCCAGAGAAAATCCACACATTCCACACAGAGACTCCTTACAGGATGGTGCCAGAATTGAACTCTGAAGTCCAAGATGCCCTGAGCTGTAATAGCGTCGTGCTAACTGCTATGCTGCTGTATATTACTCTGTCCCATGATTTTCCTGTGTGTCCTTTTTATGTCTGTCCTTCAGTCACACACAAGATGAAGTACGTTGGTGCATTTTCTTTCAGACCATAAGGCATAGGAGGGAAAGGTTAGATTAATCATAGAGTAGACTAAAGGTGTGCCTGCAATCTGCTATTCTGTATTTTCTATCAACCTCTGCTACAAATATTCCCAATGACTTGGCCTCCAGTGCCATCTGTCTGAATGGATTCCACAAATTCACCACCCTGTCGCTAAAGAAATTCCTCCATCTCTGTTCCAAATGGAGATCCTTTTACTTTCCTCTCCCCCTCTCCCGCTCCCTCCTTCCCTCCCCTAATGTCCTTTTTTCTATGACTTGCACTCACTAGCAGTTTTCACTTTCTTTTTGTCTCCCTTCTCTCGCTACATTATTATTTTCTCCATCTCTGCTTTCGTCATCTTGCTTTCTGATACTTTTTCTGTTTAAGTGCCCATCCAGTTTACTTCTAATCAGATGTCCTCTCAGCAACACATTTCTGTGCTCTCTTCCCAGGGAGCAGTATCGCAGCAATGTGGATTCACTGCGGGAGCTGGCTGCCATTCTGCCCTTGCCTCTACAGAAACAGGAGAAGCGTCTCACAAAGGTACGAGAACCTTCCACCAACGTGCTCCTCTGATTCCTCTTCTTCAACCCTTTGCCTCCCAGCTTCTTATTCTGACTTACGACCCCTTCTTTTCCAGTCCCAATGAGAAGTCTCACCTGAAACGTCAACAGTTTACTTTCTTCTGTAGGTGCAGCCTCACCCACTGAGTTCTTCCAGCATCTTATGTGTGTTGTTGCAAGCAAAAACTAACCTCCTCCCTCATCTTAGTAAACTAAATTGGTAAATTGCTTATTATTGTCACAGTTTTCCATTGAGGTTGGTGAGACTGGAGGTTGATCTATTTAAGGGAAGCCTGAGAGGGAATGCCTTCACTCAGAGGGCAGTGAGAGTGTGGAACAAGCTGCTGGAGGTGGGTAAAGGTTTAATTTCAGCATTTTAGAGAAATTTGTATAAGTACAAGGATGGGAGGGGTATGGAGGGCATTGTTCCAGGTGCAGTTCAATGGAACCAGGCAGAATAATGGTTCAGCATGGACTAGATGGGCAAAGGGCCGGTTTCTGTGACTTAATATATCACAGTATAGTGATAAACTTGTCTTGCAGATCATCCATACAGATCAACTTATTATGACAATGCGTTGAGTTATTAGAGGTACAAACAGTAACAGAATGCAGAATAAGATGTATTTTTAAAGATACAGAATTTAGATTTGAAAGAGTAAAGCAATTATAGTAGAAGAAACAGGCAGATCTGCAAAAGACAGCTCGCGATGAGCTGCCACACTCTGGTGCCAATCTTCCCGTCTTCTGTATAAGCTGTTCAGGATTTTTTTCCTCCATAATATGCATTCCCTCAGCTGAGCTAAGATTGAAAATTACTTTCAGTTCTAAGTAATTTATCATGGAAGGAATATGTGGACAAGTACAAAACAGAATTCGATGAGCTCATTACTGTTGACATAAAGTGAAGTTACTTGGAAGTGGAATGAAGCTCAGGTATGCACTGTATCTGAACTGCTCTGTTCCGGGACCACGCCCCTCGAAGGAAATGTCATCTTTGAAACAGATGCAGATTTACCACAGTGATAACAATTAATGTCTTGCGTTGAACAAGCTCGGGCTTTGAAGACATGATAATGGTGCACAAGATGAGGCACAGATTAAGTGACTTTTACTCAAGGTGGAAATGGCTAATATGAGGAGGCATAAGTTGTTTGGAGGAAAGTATAGGAGGGGTATGTCAGAGGTAGGTTTTTTGTGCAGAGAGTGATGGGTACGTTGAACACCTTGCCAGGGATGGTGATAGAGGCAAATACATAAGGGACATTTGAGAAACTCTTAAATATTAATATGGATGATAAAAATGGAGGGATATATAGGAGGAAAGGGTTAGATTGACCTTAGAGTAGATTAAAAGGTCAGCACGACATCATGGGCTGAAGGGCCTAGTATTGGTTAATAATGTTAGTCCTGTGCCATGTAGTTAGCTGCTCCCACGTGGGAGCAGTTCACATACTGTACAAGCAGGGTTATCAATAAAGTTCAGTTGATTATCCTGTAAGCTGGCCTCCTGGTGTGCTCTGCACTCTCCCTCAACACTGTGCTTTAATGTTCTCAAAGGGCTAAATAATGTGAATAGGTTCCATATCTACGCTTGGATTCCATGAGCACAGAAGATGAGGATTAATATAATCAGCAGGCTTAAGATGATTAAAACAAAGTGTAAATTGACATTTCTGACCCTCTTCCCTCCACAGATGCCGCTTGTCATGCTGAGTACTTCCAGCAATCAGTTTCTTTTTTGTTGCAGACTCCAACACCTGCACTCTCCTTCACCTTTGTTCAAGAATGACGTTAGGAGACGCTTTTTTTTAGCGTGTCGCACCAGACAGTCAGCCATTCTTGTCTGGCGCGTGGTGTCAGGATTGGTCTCCTTTTGGATTAACTGGGCCACGATATGAACATTCCTGACTCTACCCTTGTATTTTTTACGAGGCTGAGTGGCTAGCTCGACGCTCAACCCGGCACAGATGGAAAGTGTGCTCGGGGTGGCCCGACTTCGATTCGAACTTGGGAGCCTTCGCTCTGGAGTCCAGCGCTGATGCCACTGGCCAAGGAGGCACTTAAACACACTCTCTACTCCTCAGCCCACCATTCCTCCACTACCTCTAACAACCCTTTGACTTCCTCAGGAAGCTAAAGAAATTTGTCTGTCCCTGTTGATTCTTACCAGTTTTTATCAATGCCCCATAGAAAGCATTCTGTCTGGTTTGGTATGGCAACTGCTCTGAATGTGACCAAAGGAAACTGGAGAGAGTTTCTTCACAGAAACCTGCCTCCTCTCCACGGACTCTGTCTGTACTTACCACTGCCAGAGTAATGCAGCCAGCATAATCAAAGACCCTGTGCACCCTGAACATTCTCTCTTTTTTCCCCTCCTGAAGAGCAAAAGATTCAAAGTTCAAAGTACATTTAATATCAGAGTATGTATACAGTATACAACCTGAAATTCATTCACTTCACGGACATCCACAAATACAAAGAAAGTCCGTTGAACGATAGAAACATTGAAGCCCCAAAGACCCCTTTCCCTCCCTCCGTACAAGCAGCAGCAAAAAGCATGGAGACACCCATCTCAGCAGAAGCACTGACCCTCCCCCCTGCCACCCCAACCCATCCTTACCATGTGAGCAGCAGCAGAAGCACAAATGAGTCCATTGACCTGGAGTTCACAAACCAGCACTTCGGTATCTCTCTCTCCAGCAAAGGAGAGAAAGGTCGCTTCTGCAGCAACAAGAGTGGAGACCAGCAACTTGCTGTTCTGATGTTACAAGATACAAAAGCCTGAAAGCATGCACCACCTGTGTTGTTATTTTTTTACTTACTGCCTGTGACGGTGTTGGTGTTTAGGACAGCAATGAAGGTCCTCCATCTTTGTCTGTCCATACTGTTGCACAAAGATAAAGGACTCTTCACTGCTGATTTTTGTTTGACCAGTCAGGGTTGTTAGCCCTGAGCTGAACCCACAAACCTGGAGGACTGATGGATCACTCTTAGTCTGGCCTCTACCCTTTGACTTGTTTGGCATGGTTGACTCTACCAAGAGCCAAAGCGCAAGGCCCTGACTCCAGTCAACACAGTTCTCTGGGCCTTTGAGGTCCATAAGCCTCCAAACCTCGTCAAGTTTGTGGTCATCTTAATGCACTGTGTAATGATTTGATCTGTATGGAGAGTATGCAAGACAAACTTTTCACTTTATCTCAGTACATGTGACAATAATTTATCAAAACTAATACCCAACCACGGGAATATTTGGAGTTAAAGGGGTGAGTGTTCAATCGAGATTGATGAATTTTGTATTAGCCAAAGAGCAAATAGAAGCCATTTCCTGGCAAGAACTTATAGATCTTCAGTTTTCGAACAGACAGGCATCCTTCCTGGAAGATTTCCATGTATGCTGCCTGACCTGCAGAGTTCCTCCAGAATTTTGTGTGTGATCCTCCTTGCATGTGTATGTTGACTCAAATGTATCTTTTTCAATCATGAAACCTTGTTGAACTAAAGAAGGCAAATGGAATGAAGACACAGCATGTTCCTCATTCAGTTGAAATGACAATGTTTAATGTTCTGACCATTTTCTATTAATGTTCATCGTTATAAAATGATATCATTTGGCTCATTGTACCAGTGCTGAGTATCATCTGCAGCTACACTCAGTGGCTACTTTATTAGGTACACCAAATGCAAATACAAATATTTAATCAACCAATCATGTGTCAGCAACTTAATGCATAAGAGCATGCACACATAGTCAAGAGATTCATTTGTTGTTCAGACCAAGCATTGGAATGGGGAAGAAATGTGAGTTAAGTGACTTTGACTGTGGAATAAGATTGTTGGTGCCAGAAAGGGTGGTTTGAGTATCTCAGAAAGTGCTAATCTCCTGGGATTTTCACACCCAACAGTGTCTAGAGTTTGCAGAGAGTGGTGTGAACTCCAGTGAGCTGCAGTTCTGTGGGCGAAAACGATTTGTTAATGACCACCTGATATATGGGTGGAATTGGGCTATTTGGCCCATTGAGTCTGCTCCGCCATTTCATCATGACTGATCCATTTTCCTTCTCAGCCCCAATCTCTGGCCTTCTCTCCGTATGCCCTGACTAATCAGTATCTCAACCTCTGCCTTAAGTATACCCAGTGACTTGGCCTCCACAGGCACTTGTGGCAATGAATTCCAGAGATTCAGCACTCTTAATGAGAGAGGTCAGAGGAGAATGACCAGAATGATTCAAGCTGACAGGAAGGCGACAGTAACTTAAGTAACCATGAGAGTAGAATAAAATCTCTGAATGAACCAGGAAATGGATGGGCTACAGCAGCAGAAGACCTCGAACATGCACTCAATATCCACTTTATTAGGTACAAGATGTACAGAATAAAGTGGTCATACAGAAAATGGAGAATTGTGTCTGCAGGGAGGGTAATGATAAAATGTAGAACTTAGGGGATATCCAGCAGAAATAACCACTGGGATCCCCTGCAGAAATAACCACTGGGATCTCACTCATACCATTTCAGCCTAGTTCCACTGTTCAATCAAAACTAACACAATACTGTTCCACAAACTTCTTACCCATCAGTAAGCAAAGAATGAAAGCACATTCAGCAATTAGCATGTGCATATTCTTTACAATTCTACATAAACATAGTATTTCTGTACATTGTGTGCCTTGTGACTGGGTACTGAGATCACATGCACAGGCGCTATTACTCATTTAATGGTGTAAATCTACAATGCGTCTAGCCACGTCAGCAACCCCAGTAAACCACAAGTAGTCAGAGGATAATGCTTGGATGGCATTAGTTAGATGCAGTCTTTTAATCTTTGTTTCCTCTTAGAGTTATAGATTCATACAGCACATTAACAGGCCCTTCAGTCTAACGTATCTATCACGATTGTGTTGCCCATCTTCCTGTGTTTACCCATTGCCCTCTAATCTTTGTCCATCCATGGACTTTGCTAGATAGCCTTTGAATGTTGCTAATGTTCAAAGTTCAAAGCAAATTTATGATCAAGGTACATAAATGTCACCATGTACAACCCTGAGATTCATTTTCTTGTGGGCATACTCAGTAAATCTATAGAATACTAACCATAACAGAATTAATGAAAGACTCTCCAACTTGAGCATGTGACCAGAGTGCAGAAGAGTGCAAACTGTGCAAATACAAAAAGAAGAAATAATAATAATAATATGTAGAATTATAGGGAAGTACAGCACAGAAACAGGCCCTTGAGCCTATCTAATCCATGCCAAAACCATTTAAACTGCCCACCCCTCCATTGACCTTCACTGGAATCATAAACCTCCATATACCTATCCAAACTTCTCTTAAGTCTTGAAATTGAACTTGTATGCACCACTTGTGCTGACAGCTCATTGCACACTCTCACGGCCCTCTGAGCGAAGAAGTTTCCCTTAAACTTAATAAGCAATACATATTGTACATGAGGTGACGAGTCCTTGAAAGTGAGTCCATTGATTGTGGGAACATTTCAATGATGGGGTCAGTGAGGTTGAGTGAAGTTATCACCTTTGGTTCAAGAGCCTGATGGCTGAGGGGTAGTAACTGTTCCTGAATCTAGTGGCAAAGGTCCTGAGGCTCTAGTATCTTCTTCCTGATGGCAACAGCAACAGCAGAGTATGTCCTGTGTGGTGGAAGTCCCTGATGATGGATGCTGCTTTTCTGTGACAGTTTTCATGTAGATGTGCTCAATGGTGGGGAAGGCTCTACCCCTGATGGATTGGGCCGTATCCGCTATTTTTTGTAGGGTTTTCCATTCAAGGGTATTGGTGTTTCCATATCAGGCTGTGATGCAGCCAGACAATATACTTTCAACTACTCTAACGTAGAAGTTTCTCAAAGTTTTAGATGTCAATCCAAATCTGTGTTCACCTCAATCACTATTTCTGGCAGCTCTTTCCAAATACACACCATCCTCTATGTGAAGAAGCTACTCCTGATATCTGTTTCTCTTAAATCTTTCACCACCCTAGTCTCAAACTATGCCCTCTTTTAGCAACCTCTCCCTGCAAAAAAAAACACTGTGCTTTCATCCTATCTACGCTTCTTATGATCTTGACTACCAGGTCACCTCTCAATCTCCTACATTCCAGGAAATGAGATTCTAGGTGACACAGCCCCTCCATGTAATTCAGGCCCACCAGGTCCAGGCATATCCTTGTAAATCTTTTCTGCAGTTTTTATACCGTAGTAACATCTTTCCTATTACAGGACAACCAAGATTGTGCACATTCTCCAAATGCAGCCTCACCTACTTTTATGTAACTGCAGCGTATGCAGTGCCCTGATTGATGAAGACCAGCATGTCAAACATGTCAGACCAGGATATCATTACCTTGTGTATCTGTGATGCTGCTTTTAGTGAACTATGCACTGCGCTCCTAGGTACGTTGTTCCATAACACTTCCCAGGGGCCCAACCATTCACTGTACAAGTCCTACTGTAGTGTGATATCTCACATATATCTTGATTGAAAGCCGGTTGTTAATCATTGGCCCACATGCCTAACTTGTCAGGATTGACCATAGAGGTTGTGTTCCAGTTGTCTACATGATTCACAAGTCGGCACGTAAACGAGGCTAGCACAGTATGGAGAACTGACTCCCCTCTCCACGCAGCTGATAAGTTTAAAGGAACGGCAGATGCTAATACATTTTGCCACCAGTGGCATTGCAGGAGTCAACATTGAACTTAACGAGAGACTCCAGCTTCATATTTTCCTCAGGGTTTACTCCGAAAGCTTCCTCATGAGTGGGTATAGCTATGCTGGAAGCAACTGATTGCCAATGTCATACAACATGGGACTAATGAACGAACATAGGCAATGTGATTGAGATTGGTGTACTGCTTTGATGCTGAGTTGCAATTCACTCTGATAATAGTAAGAAATGTCATCAAACTTTATGCTGCTTTTCTGGGCAGTGGAATGTTAAAAAAAAGTGCCCTACATCTGGAAGTCAGGCAGCATCTATGGAGGGAAACAAACAGTTGACGTTTCGGACTGAGACCCTTCATCAAGACTAGAAAGGAAGGGGGAAGAAGCCAGAATAAGAAGGTCAGTGGAGGAGTACAAGTGGTGGTTGACCAATTGAGGGGAATGGTGAGTATGTTTGGGATGGAGGGATGAAGTCAGAAACTGGGAGGTGATAGGTGGAAGAGGTAAAGGGCTGAAGAAGAAGTATGAAAGAAGAGGAGAGGAAGAATGGGAAGAAGGAGAGAATGACGGGCAAGCGAGAAAGAATTGAGAGGATAACCTGAATGAGGAATGGGAAAAGAGAGAATGAGAGATGGAGAAATTATTGGATGTTGAAGGCATCAATGTTCGTGACATCAGGTGATGCTACCTGACCTGCCGAGCATTTTGTGTGTTGCTCAACATTTCCAGCATCTGCAGAACCTCTTGTATTTATGCTGTACATCTGGCTGTCTTATGCCTGCGTTAGAATGACGGTTAAAAGCAAAATAGGACTGAGTTTAGACTTGTCAAAATTCCACTCCGTTGCCAAATATGAGGATGCAAAGATATTACTACACTTTCTTATGATTTCTTTGTTTCTGCTTATTTGCCCACAGCTGATCAGATCAAATATGAACAGGAACTTAGTGAATTTGTCTTTAATTAGGAAATAGATGGACATCCTGTTGTCAGTTCCCATTTGTATTGGGCTGATCGCCACCCAAATTGTGTCTTCCCCCTTTATCAAACATTGTGCATAATCAGTGTTTCCAGTTCTAACTTCAGTCTTACTGCTACCTTGAATATTTATTTATCTAAAGTGACGGTATTTAGCTTTTAAATACACTCATGCCCACTTTATTAGGTGCAGGAGGTACCTTTAAAAATAAATGTTAAAGTTAACCGATGGGGTTTGGACTGGAGTGCAGATCATGAAAACGTGATCAAGATAATGATTTCCACGATGGGTGACTGGAATGGACTCCCAGGTTTGGTAGTGGAAATGGGCACGATAGTGGAGTTTAAGAGACATTTGGAAAGACACAGGAACATGCAGGGAGTGGAAGAATATTGAAGTGTTTACAAGCAGATTGATTTGCCATCAGGGTAGGCACAGGTATTGTGACCCAAAGGGCTGTTCATGTGCTGTATTGCTCTACGTTCTCTGTGACACTAAAGAATCGCTAAGTGGTGATAAAGACATTTGGGGGGCCAGCCTACATACATTGGGATATCGACTGTAAGAGCATTGAGCTCCTGGTACAATATTAGTCGGACCACTGCTGAATACTGTGTATGTACACCCAGTAGCCACTTTATTAGTGTATGTTCAAGCTGCTGATGTCGCCCATCCACTTCAAAGTTCGATGTGTTGTGCATTCAGAGACACTCTTCTGCACGCAACTGTTGTAACGCATGACTATTCGAGTTACTGTTGCCTTCCTGTCAGCTTGAACCAGTCTGGCCATTCCTCTCTGACCTCCCTCACTAACAAGACATTTTTTCTTACAGAACTTCGGCTGGGTGTTTCATTAATGAGCAGGTGTACCTAATAGAGTGGCCACTGATCTTACATGAAGTCACTGCCTCCCTTCCACCAATTGTCTCCTCTCTTGTCTAAAGGTCATGGCTTCAAGTTCCATGCTGAGAAATCGACGTTCAGCCCACATAACTGAGTGCTCAAAAAGTTGGAGGTGCTAGGAAGTCCTACCTTTCAAACAAGATGTTAAGCGAAACACTGTCTCTTTATTGATATTCTCAAGATGTGAGGGCATTTCATCCATAGAGTTGTGCAGCACAGAACCAGGTCTATTGACCCACCCATTGTGTCTATCTACACCACTGCTATTTACCCTCATTAGGCCTTCTGTGCCTGTCGAATTGTTTCTCGTGTTGTAAGATTAATTGTTGTCACCAACTCTTTAGGGTATACATTCCACCTCCAGCCACCTCTGTGTGTAAAAACATCTCCTCAGATCACTTCTCAACCTGCTACCTTTCTCCTTAAACCTTCTTATCTTAGCCAAGTATTTTAATATCCGAAGCAACACACACAAAATGCTGGAGGATCTCTGCAGGTCAGGCAGCATCTGTGGAGGGGAATGAACAGTCAATGTTTCGGGCCAAAACCCTTCTTCAAGACTGAGAAGGAAGGGGGAAGATGCTGGAATAAAAAGGTGGGAGAGGAGGGGAAGGAGGCTAACTGGAGGGTGATAGGTGAAGGCAGGTGGATGGGAAAGCTCAAGGGCTGGAGAGGAAGGAACCTGATAGGAGAGGAGAGTGGACCATAGGAGAAAGTGAAGGAGGAGGGGACCCAGGGGCAAGGAATAGGTAGGTGAGAAGGGGTAAATGTTCAGAGTGGGGAATAGAGGAGGTGGGGGGGGAAATTTGTTTAGCAGAAGGAGAAATTGATGTTCAAGCCATCAGGTTGGAGGCTACTCAGGTGTCAACAGAATGTGAATTCAGATTGAGATTTATTTATCATGTGTACATCGAATCATAGAGTGAAATGCATCATTTGTGTTAACAATCAATACACCTGAGGATGTGCTAGAGGCAGTCCACAAGTGTTGCCATGCATTCTGACACCGAAGTAGTGTGCACAGTCTTCAGCAGAACAACAACAACAAAACAAACCCCTTTCCCATTCCTCTCTCTCTCCCTCTCACACAGATACCCAAGCTACAGGCCCATGTCCTCGGCCAGGGCCATCAAAATGACAACCACTTGCTGAGGGTGGGGTGGGAATGCGCGTATAGATTCATTAGCTGTAAATTTTCTGCTGTTTGTGGACCTTTAGCTATTTAGCTGTCGTGATTGACTGCTGTGCAATTGGAACTGCACTTCAGAAATACTTATTTGTCTGAACTACATTTAAAAGTTCTTACAGATCCTGAAATATTGTCTCAAGATTCAAAATTGTTTATTGTCATTCCGCAGTACACAAATGTAAAGGGAAACTAAATATTACTCCTGGTCCAGTGCAGTATAAAAACACAATAAGCATAAAGAACACAAAACGTGTAAATACATAAGATTATCTTACATACATAGACTGATTGAATGTCCATAAAGTGATGCTGGGTACAGGAGTATCTGTACATAAGGTGACTCTGACCGGAAGTAAAGTGGTGGTGATGGGATGTGATAATGGGTGGAGGTGTTGAATGGGTAGAAGTAAGTTCTCTTTTCTTTTACAGAAGGAGGTTCTGAACCAGGTTTTGCTGTACATCGCATTTCTTAATAGGCACATCAGCAATGCTAAGTCCCTGCTAAAGAATCATTCTGTGGAGATAGATGAAAATGGTGAGCACACGGAATCTCAACTGAAGAACCACCTTTACATTCTACAACCGGACCGCAAGTTACCAGAATCTTATGTGTACCTGGCATGGTGGGCTAGTGTTAGTTCCTTGTCCCAGGCTCACGCTTGACAGCACATTGATAAGTAGAATCATAGAGCACCAAGGCACAGACACAGGTCCTTTGTTCCACCTGGACCATGCAGAACAGTTATTCTACCTAGTGCCATCAACCCTCACTAAGACCTTCATACCTCTCCCATCCATGTACTTATCCATATGTTGGAATCATATCTGCATCCACCACTTTTACCAGCAGTCTGTTCAATACTCTGCCAACCTCAGAATGAAGTTCCCCTTACATCCCTGAAGAAGGGATGTAGAATTCTGAGACTGAGAATCCCAAGGTACTCTTGGGAATTTTGGGACTTGCTGATGCAATGTGTGATCATTATGAGTTATTTTAGTTAAGGGACAATTTATTGTTCATTCCTTGTCATCTTTAAACTGCTGCTTGAAGGATATAGAAATATCTCTTGTACCAATGTGTTAAAAATACAAGTTTGGCCTCTGGGGTCTCTCCTTTCTGATGGAAGAATAAAAAAATAAAATTAAAAAACCAACCAGAGCAACATAAAAATGCTGGAGGAACATCTATGGAGAAGAATAAACAACAGATTTCAAGCCAGAACCCTTCATTGGGACTCGGCCTGAAATGTCAACTGTTTATTTCCTTCTATCGATGCTGCCTGACCTGCTAAGTTCCTCCAGCATTTTGTATTACTCTGGATGTACAGCATCTGCAAAAATCTATTGTGTTTATGAAAAACGGATGATATATTTGAATTAAGGTCAAAGCCCACAATACACAGATCTCTGCAGCCCTACTCCCTGAGAAAATAATTTTGCTGATTTAACTTTCAAAATATTCATAACCTTTTGGATTAATGAGCTGTGAATGGGTCAGATGACCTTTTCTCATTTCAATGTATCCTTTTTAAATATTGACCATCCCTACATAAGGCCATAAAACATAAGAGATAGGAGCAGAATTAGGCCATTTGGCCCACTGAGTCTGTTCCGCCATTCATCATGGTTGATCCATTTCCCTGTCAAACCCAATCTCCTGCCTTCTCTCCATATCTCTTCATACCCTAACTAATCAAAAATATATTAACCTCTGCTTTAGTTATTCCCAATGACCCTCCACAGCCACCTGTGGCAATGAATTCCACAGATTCACCACTCTCTGGCTTAAGAAATTCCTCCTCATCTCTATCCTAAAGGGTCATCCTTCTATTCTGAGGCTGCATCCACTTGTCTTAGACTCCCCCACCATAGGAAACATCCTCTCTATTGAGGCCTTTCAACATTCGAAAGGTTTCAATAAGATTCTTCCCCCCCCCCCCCCATTCTCCTGAATTCCAATGAGTAACAGGCCCAGAGTCATCAAATGTTCCTCATCTGATAAGCCATGCCTTTATCACTACCCTCTCCAACCCCTACAAGGGGTGATGTCTCAGGAAGTTTACAACCATCATCAGGAACTGGGCTTTACCCCCTTCTCTGGGCTTTACCCTCTTCTCGATGCTGCCCTCAGGCAGGAGATACAGAAGCCTAAAGACCCACACCTCAGTGTTCAACAACAGTTCTCTCCCCACTGCCATCAGACATGGAAATACCCTAACATTCCCTCATCTTTATATTTCTTCAACTTGCATCAGTGTTATTATACTTATCTTGTTATGTAAATTATGTATTTAATTATGTAAACTTATGTTAATTTAAATTCATTGTAACTTGCCTTTCTCATGTTGGTAATGTACTGTACTACTGCTGCAAGGTAAATTTTCATGGCATTCATATTCTGGACCCCATTTATACCCTTCTCCAAGAATTATCACCTTGTCATGGTGGAGAATCTTGTGAGTTCCTGAGATCCTGAGAGCGATGCTGGTAGGGTCACCCATGGTGGTGAGGTCAAGGGAGGAAATTCCAGATAAAGAGCGATCCAACCAAGACCTCAGTGGTGGAGCTGGCTGAGGATGATGACACATAACAATGGCAGTGGGAGGAAGGCTGCAGCAGTGAAGGGTCCCCAGTTGTTTGGATGCTATGCCACTGGACCCTGACCCTGACCCCGATCTGTCAAGGACCAAGTGGTGGCTGTCTCCCCATGTTACACACAAGGTTACATCCAGGTGTTCTCAATAAGGGAATAACCCCTTAGGAGAGCATCATACTCACTACCAGTACTACCCTGGGTATGCTTGCCCATGGCAATAAATGTGAACTTGAGCCTTTTACAGCCTCAGGATCTTCCAAGGTCATTTTGCTGTTTCACCTCTCCCTTACCAACTCTGATCTGCAATATCAGTCAAAGTTAGATAGATAGCTTTTGCACTGAATTGGCTTGTAATGTTTTTGCATGTAAAAGGTAAGATGTAGAAGGAAATTATTTATTTAACATTTCTTTCATTAATAGCTATGCTAATTTTTCTTTGCTAGAATGCTGCTTAAACAGAGTGGAGTCTACAAGTACAGAGGAGGCTGTTCAGAGTAATACAGAAGAGATAAGCAGTCCTTCCTCATCTCCAAGCTTCAAGAAAATGAGGCTGAGGAATATCTGTTCCAAATCTAGGAAAAAGAAGTGGGTGGAAAAGACAGGTATGGAATTCTGGACATGGATTCATCTATTATAGAACATAGAACACTACAGAACAGGAACAGGCCTTTCAGCCCACAATATTGTGCCAAACCAATTAAATTAGTCATCATATGGTTAATTAAAATAATCTCTTTGGCCTACACGATATCCATAGCCTTTAATTGTCCTCATATTCATATGTTATTTAAAGGTCTGTTAAAAGTCTTTAATGTTTCTGCCTCTACCACCACTCCAGGGAACGCATTCCAGGCACTCACCACTCTCTATGTTAAAAAACTTGCCCTTCGCTTTTCCTTTGAAATTACCCCCTTCACCCCAAATGCATGCTCTCTAGTATTAGACATTTCAATCATTGGAAGAAAGATACTGTCTGTCTACTCTATCTATGCTCCTCATAATCTTATAAACTCCCATCACATCTCCCCTCATCCTCTGCTGCTCCAGAGAAAACAATCTAAGTCTGTCCAACCTCTTGTTGTGAAATATGCCCTCTAATCCAGACAACGTCTTGGTAAACCTCTTCTGCACCATATCCAAAGCCTCGTCATCCTTCCTATAAAGGGGCAAAAAGAACTGTATGCAATACTCCAGGCTCAGCCTAACTAGGGTTTAATAAAACTACAACATCCTGACTTTTGAACTCACTACCTCGACTAATAAATTCAAGCATGCCATTTGCCTTCTTAACCACCCTATCAATCTGTGTAGCCACTTTCAGGGAGCTATGAACTCGGACCCCAAGATCCCTCTGCTCATCAAATTGTTAAAGATCTTGCTCTTAACAGTGTACCGTCGCTTCGCATTTGACTTACCAAGGTGCAATGCTTCACTTTGGCCAAGTTTACACCCATATCTGCAACTTATCTACATCCCATTGGATTCTTTGCCACTTTTCTATACTATCCACACCAGTGATCATCTGCAACACACCCATCTACATTTTTATCCAGATCATTTTATACATCACAAACACCAGCAGTCTCAGTACAGATATCTGCGGAACACCACTAATCACAGATCTCCAGCTACAATAAGTCCCTTCATCCACTATCCTCTTTCTCCTATGGACAAGCCAGTTCTAGACCCAAATGGCCAAATCACCTTGGATCCCATGCATCTCAATCTTCTGGATGAGCCTCCCATGAGGGACCTTGTCAGACGTCTTACTAAAATCCATGTGAACAATACCCTCAGCTACCATCATCAATCACCCTTATCATCTCTTCAAAAGAACTCAGTCGTGTTAGTAAGACACGCCTTACCCCACACAAAGCCATGCTGGCTTGCTGTAATTAGGTCATATAACCATATAACCATATAACAATCACAGCACGGAAACAGGCCATCTTGGCCCTCCTAGTCCATGCCGAACCCTTAATCTCACCTAGTCCCACCTACCCGCACTCAGCCCATAACCCTCCACTCCTTTCCTGTCCATATACCTATCCAATTTTACCTTAAATGACACAACTGAACTGGCCTCTACTACTTCTACAGGAAGCTCATTCCACACAGCTATCACTCTTTGAGTAAAGAAATACCCCCTCGTGTTTCCCTTAAACTTCTGCCCCCTAACTCTCAAATCATGTCCTCTAGTTTGAATCTCCCCTACTCTCAATGGAAACAGCCTGTTCACGTCAACTCTATCTATCCCTCTCAAAATTTTAAATACCTCGATCAAATCCCCCCTCAACCTTCTACGCTGCAATGAATAGAGACCTAACTTGTTCAACCTTTCTCTGTAACTTAATTGCTGAAACCCAGGTAACATCCTAGTAAATCATCTCTGCACTCTCTCTAATTTATTGATATCTTTCCTATAATTCGGTGACCAGAACTGCACACAATATTCCAAATTTGGCCTTACCAATGCCTTGTACAACTTTAGCATTACATCCCAACTTCTGTACTCAATGCTTTGATTTATAAAGGCCAGCATTCCAAAAGCCCTCTTCACCACCCTATCTACATGAGACTCCACTTTCAGGGAACTATGCACAGTTATTCCTAGATCTCTATGTTCCTCTGCATTCCTCAATGCCCTACCATTTACTCTGTATGTTCTATTTGGATTATTCCTGCCAAAATATAGAACCTCACACTTCTCAGCATTAAACTCCATCTGCCAACGTTCAGCCCATTCTTCTAACCGGCATAAATCTCCCTGCAAGCTTTGAAAATCCACCTCATTATCCACAACACCTCCTACCTTAGTATCATCGGCATACTTACTAATCCAATTTACCACCCCATCATCCAGATCATTTATGTATATTACAAACAACATTGGGCCCAAAACAGATCCCTGAGGCACCCCGCTAGTCACCGGCCTCCATCCCGATAAACAATTATCCACTACTACTCTCTGGCATCTCCCATCTAGCCACTGTTGAATCCATTTTATTACTCCAGCATTAATACCTAACGACTGAACCTTCTTAACTAACCTTCCATGTGGAACTTTGTCAAAGGCTTTGCTGAAGTCCATATAGACTACATCCACTGCCTTACCCTCATCAACATTCCTCGTAACTTCTTCAAAAAATTCAATAAGGTTTGTCAAACATGACCTTCCACGCACAAATCCATGCTGGCTACTTCTAATCAGATCCCGTCTATCCAGATAATTATAAATACTATCTCTAAGAATACTTTCCATTAATTTACCCACCACTGATGTCAAACTAACAGGTCTATAATTGCTAGGCTTCCTTCTAGAACCCTTTTTAAACAATGGAACCACATGAGCAATACGCCAATCCTCCGGCACAATCCCCGTTTCTAATGACATATTAAAGATCTCCGTCAGAGCTCCTGCTATTTCTACACAAACTTCCCTCAAGGTCCTGGGGAATATCCTGTCAGGACCCGGAGATTTATCCACTTTTAAATTTCTTAAAAGCGCCAGTACCTCCACCTCTTTAATTGTCATAGGTTCCATAACTTCCTTACTTGTTTCCCACACCTTAGACAATTCAATATCCTTCTCCTTAGTGAATACCAAAGAGAAGAAATCATTCAAAATCTCTCCCATCTCCTTCGGTTCCACACATAGCTGACCACTCTGATTCTCTAAGGGGCCAATTTTATCCCTCACTATCCTCTTGCTTTTAATATAACTGTAGAAACCTTTCGGATTTACTTTCACCTTATTTGCCAAACCAACCTCATATCTTCTTTTAGCTTTTCTAATCTCTTTCTTAAGATTCCTTTTACATTCTTTATATTCCTCGAGCAATTCCTTTACTCCATGCTGCCTATATCTATTGTAGACATCCCTCTTTTTCTGAACCAAATTTCTAATATCCCTTGAAAACCATGGTGCTCTCAAACCTTTAACCTTTCCTTTCACCCTAACAGGAACATAAAGATTCTGTACCCTCATAATTTCACCCTTAAATGACCTCCATTTCTCTATTACATCCTTCCCATAAAACAACTTGACCCAATCCACTCTCTCTAAATCCCTTCGCATCCCCTCAAAGTTAGCCTTTCTCCAATCAAAAATCTCAACTCTAGGTCCAGTCCTGTCCTTCTCCATAATTATATTGAAGCTAATGCTATTGTGATCACTGGACCCGAAGTGCTCCCCAACACATACATCTGTCAGCTGACCTATCGCATTCCCTAACAGGAGATCCAACACTGCCCCATCTCTAGTCGGTACTTCTATGTATTGTTGCAAAAAACTATCCTGCACACATTTCACAAACTCTAAACCATCCAGCCCTTTTACAGAATGAGCTTCCCAGTCTATGTGTGGAAAATTAAAATCTCCCACAATCACCACCTTGTGTTTACTACAAATATCTGCTATCTCCTTACACATTTGCTCTTCCAACTCACGCGCCCCATTAGGTGGCCTATAATACACTCCTATCAGTGTTACTGCACCTTTCCCATTCTTCAATTCCACCCAAATGGCCTCCCTAGAGGAGCTCTCTAATCTATCCTTCCAAAGCACCGCCATAAGATTTTCTCGGACAAGCAATGCAACACCTCCTCCTCTGGCCCCTCCTACTCTATCACACCTGAAGCAACTAAATCCAGGAATATTTAGTTGCCAATCACACCCTTCCTGCAACCATGTTTCACTAATAGCTACAACATCATAATTCCAGGTATCAATCCACGCTTTAAGCTCATCCACCTTTCTTACAATGCTCCTAGCATTAAAATAGATACATTTAAGATACTCTCCATCTCCTCCTCTCTTTTGATCCCTAACAATGCATTCAAATTTATTATCCTTTTCTTTCTTCTCCCCTACATCTTCGGGCTGAGCGCATCCCTTCTCCATCACCTGCCTTTCCTCCCTCACACACTGTCTATTTACTTGCTCCACTGGTGAACTAACCTCCTCTCCCATAGTCTCCTCAAATTGATTCCCACCCCCCATCTTACTAGTTTAAAGTCCGCCCTGTAGCCCTAGCAAACCTCCCCGCTAGGATTATGGTCCCCCCACGATTCAAGTGCAACCCGTCCTTCTTGAACAGGTCACTCCTGCCCCAGAAGAGGTCCCAATGATCCAGAAACTTGAATCCCTGCCCCCTGCTCCAATCCCACAGCCACACATTCATCCTCCACCTAATTCTATTCCTACTCTCACTGTCGCGTGGCACAGGCAGTAATCCCGAGATTACTACCTTTGCGGTCCTTCTTCTTAACTGCCTTCCTAACTCCCTATACTCTCGTTTCAGGACCTCTTCCCCTTTCCTTCCTATGTCATTGGTACCTACATGTACCACGACCTCTGGCTCTTCACCCTCCCACTCCAGGATATCTTGGACGCGATCAGAAACGTCCCGAACCCTGGCACCAGGGAGGCAAATTACCATCCGGGACTCCTGGTCACCTCCACAGAAACGCCTGTCTGAGCCCCTGACTATTGAGTCCCCTATTACTATGGACCTCTTTCTTCTAACCCTACCCTTCTGAGCTACAGGGCCATCCTCTGTGCCGGAGGCTCGGCCACTGTCACTCCCACCAGGTAGGCTGTCCCCCCCAGCAGTACTCAAACATGAGTACTTATTGTCAAGGGGTACAGCCACTGGGGTACTCTCTAGTACCTGCCTCTTCCCCTTCCTGACTGTAACCCACCTATCTGCCTCCCATGGTCCCGGAGTGACCACCTGCCTGTAACTCCTCTCTATCACCTCCTCACTCTCCCTGACCAGGCGAAGGTCATCGAGCTGCAGCTCCAGTTCCCTAACTCGGTCCCTCAGGAGCTGCAGTTCGGCGCACCTGGCGCAGATGTGGATGTCCGGGAGGCTCGGAGACTCCAGGATCTCCCACATCCGACACCGAGAACAACAAGCTGCCCTCACACTCATACCTCCCAAATAACTGAAAATACAAGAACTAAAAGATAAGCCTACTGTGCCCTCTTCCACCTAAGCCCTCTGAGCCCAAGCCCTACACTCTGCGCCCGGCTCACTCCGCTGCCCGCAAACGAAGCTGCCCGCTTCTTAAGGCGGCGTTCTTTATATATCTTCCCTCCTTCCCGGGCCTCCTTCACGCGCCTGCACAGTCCCGCCTCTCAGAACTCCGATCTGAGAAGCAATTGGACAATTTGAAAATGGCCGCCGCCGCACTTCCTCTCAAGCCTCGCTGTCCTCTTCCAAAAGAGAACTACCTCACTCAGTATCTCCTTTATATATCTTCCCTCCTTCCCGGGCCTCCTTCACGCGCCTGCGCAGTCCCGCCTCTCAGAACTCCGATCTGAGAAGCAATTGGACAATTTGAAAATGGCCGCCGCCGCACTTCCTCTCAAGCCTCGCTGTCCTCTTCCAAAATCAAATTTTGGTTGTTCAAATGCTTATAACCCATAACCCTAAGAGTTCTCTCCAGTAATGTCCCTACCACTGATGTAAGATTCATCAGTCTATAGTTTCCAAGATTATCCTTGTTCCCTTCTTGAATAATGGAACAACATTAGCTACTCGCCAGTCCTCTGAGATCTCACCTGTGGCTAGAGAGGACATGAAAATATTGGTCAAAGCTCATCTCTTGCCTTTCTCAATAACTTGGGGTCTTTCTCATCAAGCCCTGGGGACCTATCCACCTTAATACTCTTTAAGAGACCCAACGCTATCTTCTCTACCTTGAAATGCCCTAGCATATTGATACTCTCAGCACTGATCATCCTAACCTCCATGTCCTTCTTCTTGGTAAATACTGATGTAGAGTACTCATCCAGGACCTCACCTGCATCTTCCACAACCAAGCAAATGTTTCCCCTTTATCCTTGAGAAGTCCCACCCTCTGCCTAGTTATTGTCTTGCTCTTGATGTATGTATGGAATGTCTTAGGCTTCTCTTTAATCCTATTGTCAAAGACTTTTCATGGCCCCTCTTGACTTTCCTAATTCCCTTCATGAGTTCTTTTCTGGCTTCTTTATAATCTTCAATGGCTGTGTTTGATTATAGCTTCTTAAGCTTTACATATTTTTCCTTCTTCTCTTGACAAAATTCATCAACTTCATTAGACATGCAAGGTTCTCCTTGTCCTTCATTCTTACTGGAACATACCTGTCCTGTACTCTGTACAGATGGTCTTAGAACCTTCCACATGTAGGATATGGGCTTGCCCCAAAACTGTTGTTCCCAATTAACTCTCCTGAGTTGTTGTCTGATTTATCTTGTTCCAATTTAATACTCTCCGCCAAGGTCCATACTTATGCTTGTCTATAGCTAGCTTAAAACTTCGGGAGTTGTGTTCACTGTTCCCTAACTGTTCATTTACTGAAAGTTTTGTCATTTGGCCGGGCTCATTACTCAATACCCAGTCCAGTATAGCCCCTCCCTTGTTAGACTATCTACACATTGATTTAAGAAACTCTCCTGGATGCACCTAACAAATTCTGCCTCATTTAAACCTCTTGCATTCAGAAGGTCTCTGTTTTTATGAGGGAATTTGAAGTTCCCCATGGCAACAACCCTATTGTTTTAATCTGCTGGCACGTCTGTTCCAGATCATAAACTCTGCTTATCAATATATCAGATGTTCCTGTTGACCCATGTAGGTGTCATTTTTTTGTTTCACTCAGTAACATATTACAAACTCAAAATAGGCATAGTTTTAGTGTGTGTGTGTGTGTGTGTGTGTGTGTGTGTGTGTGTTTTCTTATCCGCTGGTGGGGCTGTCAGGGCGCCACCATGACAAACTTTGTTCACCCAACAATACACACAAAATGCTGGTGGAACACAGCAGGCCAGGCAGCATCTATAAGGAGAAGCACTTCCGACGTTTCGGGCCGAGACCCTTCATCAGGACTGAAACTTTTTTCACCGATCTTTTTGGTGATTGCTCATCATACGGCGTGTCTTGGGCATCTGAAACCTGGCGGAGTCCATCCCTCTCCAGGTTTTTTGGAGCCGGCTGGATTCAAACTTGGGAGCTTTCACTCCAAAGTCCAGCACTGATGCCACTGCGCCACCAGCCAGCCAAGGTTTATGGTATCTGTATACCATAAACCTTGTATACTCATCAAATACTCAAAGTTCAAAGTAAATTTATTATCAGAGTACATATATGTCACCACGTACAACCCTGAGATTCTTTGTCTTGCAAGCACACTCAAGAAATCCATAGAATAATAACCATAACAGAATCAGTGAAAGACTGCACCAACTCGGGTATTCACCTCATCTGTGAAAGATAATAACTGTGCAAATTTATGTAACACCCTTGTAGGGTATTTCATTTAATAGTTTTCTATAGAAGCAGTGTGTTCTGCTGGTAGTGTTTGGATTACCGTAAAAGATAAGTGGTTGTGATGTTCAGCTTTGGAATGTCGGGTCAGCCAGTCGGGATGGTGGAATTGGGAGAAGGTTCAATAAAAAGCTGGGTGAAGAGGTTTTGTGACAGACACAAAAGGGGTTGGGACTCTTATTTGGTGGGAGATGGAGAGAGAAGATCAAGAGAACTGATGGTAGGATTCGATCCAACCAGAATGCGTGGTTCAATAGAAAATTCTTTTGGTAATCGGTGAATAGGAGTTGGTGCCATGAGTACAAGGATGCCTTCAGCTTTTGGAAGATTTGAGCTCCAACATTGTGCACATTTTACTGTTTTAATTATATTGGGCCTTTTTTCCCCTTTCTTCTTTAACAACTGTTTGATTAAGTTGATATTCATAAATACACCTTTCATATGCAGTGTACAATCTGTTATTTCATGCCGACGTGGGCAGCATTTACACAGTATTCACTCAGATTGGGGTGTGGGTGGTCGAAATATCCCAGCTCTCCTGGTCTGGTGGGACCCAAGTCATAGCAACCCAAGTCATAGAGTTTGAGAAAAGTGGTTTTCACACCACTGAATCATTGGCTTAGTGAGTGCTAACTAGCCCTGTTTCTAGAGACCCTGTAAAAAGGGATTTCATTCTGGGGGCTCATCCAGGTCCTGATTCACTAATACTGTGTATTTGCTGTAAGAATTAATGAAGTGGTTTGTGTGTTTAAGCCTGTGTTTAAACTAGTGCCCAGGAAAGGATTAAGATGCTTGATTATGGATGCTGTAGAGATTAAGCTTTGGTGTGATTCAAAAAGATATTATTCACAACTAATGCTTGTGTTCTGAGCGGGGTGGATATCCGCAGCCCAGATGAATTGCTGATTTGGAGTTTTTTCAGTTCCAGTATTAAAGATAGCTATGATCATGGAATGGTGGTTTGACCAAACAGCGTGCAAAGATGTTGATTTAGTTCAGACAAGCAATGCCATGATGGGAGTGAATCTACCTGTTACGATTGGGGCATCTAGAGAGGCGAGGCCATGGGCTGTTCATACTTTTAGAGAAGGGGAGTGTAGGCGAGGGTGTCAAACTGGAAGTCAAGTTTCCTGTAGCTGAGGGTGGAGACTTTAAAGACAAGTTGCTCTCATTTCTGCGGAGTGAGGGGAAGGAGTTGTCTGATGTGAAAGGCCTACTGAGTCCTTCAGCAAGTGGTGAAAACTCCAAGTTGGTTTTGGCAACTACCTCCCTTGTAGATAAATGCCAAAGTGCACCGGAGGAGATCCAAAGTTATTGTAGGCTGGGAATGTTTTTGGGAGTAAAGGCCATCCCCGAGGGGGAGGAGAAATATGAGGCTTGGGCAGAGCAGACATCTCAGTTGCTGGATGAGTGGCAGTGCTCAAATAACATGAAAAGACGGCGACTGAAGTTCAAAAGCTCCGGCTGCTGAGATGGCAAAGTCCTTAAAGGCAGAGGACCCATTTGCCACTTCTGTGTGCCATATGCAAGTGTTCGAAAATGTTTTAGGCATGAAGCGCAGCCCACTGGAGCTTATAGTGAGGTTCAGGTGTATATTCCAGGAGAAAGAGGAGAAACTGCCTACGTTTTTCAGATAGAAAGACAGCTGCTTTGTTTGCACCTTAAATGAACCATCCTACAGGCTAATAGAAATCAATTAAGGATGGACCAAGTGGCAAAGGTGCACAGTCATGTGACATGATTGCTTTAATCCTCTGATTGTCTTGTAGGTCACCCCCCCCCCCCCCCTGTTTGTTGAGCTGATCAGAAGTCAGAGAGGAGGAAATTGCACATGCAGTGGAGGAGGAGAGGAGGAGCTGGAGGGCTCTCAGTAGGGCAGTCTTTGGTAGTAGCCTCTGTTGCTGAAGCAGCTCCTAATGCCACACAGGTGGGAGTTCTGCAGGGTTTCTTGAAAGATTTAAAAGCTGAGGTATCTCAGTTATATGAACTGGTGTTCCCACCAGCCGATAGGGAGCTGGACCCAGTGGTGGGACGTTTTAAGTTCCTGTGAGTGGAGTCCCTTGATCAGGGGAGTGACTGGCATTGTCTGTTAAAACTGTGGTAAGGATGGACATTTCAAGCGGGAGTGTGAGGGACAGGAGAACCTTCCAAAAGCGACCAAGCGTTACTGAACCAGAAGAGGAAGTCGGGAAACTTTGGAGAGACCCAGTGAGGGAACAGCCTGGTGACTCAGGGGGATCACATTCCAATCAATGTATCAAGGGACACACCCAAGTGCCAAACCCTATTCCTGAATGCTTAGTGGGTTCAAGCTCTCATGTGTCCATACTTGACACACGTTTTCAGGTTACTCTACTATACAGATCCTTCTACAACTGGTATTTGATGCATTTACCTTTGACACCACTCAGTGCCTTAGAGCTTTGGGGCCTTAGTACTGATGACTACCCATATGATGGTTACTGGTCGTTGAAGCTGGAGTTCTTGGAAGCAGATTTTGGAGTAGCTGAGGACCTTGATTCGTTGGTGTTTGTCTGTCCAGACCTGTTTGAGAATGGTGAAGCTTTCATTCTTTTGGAACAAATATTCCTTTTGTGAGAAGGCTAGTGAGACCCTGCAAGGAGAAGATTGGAGAGAGTTTTCTGAAAACCTTGCCTATTCACTCAGTGTTCAGAGCTGTTCTTGAGAAAGTGCAAGCCCATCCTAGACTGGATGATGAGCACAAATGAGGACTGTGTGGTATACCCAGTCCAAACCCTTTGTGTTACGGCCTAGGGAAGTAGCCAGAGTGACAGGAAGCGCCAAATTTCCTGGAATGCCTGATGCCAAGGCCCTCCTTGTAAATGCACCGGAAGACCATGAAGAGGAGACACGTTTACCTGCTGGGGTACTGGTGAAGTCTGAACTGCAGAAACCATTGCTGTTAATGTAAACAGGATGACAATGATTGTCGGGAACACCTCGGAGAGAGATGTCACCCTCAGGTGGAGGATGCCGATAGCACATCTTTTTCCATTGACCATAATATCTAGTTTTCCTGTGAGAAAACCGGGGAGAGACAATCTCCTGGATCAGGAAAGTTAACAACAGACGTCTGTCAACTAAGTTGGACACATAGTCTCATGGGATGGAGTAGCTGCGGATCCGTCCAAGAAAGAGGCGGTGACCATATGGCCAAGGCCCAAGAATGGGAATGCTCTTCACGGTTCCTTGGGTCCTGTGGCTATTACTGGAGGTTCGTGAAGGACTACTCCAAAGTGAGTCACCCTTTGAATCAGCTTCTGTGCAGTTACCCCCTCTTGGGGAAAATAGGGAGGAGGACGAATGGAGAAGATGGTAAATTTTATCTTAGCCCTTTGGAGCCTTTTGGAGCAAGATGGGATGCCAAATGTGGAGAGGCCTTCCAATCACTAAAGGTACTGCTGACTAATGTACCTGTGTTGCCCTTTGCAAACCCCCAGTTGCCATATGTACTGCATGCAGATACCAGCCAAGAGGGCTTAGGAGGTGTGCTATATAAGGATCAGGGCACGGGTTTGAAACCTATCGCTTTTGTCAGCTGGAGTCTGTCACCCTCCGAGCGAAACTACTCAATGCACAAATCGGAGTGTCTGGCGTTGAAATGGGCTGTGGTGGATAAACTAAGTGACTATTTATATAGCACCAAGTTGGAGGTGAGGACTGACAACAATCCATTGACTTATGTCCTGATCTTGGCAAAATTGGATGGTCTCATCATTGGTTGGTGAAGTTGTCTGCCTATGATTTCAGCCTGGAGTACCAGCCAGGGAGCCAGAACATTGTTGCGGATATGTTGTCCCGACATTTGCATGAGGGGCTGGAAATGGACGGAGAGCGGGAGAGCATTCCTGCCACTGAAGTTAAAGCAAAGTGCCAGTTTTCTGCCATGGGGAAATCAGAGGCAAAGCTATGGCAAGATAGAGTTATGGATCATTTGGGGGCTTCTGGTTGCGCCATTCCACAAGCTTGCTGCGACTTGACCGCTCTGAATATGAAACTGTTGCCTACCTTGAGTAGTTGCGGCAGCTCAGTGAGATGATCCTTGTATAGGTACTGTTTGGTCAGCTGTTGCAGAGGAGGATATGGCCCAAGTTGAAAAGGTGAAACACCCTGCCACACCTCTACTGATGAGAGAATGGAGCAAACCAGGTTCTACACAGGGTCATCTCCCTTCAGACAGGCCTCAGCGTTCCCAGTTGGTTGTGCCTGAGAACCATCAGAGGATTGTGTGAGATCACTTCAAGATGATTCAGGTCTTTTGGATTTGACAAGACCTATGGAGTGGTCCAAGATTGGCTGTACTGGCCCCAAATGAAGCCTGAGATTGAAGAGTACTGTGTTGTGCTTTCGATATATTCGGAGGAAGATGCTGCCCATGAGGATCGCTCCCTTATCCCATTTACAAAGTGTGGGACCACTTGATTTAGTATGTATGGGTCTTCTCTCCCTAGAGCCTGATTCCAGCAACAGTGCGAATGTCTTGGTTATTACTAACCACTGCACCAGATATGCGCATGCCTTCCCTACAAAGGATCAGAGGGCATCTTCCATTGCCATAGTGTTATGGGAAAGTATTTCATTTATTATGACCTTCCAAGATGGATACACAGTGATTAGGGAAGGGATTTTGAGAGTAGGCTCATACATAAGTTACTGCGCGTGCTTGGAGTCAAGAAATCGAGGACCATACCTTATCACCGTCAGAGTGATCCCCAGTTTGAGGGGTTCAACTGGATTTCGCTAGAAATGCTCGGAACCCTGGATATCAGCAAGAAGTGCAAATGGAGTCAGCATATTGGGGATTTGGTCCACTATTACAACAGTACACAGAATGAATCTATTAGATTATCGCCATACTGTATGACATTGGGGTGTGAAGTGAGATTGCCTGTAGACCTCAGTTTTGGGATTAGCGGGGAAGACTTGCCACAGAAGTCCTATCTTAAGTATGTGTCTGACATAAGGAAGGAACTGCAAAAGGCTTATGAACTAGCAGAGTTCTCTGCTACCTAGCAGAATCAAGGAAACAAGAGGAAAAATGATTTAAAGGTTAGGCTCTCCCAACTGATGCCTAGAGACAGTCTTATGAGGAATTTGGGGCTACCGCTGGGTGGCTATGCCTTACGTAGTGGAGAGTCAGATGCCAAACCATGCCTGTTTTTCCAGATGAAACCAGAAGACGGGAATAGGCCTGCTAAAATTCTCCACTGGAATCTCACTTTACCTCTAGGGCAGGAGGTACGTATTGACCCAGAGCCTGACATGGACCCTACACCTAGTAGGAGGACTCTGCACCGAAGTGGGAGAACAGAGAGGCAATCAGTGGAGAAACCTGAAAGGGACCTAACCACTGATGCTGTACGGACTCAGAGGACGAGGACATGGGAATGTGGTACACGTTACCTTATGCAAACTCCCCAATAATTGATGAAGAAATTCCTGAAACTGCCCTTGCTGACTCAGAGGTAGCAGAGGGGACTTGAAGTAGTCAGGCAGACTCGATGCTGGACGATGAAGAGAAGCTGGGCTCTGGTGTAATTGGGGATGCAGCTAAGTACAGCCAAGTGACAGGGGAAATCTGAGTTGCTGGAAGGCACGAGTGATGCACAGGGGGAAGTCTCAAAAGGGCCAGGAAACCACCCAGACAGGCTGGCCTATAACACACAAGGGAACAGAAAGTTGTGTCTGTCCCCCTACGGAGATACGTCACTACCATTTACAAATGGATTGGAGGTCCTGACATCACTAAATTCCTTTTAAAACTGTGTTATTAATGATGAGCTGGTAAATTTCAAAGTCATGAGGACATGACTATTTTTGGTGGGTGGGGAGTGTAACACTCTGGTTAAGCTTTTGTTGCTAATGCTGTAGGGCATTTCATTTAATAGTTTTCTGCAGAAGCAGTGTGTTCTGCTGGTAGTTGGATTACCATTAATGATAAGGAATTATGATGTTTAGCTTTGGAATGTCAGGTCTGCCAATCAGGATGGTGGAATTGGGAGGAGATTCTAGAGGAAGCTGTACGAAGGGGTTTTGTGATGGACACTAAAGGGGTCGAGGCTCTTTTTCGGCAGGAGATGGAGAAAGAAGATCAAAACTGGCGGTAGGATTCGGTCCAACCGGAATGCACGATTCGATGGAGTCAAAGATGGAAAGTTCTGTTGGTAATCGTTGAATAGGAGTTGGCGCCATGAGTAAGGGACACCTCCAGTTTCTGGAAGATTTGAGTTCCAACTCTGTGCACATTTGTCTGTTTTAGTTTCAGTGGGCCCTTTTATTTTTTTTCCTTTCTTCTTTAACAACTGTTTGAATAAGTTGATATTTTTCAATACACATTTCTTATAATGGTGTTCAGTGTACAGTCTGTTATTTCTTGCTGAAGGGTAATTGCATGTGAACAGCATTTACACATTATTCACTCAAGTTGGGGTGCAGGTTGGTCCCAGCTCTCCGAGTCTAGTGGGACCCAATTCATATTCACCCTAGATGAACGGAGTTTGAGAAAAGTGGTTTTCTCACCACTGAGTCCATCGGCTTGTTAGTGAGGAGCTAACCAGCCGTGTTTCTAGAGATGCCTGGTTAAAAAGGAGTTTCATTTAAAAAGAAATACTAATAAATGAGCATTAAATACAGAGAACATGAGATGAAGAGTCCTTGAAAGTGAGTCCGTAGGTTGTGGCAACGTTTCAATGATGGGTGAAGTTGAGTGAAGTTATCGCCTTGGGTTTAAGGGGCTGATGGTTGGGTGGGGGGGGGGGGTAATAACTGTTCCTGAACCTGGCAGTGTGGGTCCTAAGGCTCCTGTTTCTTCTTCCTAATGGCAGCAGCAAGCAGAGAGCATGTACTGGGTGGTGGAGGTCTCTGATGATGATGTTTTCCTGTGACAGCATTTTGTGAAGATGTGGTCAGTGCTGGGGAGGACTTTACCCATGATGGACTGGGTCATAGCCACTACTTCTTGTAGGATTTTCTGTTCAAAGGCATTGGTGTTTCCATACCAGGCTGTGATGCAGGCCAGTCAATATACTCTGCGCCACACATCTATGGAAATCTGTTAAAGTTTTAGATGTCATGCCGAATCTTCCCAAACCTCTAAGGAAATAGAGGCGCCACTGTGCTTTCTTGGTAATGGCACTTATGTAGTGGGTCCAGGACAGATCTTCTGAAATGATAACATTGAGGAATTTAAATGGTTCTGTGATGTGCACTCTCCATAAACCTCTGGTTTCCTTCTCCTGAAATCAATAATCAGCTCCTTGTCTTGCCTACACAGAGTGAGATGTTGTTGTTATGCACCACTTAGCCGGATTTTCAATCTCCCTCCTATATGCTGATTCATCACCACTTTTGATTCAGCCTACAACAGTGCTGTCGTTGTACTCCCGGGACATATACTGCAAAGATCAGATAAAGAATAAATTTACATCTGTGCTGTGCTATCACACACTGAGAGAACACAGGTTTAGATACAGAAGAAAGCTCCTTTGCATTATTCCTCCAAACACTCCCAAGGCCAGATTTATTTAAAGGATAAATCTTCATATTCTTTTATCACCAAATACATGACAGACAAGATTAAAAGGAAAGGTTTAAAAGATTATCTTTATTTGTCATATCTACCTCAAAACATACTGTGAAATACTTCGTTGGCGTCAATGACCAACACGGGCCCAAGGATTATGCTGGGGACAGACCACAAGTGTGTGCCGTGTTTACAGCACCAACATAGCATGCCCATGATGCACTAACCCTAACTGTACGTCTTTGGAATGCAGGAGGAAACTGGAGCACCCAGAGGAAACTCAGAGAACATACAAACTCCTCAAGGAAGTGGCGGGAATTGAACCTGGATCTGTGATCACTCGCATTGTAAAGCGATTGCGCTAACCACTATGTTACCTTGTCCCTCCTATCAATGTTAAGTTCCCTCAGTTTAACAAAAATACTCCTGGGAAGTTACTGGATGGGTGAGAAATAGACCAAAGTTATCTCCCCATAAAACACCCCTTGGGTAGGTAGAAGGTAAAGTTCCCTATACTATAGAAGGAAGTATCTCTCTCAGTTCACCAAATTTTGTGATCAAAAGATTAAACTGACTCCACTCGTCTCAAGGTGGCTGAATCAGAAAGCAGAAACTTATTCTTGTGCACACAAGTATCCTTGACAGGACCATTGAGAGAAACACAATACATTTTATTTCACTTTATCAATTGTATGTCAGCTCACATCTTCCTCTTACCACAGAATGGCGACAGATGCTGAAATCACGCTGCTACCTTAACAGTGAGCCAGCCCATGAGAGCTATCTACAATCAGAGTTTCAGCATGAGGACAACCTGACGTGGCAAGGAATGTTGTTAGATACTACGTCGTCCAGCTCCTGTTCACAGGACAACACAGATGACCTCCAAGGCCACACTTTGTACCTTACTTTGTTGGAGGTGGCGGATTCAGGAGATCTTGAAAGTTTCAGCCTCGGCAACTTGGGTAACTACTTGAAAGAGTTTTCAGCCTCAGTGGGAGAAGTTTCTGGTCACTGTTTGTAGTGACGTATTAAATTCATGAAATAATCAATGTTTCAGTAATTAAATTGGAATATCCCCTCTCCTCTTCTAGTTTCTTCCCCCTTCCTTACTGGTTCTGATGAAAAGTCATGGTCTGAAGTTTTGAGTGTTTGTTTCCCTCCATGATGCTGCCTGATTTGCTGAGTTCCCCCATTGTTTTTACACTGTTGCTCATATTGAAACATTTCTTCAAAATGCAGCAATTTTTGTTCTGTGGACAGTCTTGAAAGCCATTCTGCATACTGTGAAGTTTCATCGAGGTGATTCAGAACAGAAGAAAGCAAAGGACAGAGAATGATCTGTTGCATCCACTGTGTAGGATTTGGAAATGGGCCAGGAGATACAGTCTGATATCCTGAAAGCTAAAGCAGCAATGATCAAGCAATGATCAACACCTTACATTTTAAAGAGGTTGTCAGGAGTAGTGGGGTGGAGATACATCTCTACTAAAGAAGGTGTAAGGCGTTCCTTCCCTCCGCTAGCTTGCAGGGCATCCTTGGGTAAAGAGTAACACTGGTGCATATCACAAGTCCTTGTTGTCCAGGCAGACAATCTCCAAGGAGTATTGATAATGGCTGGAGTCATCCATCTTGTAAGATCACTGGTCAGAAGAAGGCAATGGCAAACCACTTCTATTGAAAAATCAGCCAAGAACAATCATAGTTGTGGAAAGACCATATTGCCCACGTTATACAACATGGCACATAATGAACAAATGAGTCAGGAGAGCGATCAAAACTGTAGCAATATCTCCCAAAAGAAGCAAGATAATTCCTAAGCACAGATACTGCAAATCCAGAGGAACACATACAAAATGCTGGAGGAACTTAGCAGGTCAGGCAGAATCTATGGAAATGAATAAACAGTCCACGTTTCGGACTAGACCCTTCATCAGGACTGGAAAGGAAGGAGGAAGAGGCCAGAATAAGAAGGTGGGGGAGGGGAAGGAGGGCAAGCTACAAGGTGAGTGGGGAAGTGAGGAGTTGAAGTGAGGTGATAGGTGGAAAGGGTAAAGGGCTGAAGAAGGAGTCTGATATGAGAGAGAGTGGAACATGGGAGAATGGGAAGGAGGAGAGGCCTCAGGAGGTGATTGGCAAGTGAGAAGAGGGGGTGGTGGAGAAATTACTGGAAGTCAGAGAAATTGATGTTCATGCCATCAGACAGGAGGCTACCCAGATGGTTGTACATTACAAGGAGGTGTTGGGAGCAGACCAGAGAGCAGGACACAGACACAGATGTAGTATAAACAGAACAGTGTTTATTGATAGTTACTAGGAAGGCCAGGGAGTGGGAACAAAAATGTCAACATGAAGTAAACGTTGGATATCAAACCAGTAAAACCTGGACTAGGACTCGGACTCGGTCTTGGATCTTGACAGACTTGGAACTTGGATCTTGACTCGGACTCAGAACTTGACTGGGACTCAGCCTGGACTCGGAACTTGACTCGGAGCACAAAGCCTGGAACTGGAACACGGTTTGGAGCCAGGAACTGGACACGACTTGGAACTTGGACTTGGAGGACTTGGACAATAGGAGACAGACTACCCAACTTGGAGTAGCGGCAGATGGCCAGGCCTACTCAGCTGGAAGGACTTAGATGGCAGGCACTCGATTTGACCCAGGTACAGCGGACAACAGGCTCGCGACTCAACCCAGGAACTGCACACGGCTGGCTCCCGACTTGACCCAGTCTCAGCCAGCCATGAAAACGACAGAATTCGTATCTTACTTGGAATAGCGGCAAAACGGCCGGCAACTCAGCTGGACTTGAAAACGACTGAATTCACTAAGCGGCCACAGCACTGAAGCAACTGTGCTGTGATTCTCCATGATTCTCAGTGGCCCCTAGATGAGCAGAGCCGCCTTGCTGAGATGACTGGCTTTCAGTGACTGGTTACCAGTGATGAACTTCTGATCACGGTCCAGCAATGAGTACCTGTAACCTGGAGCCTTTTATACTGCCAGTTCAAAATGAAGATCAGGTGCCTTAATCAAGATGCCCAACGGAACATGGGGAAAAGGAAATAACTGGAATGAGGAGTCCACGGACCGGACCGTGACATTGTAAGGTGTTGCTCCTCCAACCTGAGAGTGTCCTTATTGTGGCTATATTGTGCCCATGCACCAAAATGTTGGAATGGGAATAGGGATTGGAATTAAAATGGTTGGCCATCAGGAAGCCCTGCTTGTTGCAGATGGAGTGAAGGTGCTCAACAAAGCTGTCCCCCAATTTACGACGGGTCTCCTCAATGTAGAGGAGGCTGCATCATGCACCAGATACAATAAACAACCCCAATAGATTTGCAGGTGAAGTGTTGCCTCGCCTGAAGCGACTGTTTGGGGCCCTGATTAGAGGTGAGGGTGGACTTGTATGGGCAGGTGAAGCACTTCTTCAGCTTGCAGAGTAAGTGCCAGGAGGAAGAATAGTAGGGTTTGACTTATGAACAAGGGAATCATAGAGAGAGGGAGGAGTGTTTAGTGATAGAATCCCATTGAAGATGACAGAAGTTGCAGAGAATGATGTGCTGGATGCGGAGGCTCATGGGGGTGGGAGGTAAATATACAAGGAACTCTATTCCTGTTAAGGCGGCGGGAAAATGGGGTGATTAATGATGTCTAGAAATGGAGAAGATGTGGGTGAGGGGAGCATCAATGGTAGAGGAAGGGAAACCCAGGTATTTAAAGAAAGAGGATATTTCTGATGTTCTAGAAAGGAAAGCCTCATCTTGGATACAGATGTGGCAGAGACATGTAGCAAGAAGTGTAAGTGTGTGTGTGTGTGTGTGTGTGTGTCGGTCTGTCTGTCTCTGTGGCAAAATAATTTCTCCACGAAACCATCCTAATGTGGATAAATATGACTAGTACAAAAATATGATCAGCACAGATATGATGGTATGATGTGCCAAAGGACCCATTTCTGGTATGTACAACTCTGATTAATTTCTGAAAAGCACTGTGATTGTGGAACAAAGCCCCGCAATATTTAAAGTTTGAATCCTGTTCAATATTCCTTTAGATCAGGGGTTCCCAACCTGGTGTCCATGGACCCCTCGGTTAATGGTAGAGGTCCATAGCATAAAGAAAAGTTTGTTTTTATTATGTACACCTCTAACATGTTACCTCTCATTCTCTTTCTCTGTAAAGAGAAAAAGCCCTCACTTGCTCAATCTATGCTCATAAGACATGCTGTCTAATTCAGGCAGCATCCTGGTAAATCTCCTCTGCGCCCCATTTATAAGCTTCCACATTGATGATGAGACGACCAGAGCAGAACTGAACACAAGAGTTGCAAGTGTGGTGTAACTGTAGCTTATAGAGCTGTAGCATTACCTCATGAAAGTCTTGAACTCAATCTGTTAACTAATGAAGACTAACACACTATATGCCTTCTAAATGACCTTTTTTTTATTTGCTCATGCTGATCAGATGCCAGATTGATTAACTATTCCTTTCCTTGGTGCTTGAGCAAACTTGCTCAAGTTTGAATGGGTGTGATATTTTGTTATGTTACGGCATTTAAATTTGTTTTTCATGAAAGATATGTGAATGAGAAGTCATTTGAGTTTTTCTGTCACTTGTACAGGGATACATAATAGCACAAAATACTCTAATGAAAACGATGAGGGGAAGACAGATTTGAGTCATGCTTCCAGCCTATATGACCCACCTGCCAGTCCTCCATGTCCAAGGTAACAAGCAAACATTAACCCTAAAGCAACACACATAAAACACTGCAGGAACTCAGCAGGTCAGGCAGCATCTATGGAAATGAATAACAGTTGACGTTTCAGGCAAGACCCTTCATCAGGACTGGGAAGGGAGGGGGAAGAAACCAGAATAAGAAGCTGGTGGGAGGGGAATGGGGATAGCTGGAAGGTGATAGGTGAAACCAGATGGGCGGGAAAGGTCAAGGGCTGGACAGGAAGGAATCTGATAGGAGAGGAGAGTTGATCATAGGAGAAAGGGAAGGAGGAAGGGACCCAGAGGGAAGTGATAGGTATGTGAGTAGAGGTGAGAGGCCAAAGAGGGGAATAGAAGAGGGGAGGTGGGAAATTTGTTTACCGGAAGGAGAACTTGATATTCATACCATCAGGTTGGAGGCTACCCAGATGAAATATAAGGTAACACACAAAGGAAGTGTTGGAGGGACTCAGCAGGCCAGGCAGCATCTATAGAAAAGAGTACATCTATAGAAAAAAGACAGCTGAAGGTTCTCGGCCCGAAACATTGACTGTACTCTCTTCCATAGATGTTGCCTGTCTATTGAGGTCCTCCAGCATTTTGTGTGTGTAACTTGGATTTCCAGCATCTGCAGATTTTCTTTTGTTTGTGATTGGAATATAAGGTGTTGCTTCTCCACCTTGAAGGTGGCCTCAACTTGTCACATGGTCTGACATGTCAGGATGGGAATGGGAATTAGAATTATAATGTTTAGCCACTGGGAAATTTCGTTTTTGATGGATGGACATTAACTGTATCTATCTTTTCAATTAAAGATTCTGATTAGTTGAATACAGTGCAGTCACAGTAGCTCACCTGTACCCCAAAATCATCACCTGGATGCAGGCCTATATTGGTTGTTCAAGTTGAATATTTTCACCCTCATTTTCAAGTCACTGCAGGGTCTCATCTTGCCTTCCTTTGTGATGTATGGGTGTACAGGGTGTCCAGGGAGGGGCAGCACCTCTGGTGAAGGGCTTGTAATGTCCAGGCTGGGCCAGCTCACTCACTTCTGGGTCACACAGGACACTCAGCTCTCACCTGTGGTTCCAAGTAGCTGTTTGCGTGCGACAGAGGCCATGCCTTTCGACCACTTCAACAGGCGTGCTAAACCAGGTGAGGGTAGCCAGTGGGCCTCAAACCCCGGTGAGCTAGGGATATGCCTTTCTTAGCATGCAAAGGCAGCTCTGGTGAACTGGGTGGATGAAATCTGCAGTGAGATCCAATGGCCAGGAAGGTGGTTCTGCAACACTCTGTGGAGAGTGAAGGATGTGACAAGACATAAAAGACACCATGGTCATCCACTGCAACCAAGGAAGACCCCAGTTTGTGACACTTGTTCGTACCTCTGGACCCGGACTTCTGAGATTGTGAGAGTGGAACTGCCCCCGTGCAACTCCTTTTTCACTTTAAAAACTCTCCCTCAGAAGTTTTCTGTCTTTGTCGGACACAATGGGCAACCACCATCACTCCAACCCTTCAGCCCTCAAGTTGCCGCACTGCTTTAATTCTGGACTTATTTCCTTTTCAAGATGCTAGGGTCTTGTTGGAATCTGTGATCTGCAGCTGCATTCAAACTGCATTCTTCACCAAAGTAGGTTCCCACTTTTGCAGCCTGCTGAGCGGCTGTTTTTGATTATCTCCAGGAGTGTCCTTTGGGGTGCAGCCTTGTGCGGCTTTACGGACCCGATTCCTCACCGGTCTCACCAAATGAAGACATTCTCCTCTATCCTCAAGCTTTTGTTAATTGTCATAGAAAGCAAAACACCAATTTTTATTTAACACACACAAAATGCTGAGGAACTCAGTGGATCGGGCAGCATCTTTAGAGGGAAATTAGCAGTCAATGTTTTGGGCCAAGAACCCCCTCATCAGGACAGTTTATTCTCTTCCATTGATGCTACTTAACCTGCCGAATTACTCCAGCATTTTCTGTGTGTGTGGTTCAAAATTTGCAGCATCCGCAGAACTGCTTGTGTATCAAATTTTGGCAAAATAATATTTCTGTGAAGTATATGGGAAATTTTATTATATTCTCAATAGTTGTCCACAGGCCAAAGGACCATAAGACATAGGAGAAGAATTAGGCCATTTGGCCCATCGAATCTGCTCTGCCATTTGACTTATCCCTCTCAATCTCATTCCCCTGCCTTTCCCACATAACACTTGATATTTTTACTAATCAAGAACCTATCAACCTCCGCGTTATTAAACCAATGATTTGGACTCCATTGCTGTCTCTGGTAATGATCTCCACAGATTCACCACCCTCTGGCTAAAGAAATACCTCCTCATCTCTGTTCTAATTGGTTGTCCCTCTATTCTGAGGCTGCACCCTCTGGCCCTAGACTCCCCCACTATAGGAAACACCTTCTCCATGTCCACTCTATCTAGACCTTTTAATATTCGATATGTTTCAGTGAGATCCCTCTCATTCTTCTAAACTCCAGTGAATACAGGCCCAGAGCCAGCAGTTCTCACACATTAACTCTTTCATCCCTGGGATCATTCTCACGAACCTCCTCTGGACCCTCTCCATTGCCAGGATATCCTTTTGTGGATAAGGGGCCCTAAAGTGCTTACATCAGAACATTGAAATGTCCTTCCAATACTGACATTTGCAGTTTTCTAACCAAATGGGTACTTCTTAAAATTATGGAGTATTTGTGCCTATTGTGGCTAAGATTATTCAATTCAGCCCAGGCTGTGATTTCAGGCTACATCTGTCTGGTCTGTATTAACTAGCCACATCAGTTACAGACTTCCAGTGTGACCAGAAAGTATATTAATAGAAGGTACGATTTGTGAATAACTAGTCTGCTAATACAGTTTGGATGTATGGGAAAGGAGGCAGGTAAAATGAGTGCCATCTATTGTAAAATTAAAAGACCTTAATAAATTCTACCTTCTAGCATTTTCTGTCTTCCACAGTCTAAAGGATCAGAAGCTGGTTCACTACCTCTCATCCCATGATGAAGACGATGAGGTTGACCAAAGTCCCTGGCTTCCACAGGAGTCCCCTCAAGGTGCAGCATTTTCTTTCTATTTTGCTTTGTCCTTCGAAAAGTAAAAGAAGCAGGGCATTGTTTACATGACCAGATTAAAAAGATGCCACTGTTTATCAGCTTGTTTTAATAATGGAACAATTTTATCAATTGTTGTGCGTTAGATCGTCAGAATGTCCTTTAAATAAACAAGTACTCATTTGGGAGGGGGAGAATGTTGGTATTGGCACTGCTTTATTATGTGTTATCACATGTACCAAGTGAACCTTGAAGAGTAAAGCCCACAAAAAGTAATGGATACGGCCCAGTCCAAACAGATGGGACTGCATGGTGGTGTAGTGGTTAGCACAAGGCTTTATAGTATAGATGACCCAGGTTCAACTCCTGTCACTGCCTGTAAGGAGTTTGTGTGTTCTCCCCAAGAGCGCTTCAGTTTCCTCCAGGTGCTCTGGGTTCCTCCCACAGTCCAAAGACATACTGATTGATAGGTTAATTGGTCATCGTAAGTTGTTCTGTGATTGGGCTTGGATTAAATTGGATGGCATGGCTCAGAGGGCCAGAAGGGCATATTCTGAGATGTATCTCAATCAATCAATTACTCAATAAATAAATAAATAAACACAAACAAACAAACAAACAAGCAAGCAATAAAACCCTTACCACCTTTAGGCACATTGACAAGGAGCATTGTTGCAAGAAAGCAGCATCCATCATCAAGGATTGCAGCCATTCAGGCCATGCTCTCTTCTCACTTCTGCCATCAGGAAGGAAGCACAGGAGCCTTAGGACTCTCACCATCTGGCTCAGGAACATTATTACCCCTCAACCATCAGAGACACCTGAACCAGCGTAGATAACCACTCGCCCCTATATTGAACTGATTTCATATTATGTAGACTCATTTTCAAGGACTACAACTCATGTTCTCAATGCTTATTTATTATTAATATTTTGTTCTTTGTCTTTGAACAGTTATCTTTTGCACGTTTGTTTGTCCATCTTTGTTGTTCGCAGTGTTTTATTAATTATTCATTGTATTTACTGTGATTGCCCACATGAAAATGAATCTCAGGATGGTATTCAGGGTAGTGTTTTAAATGGATGTCTATCTTTTCTGAGACTGTGCCCTTGATTGTAGATGACAGGAAATGTCCTTTCCATATCCACTCTATCAAGGCCTTTCAATATTTGATAAGTTTCAATGAGATCCTCTCTCATTCTTCTGAACTCTAGTCTGTGCAGGCCTAGAGCCATCAAATGCTCCTCATAGGTTATTTTTTACATTCTGGTAATCATTAGATGAATGTACTAGCTTTAAGTAGCCATTGAGAAAGGAAATCAGAATGCAGAATATTGTGTTGCAGCTTCAGAGAACATTCAGTGCAGGCAAATAAAATGCAATAGCTATGATGGTGTAGATTGGAGGTCAATAATTAATCTTTAACATACGAGAGGTCCGTTCAAGAATCTGATAGAAGCTGTCCTTGAGTCTGGTGGTATGTACAGTCAAGCTTTTGTATCTTTTACCCAACAAGAGAGGGGAGAACAGAAAATCACAAATACAAGAGATTCTGGAAATCTTGAACAAAAATGTAAAATGCTAGAGGAACTCGGAATCTATGGAGAGGAATAAATTGTCTATGTTTTGGCTGAAACCAGAAATAGAAGATGGCCGGAGGGGAGGAGTACAGACTGGCAGAAAGATGTGAGACAGGTGAAGGCAAAAATGGATGGATGAAGTAAGAACCTGGGAGATGATAGGAAGAAGAGGTAAAGGACTGAAGAAGAAGCGACCTGTTAGGTGGGGGGAGCCGACTATACGAGAAAGGGAAGGATCTCCAGGGAGAGGTGATGGTTAGATGAGCTGAAGGGCAGGGTTAAGAGGGGAGCTAGAATGGGGAATGGAAAAAGAGGGAAGAGGGAAGGGGATTTAGAAATGACTTGTAATTGGAGAAATCAGTGTTCATGTCATCCAGTTGGAGGTCACCCAGACAGAATCGAACCTGAGAATGACTTCATTGTAGCAGCAGAGGAGGCCATAGACTGACAGAATAGGAAATGGAATTAAAATGGAAAACCTGCTTTTTGTGGTAGATGGAGTAAAGGTGCTTACTCAGCAGGTCAGGTCACAGAGCATTAATTAACCTTTTGCCGAAAATTTTACGATGTGAGTATTCCCAGTGTTTTTCTGTATTTTTGTTTCATATTTTTTACAATGTGGAGTTCCTGAATTTGAATATTGGGAAATCCCATTGTTTCCCACTGCCACACTGTATTCAGCAACAGCAGCTCAGCTAGGAGGATTCAGTGAGGTAAACTCTCATTCCTATTGTACCCTACAGTGTCCTCACACAATGCTGTCAGGCGTTCTATCAGCAGGTGTGGAACTTGCCCCAAGGCAGCTTACTTACTGCCCATTATGCTGCTGATGTTTAGGGCAACAGTGAAGATCCTCCATCTCTGTCAGTGTTCAGGGCTTCCTTCATCGTGTCAGTGGCTTCCTCTTGGTTTTCATGACAGTCAGTCATACAAGTCCTGTGTGGAGACTCAAGAATACCTTCACACTCAGATATAGAAGAATTCTTCTTACCCTTTGACCTGTTTGGCCTGGGTGACCCCTACCAAGAGCCAAAGCATAAAGCCAGAACTCTAGCCAACATCGCTCTCCGGGTCATTGAGGTACGCAAATCTCCAAACTCTTGACAAGGTTATTGTCTTCTTGGAGGGCAGTAAGGCAAGGGTTAAGATAATGTCAGCCCAAGCATGAAAGGTCCTTTAAGAAAGCTCTTTGAAGAGCATAGCTTCCCTTTGCTGGCTTGGTAATGGAGCCATTTGGCATATGGAGTCAGGATAAGGATGTAATGGAACTATGCAATGCACAGACACCAACTAAAGGACAGTTACTTTACTAACTGCAAAGTATCATCAGTTGTTAGCTTACAGTCTTGGCTGACTTTTAATACCTATATTGTGAATGGCGATTTATCTTGCAAACAAGGAATTTGATCAGTAGACTAAAATAGAGCTTTATAGTTAAAGACATTGACTTTAAAGTGCTGCTTCTCCAGTCTGTGCAAAACAAATATTTACAATGCATGTGGTACGGCTTAATTTTTAAAAAATCCCTTTTCTACGTACAACAAGTGACTTTGATAGCCCTTAACACTCTAAGGCCTTTGGCAAATTGGGGTATAACATTATTCAGCTGCACAACAGCCCTTGGAAAGAAGCTACTTTTCAGTTTTTCTGTCTTAGCTAAGATGTTTCTGTATCTCCGACCAGACAACAGGACAATGTCCGTGATGAGATGGGTCATTAATGATGTTATGAGTGTGTCGTAGAAATTAAGAGTTGTAGATTATATTGTAGGTCCAGTAATTGAGTCACAATGATGTGCTGGGCTGTCCTAATCACCTGCAGGAGTGCTTCGTGATCGGTCTAGCTGCAGCTAGAATACTGCAATGTCATTCTGTATGTCTGTATGCTCTTCATATCCATAACTACTTGTCAATTCTGTATAAGAATGGCATTTCTCTGTTCAGACTTCAGAACAGTTCGGTGACAGGGGCAGTGCTGTTCTCCTTAAGCACAAGTTGATAAAATATGATTGAGGAACAAGCGCGAGTATTCAGAGTCTGGTTAATCGGTGACCGCACAGGCAGTGTTTTGACATCACTGGGTTCAAATCCTGGAATCCCTACCCAACAACCTTGGGAAGGTTGTTCACCTCCCCCCCACCCCACCCCCTCAATCAAAAATTACAGGCAAGATGCTTACCCAGTCACAAAACATCACACCTAGAAAAATGAATAAACTTTAAAACAGAGATGTTTAGAGACAGGCAACCTCTTGATTATTTCAGCAATAGTCTTCATCTGTATCTGTTTGTATTGCATGCCTATTCTGAATAGCATACACAAAATGCTGGAAGAACTCAGCAGGTCAGGTAGCATCTATGAAGAGGGATGAGTCCTGATTAAGTGTCTCAGCCTGAAACATCGAACATCGTTTGTTTATTACTCTCTGTGGAAGCTGCCTTACCTGCTGATTCCCTCCAGCAGTTTGTGTCTGCAGTCTGTAGAATCTCTTGTGTTTATGGATTTACTGATGTACTTCCTGCTAAAGCAAAGGCAGGAGGCAGGGGAAACTTAATCCCGACAAATGCAGTGCTGTACGTTTGACAGAGTAATTAATGTGTTACTGTAGCGGTGTGCTACACGCAGCGCTAAAATTACGACGCGGAGTCGGTAACTGCAGTCGAAGGAAAAAACTTCATTTGAAAACTTCTGCCTCACTTTTAAGCCTCCCTCAACCGGCCCCCCATGGCGCAGAGGCTCCAAAGCTCTGTGCTCGCAAACCCCCGTAGGCTATCTAATTGTGAGTCGGTTCGGATCGGATGCGCCAGGAAATGGGTCACCACATTAACCCCCCCCCCCCCCCCAGAACCGGCGATACACCCCCCAATGTCCACAGTCTGGGCCAGAACCTGCTTGGGAGGTCGGCCTCTGCGCCGAGGTGCCGGAAACTCGGCCGGTTGCGCCAGGTCCACATGGGCCGGTTTGAGGCGGTCCACCGTGAAAACCTCCTCTTTCCCCCCAACGTCCAGCACGAACGTGGACCCGTTGTTCCGGAGCACCATAAACGGCCCCTCGTATGGCCGCTGCACCGGTGGCCGATGCCCGCCCCTTCGTACAAGCACAAACTTACAGTTCTGTAGGTCTTTGGGTACGCAGGTCGGGTGCCGCCCGTGCTGTGAAGTGGGTATGGGGGCCAGGTTACCGAGCTTCTCGCGTAGTCTGCCCAGGACTGCTGCGGGTTCTTCCTCTTGCCCCCTTGGGGCTGGTAGGAACTCCCCGGGGACGACCAGGGGCGCGCCGTATACCAACTCGGCCGACGAGGCGTGCAGGTCGTCCTTGGGCGCTGTGCAGATGCCGAGTAGGACCGAGGGAAGCTCGTCCACCCAGTTGGCTCCTCGCAGGCGGGCCATGAGGGCCGACTTCAGGTGACGGTGGAAACGCTCCACTAGCCCGTTCGACTGTGGGTGGTAGGCAGTTGTGTGGTGCAGCTGAGTCCCCAAAAGGCTGGCCATAGCTGACCACAGGCTGAAGGTGAACTGGGCGCCTCTGTCGGAGGTAATGCGGGCCGGTACACCAAAGCGAGATATCCAGGTGGCGATCAGGGCTCGGGCGCAAGATTCGGAGGTGGTGTCGGTGAGCGGAACCGCCTCTGGCCATCTTGTGAACCGGTCCACGATAGTCAGGAGGTGCCGCGCTCCGCGCAACACTGGCAGGGGGCCCACGATATCCACATGAATGTGGTCGAAACACCGGTGGGCGGGATGGAACTGCTGCGGTGGGGCTTTGGTGTGCCGCTGCACCTTGGCCGTCTGGCAGTGCATGCACGTTTTGGCCCATTCACTGACCTGTTTGCGGAGTCCGTGCCGGATGGAGGGATGCGCCAAGTTATGAATGGAATCGAAAACGCGGCGCCGTCATGCTGTCGGGACGACTGGACGGGGCTGGCCGGTGGCGACGTCACAGAGTAGGGTCCTCTCACCTGGGCCTGCGGGGAGGTCCTGGAGCTGCAAACCGGAGACTGCGGTTCTGTAACTCGGAATCTCCTCATCCGCCTGCTGCGCCTCTGCCAGTGCCTCAAAGTCTACCCCTTGAGAAAGGGCATGAACGGTAGGGCAAGAGAGCGCATCCGTCACGACATTGTCCTTACCCGAGACGTGCCGGACATCCGTCGTGTATTCAGAGATGTAGGACAGGTGGCGTTGCTGGCGGGACGACCAGGGGTCGGACGCTTTCGTAAACGCAAAGGTAAGCGGTTTGTGGTCCGTGAACGCGGTGAAGGGCCGACCTTCTAGGAAGTACCTGAAATGCCGGATTGCCAGGTAGAGCGCCAAGAGTTCCCGGTCGAAAGCACTGTACTTAAGCTCGGGTGGTCGCAGGTGTTTGCTGAAAAACGCCAGGGGTTGCCAGCGACCTGCGATGAGTTGCTCCAGCACCCCACCGACTGCCGTGTTTGATGCGTCCACTGTGAGGGCGGTAGGGGCGTCCATTCTGGGATGTACTAGCATTGCGGCGTCCGCCAAAGCTTCCTTGTTTGAACGAAAGCGGCGGCGGACTCCTCGTCCCAGGTAATGTCCTTGCTCAGACTCGACATCAGGGCGAACAGGGGGTGCATGATCCGGGCAGCTGAAGGGAGGAAGCGGCGGTAGAAATTGACCATACCTACGAATTCCTGAAGGCCTTTGATCGTGGTGGGTCGGGGAAAGAGGCGGACCGCATCTACCTTAGCGGGCAGAGGGGTTGCCCCGTCTTTAGTAATCCTGTGGCCCAGGAAGTCAATGGTATCGAGTCCGAACTGGCATTTGGTGGGGTTGATTGTAAGACCGTACTCACTCAGTCGGGCGCAGAATTGACGGAGGTGGGACAGATGCTCCTGACGACTGCCGCTGGCTATGAGGATGTCATCCAAATAGATGAACGCGAAGTCCAGGTCCCGTCCCACCGCGTCCATTAACCGCTGGAACGTCTTCAGGCCGAACGGCATGCGGAGGAACTCGAAAAGGCCGAAAGGGGTGATGAGAGCCATTTTGGGGACGTCGTCAGGATGCATCGGGATTTGATGGTACCCTCGGATGAGGTCTACCTTGGAGAAGATCCGTGCGCCGTGCAGGTTTGCTGCAAAGTCCTGAATGTGCGGCACAGGGTAGCGGTCCGGTGTGGTAGCCTCGTTCAGTCTGCGGTAGTCGCCGCACGGTCTCCAGCCCCCCGTTGCTTTGGGCACCATGTGCAGGGGGGAGGCCCATGGGCTGTCGGACCACCGGATGATCCCCAATTCCTCCATCCTCTGGAACTCCTCCTTCGCCAGTCGGAGCTTGTCCGGGGGAAGCTGCCGAGCGCGGGCGTGGAGGGGTGGTCCCTGGGTCGGGATGTGGTGCTGTACGTCGTGCCTGGGCATGGCCGCTGTGAACTGCGGTGCCAGAACCGATGGGAACTCCGCCAGGACCCTGGTGAAGTCGTTGTCGGACAGCGTGATGGAGCCGAGGTGAGGGGCTGGCAACTGGGCTGCACCCAGGGAGAACGTCTGAAAGGTCTCGGCGTGTACCAGTCTCTTCCTGGGCAGGTCGACCAGTAGGCTGTGAGCCCACAAAAAATCCGCACCCAGAAGCGGTTGGGCTACGGCGGCCAGTGTGAAGTCCCACGTGAACTGGCTGGAGCCGAACTGTAGCTGCACCTGATGGGTGCCATAGGTCCTTACTGTGCTGCCATTCACGGCCCTCAGGGGGGGACCCGGTGCCCTGCTGCGGGTGTCGTAACTCGTCAGAGGTAAAATGCTGATCTCAGCCCCAGTATCGATCAAAAACTGGCGTCCCGACCTTCTATCCCACACATACAGGAGGCTATCCCGATGGCCAGCCGCCGTAGCCATCAGCAGCGGCTGGCCCTGTCGTTTCCCGGGAACTTGCAGGGCGGGCGACAACGGCTGGCTTCTGCGCCCCACTGCTGGTGGTAGAAGCACCAGTGTTCATTGGGCCGGGGGTTGGCGGGCTCTGCGGCCGGGCCTGGACTGGTTTGCTGCCGGGAGCGTGGCTGGGAGATCTGTGCGATGGACGCCCCGGTCACCTTTTTGGCGTTCCACAGCAAGTCCGCCCGGGCTGCCACCTTCCGGGGGTCACTGAAATCCGCGTCGGATAGCAGCAGGCGTATGTCCTCGGGCAGCTGCTCCAGGAATGCCTGCTCAAACATGAGGCATGTGTGTCCGTCGGCCAGAGACAACATCTCATTCAATAAAGCCGATGGAGGTCTGTCGCCCAAGCCATCCAGGTGCAGTAAACGGCCAGCCCGCTCGCGCCGTGAGAGTCCGAAAGTCCTGAGGAGCAGGGCTTTGAATTCCGTGTACTTGCTGTCTGCCGGGGGCGACTGTACGAACTCCGCGACCTGGGCCGCTGTGTCCTGGTAGAGGGAGCTCACCACGTAGTAGTAGCGGGTGTCTTCTGAGGTGATCTGGCGAATGTGGAATTGGGCTTCGGCTTGCTGGAACCATAGGTCCGGGCGCTGTGTCCAGAAACCCGGCAGTTTCAACAAAACCGCATGAACAGAGGCGGCGTCGGTCATTTCTGGTCCAAAAATCGTTTGGACCGTCGGGGTCACCAATTGTAGCGGTGTGCTACATGCAGCGCTAAAATTACAACGCGGAGTCGGTAACTGCAGTCGAAGGAAAAAATTTTATTCGAAAACTTCAGCCTCACTTTTAAGCCTCCCTCAACCGGCCCCCCCATGGCGCAGAGGCTCCAAAGCTCTGTGCTCGCAAACCCCCGTAGGCTATCTAATTGTGAGTCGGTTCGGATGCGCCAGGAAATGGGTTGCCACATTACATACAGGTACAGTGAATATATTAGGCAATGTGACCCAGGAAGGTTCTTGTGATGTTTGGTTTCTGCTCCGTCTCTTTGGAGCATGCTGAGACACTCACTACAGCAAAGACACTGATTAGAATTAGTTTGTTCAAAGTTTAAAGTACATTTATTGTCAAAGTTATACTATACTAAATTATACTACCTTGAGATTCGCCTGCTTATAGGCAGTGACAAAACAAGGAATGTGCAGAGAGAGAGAAAAACAAATTGTGCAAACAATGAAAGCAAACAACAGCAACACTTTTGTAATGAAAGTGAGTCCATAGACAGACAGGAAGTCCAGAGCAGCTGGGTCAGGCCCACAGCCTCTGCCCCAGTTCATCACATCAGGGAGCTCGCAGACACGAAGCTCAGAGTAGTCTCACAGTCTCATCCTTAGTGCAGAGGAAATATCACGGGTAGTGAGCAGAACCCTCGCCTCCAGTCCCAACACCCTGCCTTTTCAATCCACCTGGCTCAGCGCTGGAAGTGTCAAAACACTAGGTCGTTCCCTGGTATTTGGCAAAGTGATGAGGTAAATAGGATAAAGCAGAATTAACTGAAGTTGGCTTTGAGTTAAAGCTTTTTAAAAAATTATCTTTATTTGTTATTTGTACATCGAAACATACAGTGAAATGTTTCATTTTGGTTAACAACCAACACACTCTGAGGACGTGCTGGGTGCTTCTGCTCCACTTAGCATGCCCACACTCATGAACTCTAATCTGTACCTCTTTAGATTGTGGAAGGAAATTGGAGCACCCTGAGGTCATGGGGGGAATGTCCAAACTCTTTACAGAAAACAGCAGGAATTGAGCCCGGGGGGGCTTGCACTGTAAGTTGCACTGGCTGACACACTACCACGCCACCCCTGAGTAATAATGTATCTTTCAAACCATCCCTAAAGTAAAACAAATGAGGTGTTCACATCTTTCAATGAATGCAAGGGAGAATAACATGGCTGATACTCACTCTATTTATTTACGTACTTACTTATTGACTGAGATGCAGCATGGAATAGGCCCTTCCAACCCTTAGAGCCATGCTGCCCAGCAATCTCCCAGTTTAGTCCTCGCTTAATCACTGGACAATTTACAATGATCAATTAACCTACCAATTGGTACATCTTCGGACTGGGAGGAAACTGGGGCACCCAAAGGAAACCCACATGGTCACAGGAAAAATGTATAAACTTCTTACAGACAACGGTGGGAGTTGAACCTGGGTCACTGGTACTTTAAACATGATATAGAATTATAAAACTCGAGGAGAAGAAGCTTCAAGAAATGATGTTCAATGTTTAAATAGAATTCTAAAGATTGCTTTAAGACCATAAGACTTAGCAACAGAATTAGGCCTATTGAGTGCTGTGTCATTCGATCATGTCTGATTTATTATCCCTCTCAACTCCATCCTTCTGCCTTCTCCCTGTAACCTTTGATGCCTTTCCTAATCAAGAACTTATCAACCTCTTCTTTAAATAGACTCAATGACTTGGCCTCCAGCTGTCTGTGGCAATGAATTCCAAAGTTTCATTACCATCTGGCTAAAGAAATTCTGTCTCATCTCAGGTCTAAAGGGACATTCTTCTATTTTGAGGCTGTGCTCTCTGGTCCCGGACTCTCCCACTAACGGAAACATCTCTACATCCATTCTATATAGATCTTGAGTCCTGGTCAAAATACCCACCTCAATCAACTTTGAGAAAGAAATAAAAGTCCGTTGCTTGTGGGCTGTAGTGGATTTATACAATGTAGAACATGTTATAAACATTACAGCACAGTACAGGCCCTTCGATCCACAATGTTGTACTGACCTTTTAACCCACTGCAAAATCAATCTAACCTTTCCCTCCCACGTAACCCTCCATTTTTCCATCATCCATGTGCCTATCTAAGAGATGCTTAAGTGCCCCTAATGTATTTGCCTCTACCACCACCCTGGTAGGGAGTTCTACACACCCTCCATTCCCTGCAAGAAAAACGCCTGCCTCTGACATACCTCCTATATTTTCCTCCAATCACCTTAACGTTATGCTCCCTAGTATTAGCCATTTCTACCCTAATATAAAGTCGCTGGCGGTCTACTTGATCTATGCCTCAAATCATCTTGTATGCATCTATCAAGTCACTCTCATCCTTCTTTGCTTCAAAGTGAAAAATCCAAGCTTGCTCAACCTTTCCTCACGTGTAGGGTTCAGCATGAAATAAAGGTGAATGCATGAAGTCTGTTGAACCTTATAAATCATGTATGGATTACCTTGACATATAGAAGTAAGATCTTTCTTTCAAGGCTAAGTCCAGAAGAAGATAGTGCTAGCGAATAATACTACCATCCTCCAGATGGTGTGCTTCTTTAAAGTCTTTTTCCTTCAAATGTGATTCTATTGGATCCTGCGATCCACAGTTTGATAGTGTGTTTTTGAGCACTGTCTCCCAGAGAGGCCCGGGAGGTGAGCAGCCTCCTTGAGATCAAGAAGCTTGGTAAAGGGGTACAAACGCATGACCGACTCCATTTCTCGCTGACCTAGCCGATTAAAGCATCAAGGAAGATTGAAAACATCAAGCCTAGTGCAATAGGCAAGCAAGCGTTCAGCTCGCTGCTGCGGGAGAAAGTGTCTGCATGTGACGGTCTTTCTCTCCCTCTGACTCGCTGCTGCCGTGGCTCCCAGTGTCTGAATGATCTCTCTCCCTCGATGCTGTCGGAGGATGGTGCCGGAGCAAGGTTTAATCGACATGGTTTGTGGATTGGACTGTAGTTCACATTATGATGTGTTTTCTGGTTTCAGTCACACCTTCTTTTGTTGCTGTTTTGGGCAACTTTGAATTGGGGCGGTCTGCGGATAATGAACACTGAGCCGCTTGGAAAATGGACTCTCTCGTTTTTGTGTTTTATCTTCTGTGGTTTTGCTCTTTTTTTTAATTGCCATTTCTGTGATTTTTCTTTGTGCTGGGATGGGAGGGTTTGATGTTCTTCCTGAACAGTTCCATGGCTTGCTTTATTTTGTTGCTGTCTGTGGGGAAGACAAAGCTCGATGTTGTATACTACATACATACTTTGATAATAAATGTACTTTGAATCCTTTGAAGTAGGAGGTTAGTTTATGCTTAACCATTATTGTTGTTTCCTTTATTGTATCGACAATCACAGAAGAGCCTCTTCCCTCCCCCATGGGTTCACTCAGATATGAGTGATATTTCATTTTTCAATTTTTTTAATTGATTTCCAAATAAAGAATATACAAATCGGAAGAGGAGTTTAACAAGTAGATAATATAAAAGACATATAAACAGCAATAGTAAAAACAGAAAGTATATAATGTCAAAATCAAATAGGTAAAATATTATGCTGTTATATATACAATGGTCAAAAAATACTACAACTCCTCATAGCAATCATAAAAAAAAATTGGAAATTTTATTGATAAGGAAAAAAAAACACTAACTAAGCTGAAACAAAAAAAAAGAGAGAGAGAGAAAAAGGAAAGAAAAAGAAGCATGTTTAACAATAGGGTTAAGGGCTTGTCCACCTATTCTGGAGAGCAAAAACAGAACAGGAGCTCCTAATAAAGAAGCTAACGAAAACCCCATTACTGAATTTTCATCCAACTGTAACCATGAAGGGCTATCTTGGTCGTCCATATCATAAATCCAAAAAGTAATATAATGAATATTAATTGTCCAATAATAAAATCTAAAGTTTGGTAAAGCCAGTCCTCCATCTTTTTTTGATTTTTGCAATAAAAGTTTATTCACTCTAGAGCTTTTATTATTTCAAACATCTGACAAAATCAGAGAATCTATTTTATCAAAAAATGTTTTTGGAACAAAGGAGGGAACTGCTTGAAATATATATAAAAATTTCAGTAAAATAACCTTATATCATAACCATATATAGAGGCTATATCCTCTATGCAATTAGGTAAAGCTCCGGGACCTGATGGTTATACAGTAGAATTTTACAAGACCTTTCATGAAATGCTTATACCACATCTTCATCAAATGCTTACTGATTCTACATCCTCTGGGAACCTTCCTAAAACTTTTTATGAAGCACTAATTTCATTGATTCCAAAAAAAGGAAAAGACCCGCTGGAATGTGTATCCTATAGACCTATTTCTTTAATGAATGTCGATTTTAAATTCCTCTCTAAGATTCTAGCAAATAGGCTTGAGATTGTCTTGCCTAATGTTATCTCAAATGATCAAACAGGATTTATTAAAAATAGGTACTCACATTTTAATAATCGAAGATTATTAAATATCATTTATTCCCCCTCAGCCAAAGAATCGGAATGTATTGTATCTTTGGATGCGGAGAAAGCTTTTGATAGGGTGGAGTGGCCTTATTTATTTCAGGTTTTGAAGAGGTTCAATTTTGGTCCAGGATTTACTTCCTGGATTAAATTGATTTATCATGCCCCGGTAGCTGTGGTTCTAACGAATAATCAAAAGTCTCCTCACTTTAGATTATATAGAGGTTGTCACGGTTGCCCTCTTAGTCCTTTATTATTTAATTTGGCTTTAGAACCACTTGCTATTGCTCTTAGGGATTCTAATTCTGTGCAGAGTATTAGGAGAAGGGATAAATTACATAAGGTTTCGTTATACGCAGATGATTTATTAGTTTGCATTTCAAATCCTAAGAAATCTATTCCTTCTATGTTATCTATATTTATGGAATTTGGTACTTTTTCTGGATATAAACTTAATTTACATAAAAGCGTATATTTCCTATTATTAGTTATTCTGATTATTATGATAAAATACCTTTTAATATTGCCAAAAACCATTTTACTTACCTTGGTATTAAAATTACAAAAAATTTTAAAGACCTATATAGGTATAATTTCTTCCCTTTAGTTGAATATTCTCAACAGGCGCTTTCTAAATGGTCACCTATGTCGATGTAATTGATAGGTCAAATAAATGCTATAAAGATGGTTAAGAGTGATATTTAATGTGATGTTGCCAGAGATGGGATCACAAGCAGCCCCACTGCATCTTTGAGTTAATGGGAGGTGGGGGGGGGGGGGGGGGTTACAACTAGAGGTCATGGGTTAAGAGTGAAAAGTGAAAAGTTTAAGGGGAAATAGGGGAATCCTAACAACCTCTTTCATAATCAGTCTCTAGTTCCATTTGCTGAAAAAATTAGCTTAGCTGTGATCCTTTCATAATTCATATCGAGCTGACACTCAAGTATGCCCTAAGGCAAGCTGAGTGAATCTTTGTATTTGCTTGTGTGGTCATCTTTAGCAAAAAGCAGATCAACAAAGTGACACTTGCTGTGACAGAGCACCTATTTGTATTTTTATTCAGAGATACAGCACAGCAACAGGCCCTCCTGGCCCACCTGTCCACACTGCCCAATTATACCGATGTGACCAATTAACCTACTAACCCATACATCTTTGGAATGTGGGAGGAATTTGGAGCACCTGGAGGAAACTCATATAGTCATGGAGAGATTGTATAAACAACTAACAGGCAGCAGTGGGAATTTTTTAATTTACTTAGAGATGCAACACAGTAACAGGCCTTTCCGGCCCATGCTGCCCAATTAGCCTTCTAACTCAAAGGTCTTTGGAATGTGGAAGGAAACGGGAGCACCAGAGCAAACTCATATAGTCACAGGGAGAACGCACAAAGTCCTTACAGACAGCATTTATTTACTTGGAGATATAGCACGGTAACAGGCTCTTCCAGCCCAGTGAGTCCATGCTACACAATCACACCCCAATGATCAAGGTTGAAGCCTATGAGAATGAGAGTGGAGGACGGGCCAGTGCTCAGCGCCAGCTGCCTATGTTTGACTGATCTTCCTCTCCCTCTCTCTAGCTGCTGTCGGAGGAAAATGCAGGAATCTTGGGGTCCATGTTTGCAAGGATTGATCGGCGAGACTGTGGACTTGTTTTCAGGGACTTTGAGGTTCACATTGCTTGTGTTTGTGGATTTTGATTACTCTTCAGTTTGCTGTTTCTGATCGGTTCGATCAGTGCAGTTTGGAGCAGTGTGTGAAGAACGTCCTTGTGGCTTGTGGAGCGGCGTGGGACTGAACTGAACTTAAAACTACTGTCTGGTATTCTCTGTGTTGTTCACTTACTTTTTGCCCTTTGGGCAACTTGTTCTTTCTTCGTGTATTGAGTATTTGATGTTTTCTTGAACGGATTCCATGGTGTTTCTTTGTGTAATGGCTGCCTGCAGGAGGACGATTCTCAGAGTTGTAGAGTCATGGAAAAGTACAGCACAGAAACAGGCCTTTCGGCCTATCTAGCCTGTGCCACCCCCATTAAAACTGCCTACTCCCATTGATCTCCACCAGGTCTATAGCCCTGCATACCTCTACCATCCAACTACCTATCCAAACTTCTCTTCAACATTGAAAATGAGCTCACTTGCTTTACTTGTGCTGACAGCTTGTTCCATAGACTCGCGACCCTCTGAGTGAAGAAGATTCCCCTATTTCCCCTTAAACTTTTCACCTTCTACCCTTAACCCATGACCTCTAGTTGTAATCCCACCCAACTTCAGTGGAAAGAGCCTGATTGTATTTACCCTATCTATACCCCTCATAATTTTGGGTACCTCTATCAAATCTCCCCTCAATCTTCCAGGCAGGTGACTAAAACTGCACACAATACTCCAAATTAGGCCTCACCAATGTCTTAAACAACTTCAACATAACATCCAATCTTCTGTACTCGATACATTGATATATGAAGGCCAATGTGCCAAAAGCTTTCTTTACAATCTTACCTACCTGTGAATCCGCTTTCAATGAATTATGTACCTGCATTCCTAGATTCCTTTATTCTACAGCACTCCTCAGTGTGTAAGACTTACCTTTGTTGGTCCTATGAAGTGCCCTGGCAATTTCTGCAGTGAACACCTTGTCAAGTCTTTGTCTGTATCCTGAGTAAATACAGATGCAAAAAAAAAATTAAGGTCTCCCCCATCTCTTTTGCCTCCATTCTGATCTTCCATTGGACCAATATTGTCCATTGCCATCCTTTTGCTATTAACATATCTGTAGAATACCTTAGGATTCTCCACTTTGTCTGCCAGGGGAAACTCATGCCTTCTTTTAGCCCTCTGATTTCTTTCCTAAGTGTTCTCTTGTATTTCTTATCTGACATAACTTCTTTCTTAACATATTTCTTAACTTCAAGATGGCGCTGCGACGCAGTTTGCAGTGGCCTCTCCGGAGATGATATTCGTTATTTGTCAAGTGGGGTGCTGTGCACAATCCTAATCTGATGAAAAATGTATGTGGGAGCATGGAGGAACATCTGGAAGTCTCCAGGAAGGCCTTCTTCGTTGCTGCTGCTGTTGTGAGGTCTGGGTCTCTGCTGGGAAGAACAGGCCCCTAGTCCTCCGGGTCGCGTTGCCGGTGGCCAGTGGCCGGGGCATTGTAGTGCGCTCAACAGAGGATGGTGCTCAGAGAGGCTGTGCCGAAGGGGATGGTCGGAGGTTCGACGGACTCGGAGTCCGCTGCAGTCGGGGTGCTCTCACTGTGTGCTGTGTCTGCGAGGCTGGATCCAGCGGCGCTTTCATTGTGTGCTGCGTCTGCGAAGCTGAGTCCGGCTTGCTTTATTTTGTGATATCATTCTGGAGGAACGTTGTTTCATTTTTTAACTGCATTGCAGTTGTGGTTTCTAAATGACAATAAACCAAAATTCAATTCAATAAGCACCTCATTTCTTCCTATCTGCCTATACCTGCTATGCACCTCTTCTTTTTCTTAACCAGAGCCTCAATATCTCTTGAAAACCAAAGTTCCCTAAACTTGTTATCTTTACCTTTTATTTTTATAGGCATGTACAAGCTTTGTACTCTCAAAATTTGGCTTCTGAAAGCCTCCCACTTACCAAGTACACCTTTACCAGAAACATCCTGCCCCAATCCACACTTGCCAGATCCTTTCTGATACCATCAAAATTGGCCTTTTTCCAATTTAGAATCTCAACCTGCAGATGTATGATGCAAAGTGTTCCCTGACACAAATTTCTGTCACCTGTCCTGCCTCATTCACTAATAGAAGATTGAGTATTGCACACTCATTGGGACTTCTACATACTAGTTAAGGAAACTTGCCTGAACACATTTGACAAGCTTTATCCTATCTAGTCCTTTACAGTTTAGGTCTAAGTCCTTCTGCAATCACATTGCTTCCTCAGCACTACCTACCTCTCTATACCTATCTTTGTGTCTTTTTATCACCTACCATAACACCCTTACGTTTCTTGCAACTGTTTGTGATCTCTCTAAATCCTTCGGACTATTGGGTGGTCTGTAATATAGCCCCATTAACATGGTCATACCTTTTTTATTCCTCAGTTCCACCCATAAATGCCTTATTAGGCGAACTTTCTAATCTGTCCTTACTGAGCACCTCCATGACATTCTCCCTGACTAGTAATGCTCCCCTTCTCCTTTAACCCTTCCCACTCTGTCACATCTAAAACAGCAGAATCCCAGAATACTGAGCAGTCATTTCTGCCCCTCCAGAAACCAAGTCTCACTGATGGCTATACTATCATAATACCAGGTGTTGAACCATGGCCTGAGCTCATCTGCCTTTCTTACGATACCTCTTGCGTTGAAATACTCACAGCTCAGGACGTTAGTTGCACCGTGCTCAACCTGTTGATTCCCAACCTTGTCTGAGGTCTTACCAACATCTGTCTCCACAGTCTCTCCATTATCTGATCGGAACATCAGAGTTCAGTTCCTGGCACAGTCTGTAAGTAGCTTGTGTGTTCTTCCCATGACCTCATGGGTTTCTGTGGGCGCTTCAGTTTCCTCCCACATTCCAAAGGTCTTCTGTTCGCGTTTGGGTAAGTGAGTTGTGGGCATGTTCTGTTGGCACCAGAAGTGTGCAGCTGACCCCAGCACAATCCTCACTGATTTGATCTGACATATTTCACTTTATGTTTCAATGTACATATGGCAAATGAAATTGATCTGTAATCTTTAGTCCAGACTGATGCCCACTGCTCAGCATGGATGCAGTGGGTTGAATGGGCTGTTCAAGCTGCATGCCCCTTTGACTCAGTAATGTGGTAGACACTACAGCTAGTTTCTACACAGCTAGTTTCTACTGTAACAGGAGCAATGAGATAGTGGCTAGATAATCTGTCATTAGACTACAGGAAGGTCAACTCAAGTCTTAGACTCTGGAGTGGGACTTTCCAGCTCAGACTGAGCCAGTGATTGAGAGGTAAGTAAAATAAGGGAAATAAACAAATTAGCACTAAATGATACTGCAAAAGCTACATGAGACCAAATCTTCCCTTGCAACTCGAGTCACAAAGTTATGGAAGATTTAATCTGTCAAAAATGCACAGCATCTATGTATAAAGAGGAAGCAGGTAATCAATATTTCAAGCCCGAGGACAAAAGATAGGAGCAGTTTCTGGCAGCACATTAGAGCTTTGACCAGTGGCCTATCGCCATTTGGCATTGATTAGTAAGAGCAAGGTGTAGGACACAGGAAACTGAGTGACCTGGTATCCCTGGTAGAGTGCTCAGAGGATGTGCAGACCAGCTAGCAGATGTTCTCACTGACATCTTCAACAGCTCCCTGAGCAGCACCGCCGTTCCAACGTGCTTCAAGACCGCCACCGTCGTTCCCGTGCCGAAGAAGTCTTCAGTGTCCTGCCTAAATGACTACCGTCCCATTGCACTTACATCCATCATCATGAAGTGTTTCGAGAGGCTTGTCATGAGGCATATCAAGACCCTGCTGCCCCCCTCACTGGACCCCCTGCAGTTTGCGTACCGTCCCAACCGCTCAACAGATGATGCCATTGCCACCATCCTCCACCTGGCCCTCACCCACTGGACAAAAAAGACACATACGTTTGGATGCTGTTCATAGACTTCAGTTCAGCAGCCAACACAATCATCCTTCAGAAATTGATTGGAAGACTGAGCCTACTGGGCCTGAACACCTCCCTTTGCAACTGGATCCTAGACTTCCTGACTGGGAGACATCAGTCTGTCAGTCTGTCCGGATCGGGAGCAGCATCTCCAACACCATCACACTGAGCACGGGGGCTCCCCAGGGTTGCGTGCTCAGTCCACTGCTGTTCACTCTGCTGACCCACGACTGTGCTACAACACACAGCTTGAACCATATCATCAATTTCGCCAATGACGCAACCGTGGTGGGTCTCATCAGCAAGAACGATGAGTCAGCTTACAGAGAGGAGGTACAGTGGCTAATGGACTGGTGCAGAGCCAACAACCTGTCTCTTAATGTGAACAAAACAAAAGAGATGGTTGTTGAGGAGGGCACAGAGCGACCACTCCCAGCTGAACGTTGACGGCTCCCTGGTAGAGATTGTAAAGAGCACCAAATTTCTTGGTGTTCAGTTGACGGAGAATCTCACCTGGTCCCTCAACACCTGGTCCCATAGCAAAGAAAGCCCAGCTTTACTTCTCTACTTACTGCGAAGGCTGAGGAAAGTCTATCTCCCACCCCCTCATCATATCTTACAGGGGTTGTATTGAGAGCATCCTGAGCGGCTGCATCACTGCCTGGTTCGGAAATTGCACCATCTCAGATCGCAAGACCCTGCAGTGGATAGTGAGGCCAGCTGAGAAGATCATTGGGGTCTCTCTTCCCGCCATCACGGACATTTACACTACACGCTACATCCGCAAAGGAAACAACATTATGAAGGACCCCATGCACCCTTCATACAAACTCTTCTCCTTCCTGCCATCTGGGAAAAGGCTCCGAAGCATTCGGGCTCTCACAGCCAGACTACGTAACAGTTTCTTCCCCCAAGCTATCAGACTCCTCAATACCTGAAGCCTGGACTGATACCTTGCCCTATTGTCCTGTTTATTATTTATTATAATGCCTGCACTGTTTTTGTGCTCTTTATGTAGTCCAGTGTAGGTCTGTAGTCTAGTGTAGCTTTCTCTGTGTTTTTTTTTTGTACTGTGTCATGTAACACCATGGTCCTGAAAAACGTTGTCTCATTTTTACTATGTACTGTACCAGCAGTTATGGCCGAAATAACAATAAAAGTGACTTGACTTGACTGTCAGGAAGGGGAAAGGAGTTAAGGAGCCAGTGCAGAGTACCCTTGTGACCATCCACCTGAACAATAGGCATATCACTTTGGATACCATCGGAGGAACCAATGATCCAACTTAGTGGTTGGGTCTCTGGCACTAAGTATAGTTCTGTGACTCGGATGGGAAAGGGGAAGAAGAGGCACGCTGTGGTGATAGGAGATTCGTTAGGGGAATTCATGGGTGAAAATGAGTTTCCTGGGAGATATGTTGCCCCCCGGGTACCAGGGTTTAGGATATCTTGGATTGAGACTCAGCATTCCTAAGTGGGTGGCTGAAGTTTTGGTCCATGTAGGTACCAATAACATGGGTAGGGCGAGTGACAAGGTTCTGCATTGTGAGTTCAGGGAGTTAGGTGCTTAGCAAAAGGGCAGGACCTCCTCGACTGTGTTCTCAGGATTGCTACCTGTGCCACCTGCTAGTGAGGCCAGAACTAGAAAGATATAATGGCGACTCCTTTGTTTGCATATGTGGCTAAGGAGTTGGTATAGATGGGAGAGCATAAGGTTTTTGGATCGTTAGGCTCTCTTCCAGGGAAGGTGGGACCTGTACAGAAGGGACTGTTTGCACCCAAACTGGAGGGTACCCTAGCAGGAAAGTTCGTTAATGTTGCACGGTGGGGTTTAAACTAGAGTTGCAGGGGGATGAAAAGCAGTTAGTGGAGAGGTTGTGCAGGCAGATCTTGGTGAGACCTCAAACAAAAATAAGGAAACAAAAAGTTGAGCGTGGTGTGGCAAAATTGAAAAGAGTAAATACAGGACTGAAGGTGTTGTATCTGAATAAACAGGGTGCACGGAATAAAGCAGATGAACCTGCAGCACAGTTGTAGATTGGCAGGTATGATATTGTAGGCATAATTATGGCTGAAAGATTACAGTTGGAGCTGAATGTCCAAGGATATACATTGTACCGAAAGGATAGGAGGAAAGGCAGTTGCTCTGTTGGTAAAAAATGAAATCAATTCATTAGAAAAGGGTGACATAGTGTTGGAAGGTGTGAAAACATTGTAGGTAGAGCTGAGGAACTGCAAGGATAAAAAGACCCTGATTGGAGTTGTATACAGACCCTCAATAGAAAGGATGTGGCCTACAGATTACAATGAGAGATTAAAAAATGCATGCCAAAAGGGTAATTTTACAACAGTCTTGGCTGACTTCAATATGCAGGTTGATTGGGAAAATAATATTGGTACTTGATTACAGGGGGAGGAATTTCTAGAGTGCCTCCGAGATGGCTTTTTTGATCCTCTAGTGGTTGATCAGCTATTCTGGATTGGGTGTTGTGCAGTGAACTGGAATTGACTAGAGAGCTTAAGTTAAAAGAACCCTTCGGAGCAAGTGATTATAATATGGTCGAAGTCACCCTGAAATTTGAGAAGGAGAAGCTAAAGTCAGATGTTTCAGTATTACAGTGGAGTAAAGGGAATTACAGAGGCATGAGAGAGAGTTGGCAGAATTGATTGGAAAAGAACACTGGCAGGGATGATGGCAGAGCAGCGATGGCTGGAATTTCTGAAAGCAATTCAGAAGGCACAGAATATATACATCCCAAAGAGGAAGAAGTAATCCAAAGGAGCACAGCCGTGGCTAACAAGAGAAGTCAAAGCCAACATAAAAGCCACAGAGAAGGCTTATAATAGAGCAAAGATTAGTGTTAGAGGATTGAGAAGCTTTTAAAAATCAACAGAAGGCAACTGAAAAAGTCATTAAGAAAGTAATGATGGAATACGAAAGTAAGCTAGCCAATAATATTAAAGAGGATATCAAAAGTTTCTTCAGATACATAAAGTGTAAAAGAGAGGTGAGAGTGGATATCAGACAGCTGGAAAATGATGCTAGAGAGTTAATAATGGGAGACAAGGAAATAGTGGACGAACTGAATAAATATTTTGCATCACTTTTCACTGTGGAAGAACTAGCAGTATGGTGGAAGTTTCCGGTGTCAGGAAGGATGAAGTGTGTAAAGTTATCAGAATTAGGCAGAAGGTTCTTGGAAAACAAAGGTCTGAAGATAGGTAAGTCACCGGAACCAGTTGGTACACCCCAGGGTTCTGAAAGAAGTGGCTGAAGATATTGTGGAGGCATTAGTAACGACTTTTCAAGAATCGCTAGATTCAGGAGTGGTTCTGGAAGACTGAAAAATTGAAAGTGTCACTCCACTCTTCAAGGAAGGAGAGAGGCAGAAGAAAGGAAACTAGGCCTATTATTCTGATGTCAGTTGTTGGGAAGATGTTGGAGTTGATTATTAAGGATGAGATCTCGGGGTTCTTGGAGGCACAGGACAGGCAGAAACACAGTTTGATAAAACTGTGTATTGGTTATTGACATAGGAATTCATCCAGCGTACCCTGCCGCATCCTTTTGATTGACTGTAAATGAACAAAATCAGTGCCAACACCTATCATAGATAATGGACTATCTTTATGCAATGCTACTGATGTTTGCATCCTCAAAATCTTCAATTTCATTGTAACACTAAAGTTGATTGTCGATACCTTCAAATTTTTCATAGGTCCTAACTTGTTGAAGTCGTGAAATGCATTTCATTTTCACTCCCGGCTATTTCTGGCATCTCCAAGCCTGAATGCTTGAAACTGCATGGTTTCCTCAATGGAAAATCTTGCCTGACAAATCTGTTGGAATTCTTTGAAGAAATAATAGGCAAGATAAACAAAGGAGAATCAGTTGATGTTGTGTACTTAGATTTTCAGAAGGCCTTTGACAAGGTGCCACACATGAGTGAGGCTACTTAACAAGCTACAAACCCATGGTATTACAGGAAAGACTCTAACATGGATAAAGCAGAGGCTGACTGGCAGCAGGCAAAGAGTGGAAATGAAGGGAGCCTTTTCTGGTTGGCTGCCAGTGACCAGTGGTGTTCCACAGGGGTCTGTGTTGGGACCGTTTCTTTTTATGTTATATGTCAATGATTTGGATGTTGGAGTTGATGGCTTTGTTGCAAAGTTTGCAAACAATATGAAGATAGGTGGAGACTGCAGAAGGACATAGACAGATTAGGAGAATGAGCAAAGAAATGGCAGACGGAATACAGTGTTGGGAAGTGTACGGTCATGCACTTTGGTAAGAGAAATGAAAGGGTTGCCTATTTTCTAAATGGAGAGAAAATACAAAAAAAAAATAGAGGTGCAAAGGGACTTGAGAGTCCTTATGCAGGATTCCCTAAAGGTTCATTTGCAGGTTGAGACTGTGGTGAGGAAGACAAATGCAATGTAAGCATTCTTTTCAAGAGGACTAGAATATAAAAGCAAGGATGTAATGTTGAGACTTCATAAAGCACTGGTGAGGCTTCACCTGGAGTATTGTGAGCAGTTTTGGGCCCCTCATAAGGATAAGAAAGGATGTGCTGAAACTGGAGAGGATTCAAAGGAGGTTCATGAAAATGATTCCAGGATTGAATGACTTGTCATATGAAGAGCGTCTGATGGCTCTGGACATGTATTACTAGAATTCAGAAGAAAGAGGGGTGACCTCACTGAGCCCTATGGAATGTTGAAAGGCCTTGATAGAGTTGGATGTGGAGGGGATGTTTCCTCTGATGGGAGAGTCTAAGGCCAGAGGACACAGTCTCATAATAGAAGGGTGTCCTTTTAGAACGGAGATGAGGAGGAATTTCTTTAAGCTAAGAGTGGTGAATCTGTCGAATTCTTTGCCACAGGTGGTTGTGAGGGCCAAGTCTGTATGTATATTTAAGGCAGAGTTTGATATATTGTTGATTGGTCAGGACTTGAAGGGATATGGGGAGAAGGCAAGAGATTGGGTTGAGAGAAAAATTGGATCAGTCATGATGAAATGGCGGAGCAGACCTGATCGGCCAAATGGCCAAATGGCCTAATTATGGTCTTATGGTCTTTATATTTTTCATTTATTGTGATACAGCGCTGAGCAGCCCCTTCCACCCTTAGCCCAATCATGAGATAATTTACAATGACCAATTAACCTATCAGCACATCTTTGGACTGGAGCACCTGGAGGAACCCATACAGGTACGGGCAGAAGTACAAATTCCTTACAGGTAGCGGTGGGAATTGAATCCTGTACTGAATGTACTGTAAACGTTGTGCTAACCACTATGATACTGTGCCGTCCTATATTTATTGATGGTAAAGTCCAGTATAGTTATTTGCTAAGCATCATGCTGCATAAACTTCCTCAATTTGGGGATTTTTTTTGGCACATTCTGATCTATCTAAACCTCTTGCACAGGAGCAGCAGAAGTTCATTCTCCAGTCAGTGACTCTCTAACGACATCAGGGCTTCAGACTTCACTTGGCTTGAGTCCTTCTCTCTTTTCATCTCCGGGACGGCACATTCAACTTCTGCAAGACGGAAAGGAAAACCTGACTCAAGGTAATAGGACATACAGTAGTTGCTGGGAATAAGAACAGAAGATGCCAGAACACACAACAGGTTGAGCAGCCCAGAATCAGGTTTAATGTCACTGGAATATGTCATGAAATTTGTTGTTTTGCTGCAGCAATACAGTGCAATTCATATCACCACAAATTACAATAAGAAATAGATGTATTTTCATTCAGCTAATTGGGACACCACTTGATTGGCCTAAAATGTATTGGCCTGATGTATCCCAGTTAACCGGAATCATACAAATAATATATATTTTTGAACAGGTTACATGTTTTCCTTCCTTCGTGGCTGTCTGTGGAGAGATAAATCTCAGGGCTGCGTACAGCATACAGACTTCGATAATAAGTGTACTGTGAGCTTATTTCAATCCTGTGCAGTGGTCCCCCTCATACCAGGAAGTGATGCAGCCAGTTAAAATGCTCTCCACAGTATATCTGTAGAAATTTGCAAGTGTCTTTATACCACATTTCCTCAAACTCCTAATGAAATATAGCTGCAGTTGTGCCTTCTTTGTAACTGTATCAATATGCAGTGGAGAATAGTAGCAGGGTGTAAAGAACAAGCTATTGTTTAACTGAGTAACAAATTTGTATTTAAGTGAAATACTGAACAAATTAGAACACTACCAATACTACGACAGTACTATAAAAACTGTGTATTAGTTATTGACAGAGGAATTCACCCAGTGTAGTCTGCCACATCCTTTTGATTGACTGGAAGTGAACAAGATCAGTGCCAACACCTAGCGTAGATAATGGACTACCTTTATACAATACTACTGATGTTTGCATCCTCCAAATCTTCGATTTCATTGTAACACTCAAGCTGATTGTCAATACCTTCAAATTCTTCATAGGTCCTAACTTGTTGAAGTCGTGAAATTCATTTCATTTTCACTCCCGGCCATTTCTGACATCTCCAGGCCTGAATGCATGAAACTGCAGTGAGCAAAACAGATATGAATTGCGTTCCTGCTCATTTCTCACCAACATCAATGACAAATATAACTGTTTTTTGAACGCAAGCGCACATAACTGACACTATTTAAAAACCGTTAACTCTAAGCACAGTGTAATGTCCAACAGCCACACAAGTGCACACATCTGACACTAGTTAGAAACTTCAGTAACAGTCAATTGTCTCAATTAAGCAGCAGTGTCCCAAATAAATAAACAGAATCCCAGCTACTTTCTCGATTAGTTTTTGTTCTTGAAGAGTTGTCCCAAATAAGCGGCTGCCTCTATTAACTGGAATCCACACCGTCAATTAATTGGGGCAGCCATTTACCGTCACAAGTAAAGCCCTCCCAACCACTGAGCACATCTACAAGGAGCGTGGTCACAGGAAAGCAGCATTCATCATTATGGATTCCTGCCAATCAGGCTAAGCTCTCTTCTTGCTGCTGCCATCAGAAAGGAGGTACAGGACCCTCAGGACCCATAACACAAAGTTCAGGAACAGTTATTACCCCTCAGTCAGCCATCAGGCTCCTGAACCAGAGGAGTTAACTTCACTCACCTCAACGCTGAATATCCTATGGACTCACTTTCAAGGATTCTTCATCTCATGTTTTTGATATTTATTGCTTATTCATTTTATTGATTATTATTATTTTGTTTGTTTACTACTTTTTGTTTATTTTGTTGAACCTGCTGGTGTGAGTCCTGATAAAGGGTCTTGGCTCAAAACGTCAACTGTTTATTCATTTCCATAGATGATGCCTAACCTGCTCAGTTCTTTCACTGTTTTATGTGTATTGCTCTGGTTTCCAGTGTCTGCCGACTTTCTCATGTGTTTATATTTTATTTGTTTTTTTCTTCTTTTTATATTTGCGTAGTTTGTTGTCTTTTGCACATTGGTTGATTGTCCATCTTGTTGTGTGTGGGTTTTCATTCATTCTATTGTGCTTCTTCGTATTTACTGTGAATGCCTGCAAAAAGAGTCTCAGAGTTGTATATAGTGACATAAATGAACTTTGATAATAATAATTTGAACTTAGCTGAAGTTTCGAAACTGTTCCTGAAGAAATGGGTGCACATCTTCAAGCTCCTGCACCACCTCCCCAATATTCCTGGGTGATTGGAGACCTTAATGATGAATGTCACCTTTTTGAGGCATTGCCCTTTGTAGATGTCATTGATGCTGGGGAGGCTAGTGCCCATGATGAAGCTGGCTGACTTTACAACCTTCTGCAGCTGTTTCCAATTCTGTACGGTAATCCCTCCATATGAGACAGCAATGAAACCAGTTGGAATGCTCTCCATGGTACGTAGGAATTTGATAGAATCTTTGGTAACATATGGAATGTCCTCAAACTCATAATGAAGTAAGCCACTGTTGTGCCTTTGTAATCCCCTGAGGAAAAAGAAGTTTCAGTTTGGGGACCCTTCAACAGACCTTCTGTATTAAAGATTTCTACATCTTCTGTATTTTTAGATTTGTATTTTGATGCTTGGGTTTGTAAGGCTTCCCTTCCCCACCACCCCAATTTCCAAACCCATCCTGTGTTCAGTGACATTGGCTGCTTTACTGACCCTAGCAGCAATATCTGTCAACTCGGAAACCACAAAGCGGAAATTGTACCACAAAAGTCATTACAACATCTTTTATTCCGTGTTTTATGATGTGAACTGACTTTTGAGCAACAGTTCATGCAGTGTTGAAATCCAACCACCCAGAATCGGACATTTTGTGCCTTTACAATTTATACTCAGTGGCCACTTTATTCGGTATACCTGTACACCTGCTCCTTAATGCAGATATCCAATCATGTGGCAGCAACTCAATGCATAAAAGCATGCAGACATGGTCAAGAAGCTCACCTGTTGTTCAGACCAAACATAAGAATGGGGAAAATGTGATCTAAGTGACTTTGACCATGGAATGATTGTTGGTGCCAGATGGGGCGGTTTGAGTATCTCAGAAACTGCTGACCTCCTGGGATTTTCATGCACAACAGTCTCTGGAGTTTACAGAGAATGGTGCAAAGAGCATAAAACATTGTGTGAGTGGCAGTTCTGTGAAGGAAAACACCTTGTTACTGAGAGAGGTCAGAGGAATGACCAGACTGATTCAAACTGACAGGAAGGCAACAGTATGACCATATGTTACAACAGTGGTGTGCAGACGAGCATCTCTAAAAGCACAACACATCAAACCTTGAAGTGGATATGCTACAGTAGCAGAAGACCACAGAAATACTTGCTTCTGATCTCTCAAAATGTCTCTCGGTATCTAACCCCTGTGCATTAGACCCTCCGTCACTGTTAATTTGGACTTCCTCTTGCAAATGCAAACAGAAACTAGCTGTGCAACTGGACCACCTTTTGCATTAGACAACCAAGCGGGTTGCAATTTAACTTTTCCACTGGTAATTTCCACATGAAGTGAAACTGAGACCCAAACCTAACAGTGGTTTAATTAAAGTTTACTAATTAGCATATGCTATGATGTCTGTTTCCTATAACACTAGGTGTTTAAGTATCAAACAACACTTTTGGTCAGAGAAAGGGTCAAGAGGTATATTTTCTCACTTAGTTTGAGAACATTACAGGTACAAAGGAAAATCTGTCAAATTCTTCAGTTAGCTGAGATATCTTGTGATATCTGGTCATTTGGTTGTGTGACTTGCAGATGGAGAAGACCGAACAAACACCATGTTCAGTTATTATCCTTCAAGCTGGGGACAGCACACAAGTGACACCACGCCTCTGGCATCAACACAGCATGCCCACAATTTCCAACCCTAACCCGTACAGATCACAAGTGTTTCCACGCCTCTGGCACCCACACAGCATGCCCACATTTTACTATCCCTATTCCATATCTCTTTGGAGTGTGGAAGGATACCAGTGCACCCAGAAGAAACATGAGCATGGGAGAATGTACAAATTGCTAAGAGTGGCGGGAATTGAACCCTGAACTGTAACACATTATGCTAACTGCTTCGCTACCATGCTGCACAAGTTCATCAACTAAAGAGAAAATGTTACGTCAGTGTATAGTGAACGTAGAAAAGCTGTACTGGTTATATTTCTTGTTTATAAAATAAATTATTTTTCAAATTTAAAAAAAATCAATTACACAGAACTGGATTGTCAATCAAGGGTCTGGTGATGGGCTTGGACCCACAGAGCACAGATTCTATTTCAAACTCCTAGCCATGAATCCACTAACTTGATATTACTCACCTATTACACATTTGCAGAGACGATGGGTGTTTTCATCACGTTCTGGGGATCTGATTCAACTGACAAGATACTACATCCCCCTCCCGTCACTGAGGCTTGAGGGAGCAGTCTAACGTGGGACTAGAGTTTGCAATAGAACAAGTGAAATGCAGTTATTACCCATCAAACATCAGGCTCCTGAACTGGCGTGGACAATTTCACTCAGCCCAATACTGAACTGATTCAACACATCAGGCTCCTGAACCAGTGTGGATAACTTCACTCGTCCCAACACTGAACTGATTCCACACATCAGGCTCCTGAACCAGTGTGGATAACTTCACTCACCCCAACACTGAACTGATTCAACACATCAGGCTCCTGAACCAGTGTGGATAACTTCACTCACCCCAACACTGAACTGTTTCAACACATCAGGCTCCTAACCAGTGTGGATAACTTCACTCACCCCAACTCTGAACTGATTCCACACATCAGGCTCCTGAACCAGTGTGGATAACTTCACTCACCCCAACACTGAACTGATTCAACACATCAGGCTCCTGAACCAGTGTGGATAACTTCACTCACCCCAACTCTGAACTGATTCCACACATCAGGCTCCTGAACCAGTGTGGATAACTTCACTCATACCAACTCTGAACTGATTCAACACATCAGGCTCCTGAACCAGTGTGGATAACTTCACTCACCTCCACTCTGAACTGATTCCACAACCTATGGACTCACTTTCAAGGACTCTACAACTCAAGTTCTCAGTATTATTTCACTTGTTTTGTAGTTGCACAGTTTGCTTTCTTTTGCGTAATGGTTGTTTGTCAGTCGGTATTTGTGTGTAGTTTTTCATGAATTCTAATTTACTTCTTTATTCTACTGTGAATGCCTGCAAGAAAATGAATCTCAGTGTAAGTGTATAATGAAATGTACATACTTTGATAATAAATTTAGTTAGAACACATCTGTTGATGCTGACAATTTGAATTTTCCCATTTTGACCCCTAGCTCATTCTTGTAAGGGAAGAAGTGGAGTGAGTGAGCAGCTTCAAGTTCCTGGGTGTCAAGATCTCTGAGGATCTAACCTAGTCCCAACATTCGATGTAGTTATAAGGAAGGCAAGGTAGCGGTTTTACTTAATTAGGAATTTGAAGAGATTTGGCTTGTCAACAAATACGCTCAAAAACTCCATGTAAAGTGGAGAGAATTCTGACAGGCTTCATCACTGTCTGATATGGGGGTTGGGGGGGGCTACTGCACAAGACTGAAAGAAGCTGCAGAAGGTTGTAAATTTAGTCAGTTCCATCTTGGGTACCAGCCTCCAAAGAACCCAGGACATCTTAAGGGAGTGGTGTCTCAGAAAGGCAAGTGTCCATTATTAAAGACCCCCAGCACCCAGGGCATGCCCTTTTCTCACTGTTACCACCAGGTAGGAGGTGCAGAAGCCTGAAGGCACACACTCAGCGATTCAGGAACAGCTTCTTCCCCCTCTGCCATCCGATTCCTAAATGGACATTGAATCTTTGGACACTATCTCACTTTTTCTTAATATGCAGTATTTCTGTTTTTTGCACGTTTCTTTAATCTATTCAATATACGTATGCTGTGATTGATTGATCGATTTATTTAGTTATTTATTTCTCTTCTGTATTATATATTGCATTGAACTGCTGCTGCTAAGTTAAGAAACTTCATGTCACATGCTGGTGATAATAAACCTGATTCTCATGATGATTGTTCTGATAGAATGCTAACAACTGCTAAACACTGACAGATAACATTTCAAGTTACTTTTGCAGGCGACAGGCAAGATTGACATTTTAATTGCTATCTCAGGGAAGATAGTGGTGGGCTTCCCTACACCATAGCATCCTTTGGATGTTGCTGCTTTCAAGGCAGTGTTACTACACAGAAGACAGAGGGTGATCTGAAGGATAGTCAGCATTGCACACGGTATTATTCTCAGTATTATTCATTTACTTATGTAGTTTTCATTGGCATAGTATGTTCTTTGCACATTGACTGTTTGTCAGTCTTTCTGCCTTTTTTCCATTGATTTTATTGCATTTCTCATGGCGCAAGTGAACATGCAAGAGGATTCCTAGAAGATGGCTTTCCGCGAACAATTCTGTAAGCAGATATGCAGACCTTGATCCTATTTATGAGCCATTGCAGGCAAAATTCCAGAGTACAACACACACAGCTCGCGACAGAACCGATTGGCGATGAAATTCCCTCCCTACATCACAACTGAGTTTCCATAATGATGATCAGTCAGCTGATTGATAAGTATATAAAGGCCAAGCATTCAGAAGGCACATCATGATTAACAGTGCGCTGGTAATGTCTCCTGGTATGGTAACAAAACACTTGCAATTAACTCACCAAGATCAGAGAACAGCTCAACCCAACTGTCAACCACTTGAACTACACATTTTCCGAATGTATTTCTCTGTTGTACTGTGAATGCCCACAAGAAAATAAATCTCAGGGTAGTATATGTGCTTTGATAACGTTAGATTAGTGCCCCCCCCCCCCATTTTAATGTTTTCGTTAAAGTTATGCTGCTCCATGAAACCATATTGCAGGCATGACAGTTTCAATAACCCACCCTTTACTCAGGTCTGGATTTTCCAGTAGATATGTGACACAACTTAATTATAGTACTCTCACCTCTGAGTCAGTAAGTTGCAAATCCAAGGCCTTGGAATTTGAGTAGAATCCTGGGCTGAGTGTTGATGGGAAAGGATTTTGTGATTGATGACAACTGCAGTTTTCTTTTTATTCATTTGCCAATCGTTTGTAAGTTTCCCACTGACAAACAAACTGAAAATGCAATGCCACAAATGTGTACTTTCATCCTTGCAGCCTTATTTGGAATGGTGTGCCTTAGCCCAGAGTTCCCGGTGACCAAGCCTGGAGACTCGAAGCACTCGAATGTCTGTCAAACCCAGCAATTACCCAGCAGTTACTGGAATGTTCCTTTAAAGGTATTCAACCTGTGAAGTTCGCATATAGAATGTAGATGTTTTTATCAAATCTCTTCTGTCTGTTCATGTGTGTTCTCCAGCCCTTTCCATCCCCAGTAACGGTGTCTGAAACCATAAGACCATAATGGTGTGAGCAGAATTAGGCCATTTGGCCCATTCTGTCATGGCTGATTTGTTGTACCTCTCATAATTGGGAGTTGAATGTAGTTTTGATAGAGTACGGGTATATTTTGGTGAAGGGAAGAAGACTCCTTTATCTACCTGTCCAGGAACATAAGGGGCATCTTTTGAGGTCGAAAATCTGCCCTGAAGTTTGTTCTGAAGTGTAATTTAATTAAGACCATAAGACATAGGAGCAGAATTCTGCAGTGTTCTGGAGGGATCTGTTCTGGGACCCTTCCTCTTTGTGATTTTTAAAAATGACCTGGATGAAGAAGTAGAAGGGTGGGTAATTAAGTTTGCTGATGACAGTAAGGTTGGGGGTGTTGTGGATAGTCTGGAGGGTTGTTGGAGGTTACAGTGGGACATCGGTAGGATGTCGAAACTGGGCTGAGAAGTGGCAGATGGACTTCAACCCAGATAAGTGTGAAGTGGTTCATTTTGGTAGGTCCAGTTTGAGGACAGTCTCTTGACAGTGTGGCGGATCTGAGAGATCTTGGTGTCCATGGCCATAGGACACTCATAGCTGTGGCACAGGTTGACTGTTGTTAAGAAGGCATATGGTGTGTTGGTATTCATCAACCTTGGGACTGAGTTCAAGAGCCATGAGGTAATATTACAGCTATATAAGACCTTGGTCAGACCCCACTTGGAGTACTGTACTGGATACTATAGAGAGAGTGCAGGCGAGATTTATAAGGATGTTGCCTGAATTTGAGGACATACCTTATGAGAATAGTTTGAGTGAACTTGGCCGTTTCTCCTTGGAGCGACGGAGAATGATAAGTGACCTGATAGAGGAGTATAAGATGATGTGAGGCATTGATCATGTGAAACAGACAGAGGCTTTCTCCCAGGGCTGAAACGGCTAACATGAAATAGGTACCGAGGGGATGTCAGGGGGAAACACAGAGAGTGGTGGGTGTGTGGAATGCACTGCTGACAATGGTGGTGAAGTGGATTAAGAGCCTCTTAGATAGGGACATGGAGCTTAGAAAAATGGAGAGCTATGTGCTAGGGAAATTCTAGGCAGTCTCTAGAGTAGGTTACATGGTCAGCACAATATTGTGGGCTGAAGGGCCTGTAATATGCTGTAAATTTCTGTGTTCTATGTTCTAATTAGGTCATTCAGCCCACTGAGTCTGCTCTGCCATTCTATCATGGCTGATTTATTATCCCTCTCAACCCCATTGTCCTACCTTCTCCCGTAAATTTTGACATCCTTACTAATCAAGAACTTAATTGACTTCTGCTTTAAATTTACCCAGTGACTTGGTCTCCACAGCCAAATGTGACAATGAATTCCACAGATTCACCACCCCTTTGGCTAAAGAAATTCCTCTTCCTCTCTGTTCGAAACAAAATGAGGTAGTGCTCTTGTTTCTGAGGCATGCCGTTGTGAGTTCAAGCCCCATTCCATTGATGTGAGCACAATAAATACCCCAGTGCTCTGTCAGACATGCTTCTTTTTTTAATGAAGCATTACACTGAGACTTTGCATGCCCATTAGGTTAGTTTCAGCTTTATTTGTCACATGTGTGAAATGCATCATCTTAAGTCAAATCAGCTTTTGGCACATTGGCCTTCATAAATCAAAGTATTGAGATGGGATGTAATGTTGAATGCAAGCGGTTGGATGTCATTGAATATCCTTCTGGTAGCTCCTACAGCCAGGCTGATGTCAAGCATATTGCTTCATAAGTTTTCCTTTGGACTACTCTGGTGAGGCCAAGAGGGAGATCTTGTTGACTGGGCATCTCAGAATCTCCATACCTTCCGCCCAGACTTGTGATGATGATGTTCATCACTCACTGTCCTTCGAGACAGATGGATGCCAACCAACCAACTCCTCATAATTTTGTTTACCTTTATCAAATCTCCCCTTAATCTTCTACTTTCCAAGGAATTAAGTCCTAATCTATTCAATCTTTCTTTATAACTCAGGTCCTCCAGTCCCGGCAACATCCTTGTAAATTTTCCCTGTACCCTTTCAACTTTATTTACATCTTTCCGTAGGTAGGTGACCAAAACTGCACGCAATACTCCAGATGCCCACAAGGCAATGGGATTATTTACCCATAGCTGGGGATCTGGTTCACGAGCATCAGGTCAAGCCTGTGTGCTACGTGTGCAAGGACCAGGCCAGGAGTATAGAGCATAAATGCAAGCAGGGTCTTTCCACTGAGGTTGGGTAGGACTACAACCAGAGGTCATGGGTTAAGGGTGAAACATGAAAAGTTTAAGGGGAAATGTGACAGGAAACTTCTTCACTTAGAGAATGGTGAGAGTGTAGAATGAGGTACCAGCTCAAGTGGTGCATTCGAGCTTGTTTTCAAAGTTTAAAAGAAGTTTGGTTTGGTATATGGATAGGAGCTGTAGGGCTGTGGGAAAAGGCAGTTTAAATAGTTTGGCAAGGACTAGATGTTCAGAAGGCCTGTTGCTGTGCTGTATTTTTCTATGACACTTATCAAATCAAATCAGTGAGGCTTGTGCTGGGCAGCCTGTGGATATTGCCCACTGCATACTAACCCCAACTGTACGTCTTTGGAATTTGGAAGGAACTGGAGCACCCAGAGGAACAATGTCCCAGGGTGAACATATAGATAGATAGAGAGAGAGAGGGGGAGAGAGGTGGGGAGAGAGAGAGATGGGGGGGAGAGATAGAGAGAGAGATTGAGCGCACGTGTGCGTCCATGGAGAAAGAGTCTTGGAGCTGCAGTATGCAGACGACTGTGCTCTTGTGGCCCATACTCCAGAGGATCTTTAGACTGTCCTTGCCGTGGCAGTGAGAGCATACAGCAGGATGGGGCTGACTGTCAATACCACCAAGACAGAAGTGGTTTGCCAATGGAGTACCAGTGTCCCACCCACCCTACCTGCCTTCACTGTTGGTGATGAAAAGCTGTCAGTAGTGCCATCTTTCAAATATCTGGGGAGCATTCTCTCTGAGGATAGCGGCATTGACAACGACATCCAGAGCTGCATTAAACAGGCATCAGCTGCCTTTGGGAGACTTCGGCATAGAGTCTTTCAGAATAGGAGCCTTCGTCCCTCCACAAAGGTCGCTGTATACCAAGTGGTCTGTGTCACCACCCTCCATTATAGCTGTGAAGCTTGGGGAACCTACAGTCATCACATCAAGTCCTTGGAGTGCTTCCACATAAGCTGCCTTCAGCGCGTCCTGGGAATTACTTGGCGTGAGCTGGTGCCTCACACTGAAATACTTGTAAAGACCAACTGCAGAAGTATTGAGGCCATGATCACCCAGTGTCAGTTGCAATGGCTGAGGCACATGAAAAAGATGCCCCCATGTCGGCTACCCCGCAGAGTGTTATACGGCCAGCTACTTCATGGTCAACGCTCAGCTGGAGGGCCGAAGAAGCGCGACAAGGATCAGATGAAGAATGTTTTAAGGAAGTGCAAGATCAGACCCGAGGACCTGGAGGATGTTGCTGCTGACCGTAACACTTGGCAACAGCTACGTAAGGATGGGGTTCGTATTCTGGAGATGGGACGAACAACCAGAAGACAGCAGAAGAGAGCCAGGAGAAATGCAGCCATGCACTACCACCACATATACATGTCCCACCTGCATGGGTACAGGATAGGACTGTATAGATCTCACTGTCGTCGGATTCCGATGGACAACCAAAGAAGAAGTGTGTGTGTGTGTGTGTGTGTGTGTGTGTGCGTGCCCTTAACTCCTGGTGGAGTCGTCGGGACGCCATCATGACAAGCTTTTTGCACCAATCTTTTGGTGATTGCTCATCATACGGTGTGTCTTACGCATCCAAAACCTGGCGGTGCCCATTCCTCTCCAGGTTTTTGGGAGCCGGCTGGATTCGAACTTTACTTCAAAGTCCGACGCTGATGCCACTAAGCCACCAGCCTGTGACTGTGGCAGGAATCAAACCTGAATCTTAGAGCTGATGCTGTAAAGCGTTGGGCTAACTGCTCCACCTCCAGATGGATAGGAAATATTGAATTCAATACTTATCCCTCAGTCAAAATTACTAATGTAGATGATCTGGGCCATGTTACATTGTGAATGAAGTTTTACTCTGCACAGATTGACTGCAACATTTCCTGCTTTACAACATGCACTTCACATCATTAGCTATCAAGTGCTTTGGGTCATTCTAATTAAAAACACCGCATAAATGCTGGTTTTTCTGTTTCCCTTTCATTCACGCTTTGTTTTCTGGTATTTTGGCCATGATGCATCAATGAGACCTAACAATGAGTCCTGACAGTCTATTAGTCTACAGAGGACATCAAGGTTGCTTCATTAATGTGACCTCCTCACCTGATCCACCTTTCTTAAATAATGTCCGACCCTTGTTCCTGATTCCTGCACAATAACAGGATACCATCCTCAGTCTTAAAGATTACAGTTAATGGCCCTTAGGGAGGGAAGGGTAAATTCAGATTCAGAATGACGGATCAGATGGTTGTGATGAAGTATGCTTCAGAGAGGCTTGTGCAAAGCACAGAACAGATGGGCTGAATGATCTGTTACTCTGCTGTAAATTCTATTGTCTTTGTATGAGAAATATTTCTTAATTTCACTCCTCGTTGAATGATAATCAAACCCCATTATAGTTATATACATCAATGGTTCAATGCTTCCATTTAATATCAGAGAATGTATGCAGTGTACTGTTACTCTTCCAGATGTCTACAAAACAGAAGCAAACCCCAAAGAATGAATGACAGAAAAACATTAGAACCCCAAAGCCCCTCACCCCCTCCCACACACAAGCAGCAGCAAAGCATCAACCCTTCCCCCACCCCCTCTTGTTCCAGCAGAGGAAGAATTTAAGCTTTTTCGCAGGTGAGCTATCGCCCTCTGTCGTCATCTTAGCTCCTCCCCTCTATCCAAATCTTTAAAGGAATACGAGCCAGATTTATGACCTTACACTTTCTATGAGAGGTTGAAAAGATTAATGATTAAAAATTAACTTCATTTGCTATTTATGCATTGGATACATCATGTCAATGATCAACATTGTTCAAGGATATGCTGGGGGCAGCCCACAGGTGTCACCATGGGCACTGACATAGCATGCCCACAATTCACTAGCCCTAACTATACGTCTTTGCAATGTGGGAGGAAACCAGGAGCATCTGGAGGAAACATGAATGGTGAGCATGCAAATTCCTTATAAGCAGCAAGGGGTATTGAATTCCAATTGCAACTGCTGGTGTTGTGTTATACTAACCACTCCACTGCAGTACCATGTAGCCTGGTTGTAGGGTAATAATCGATGCTTTGTGATCTTTGCCAGTCTGGTTTAAAGTTCAAAGTAAAATTTATTATCAGAGTACAAGCATGTCACCACATAAACCCTGAGATGCTTTTCCTGTGGGCAGACTTAACAAATCTATAGAACAGTAACAGTAAGCAGTATGAAGTAACAAGGTAAAGAGTCCTTAAAGTGACATCATTAGTTGTGAGAACACCAGAAATATAATGAGTGTAGTTATCCCCTTTTGTTCAAGAGTCTGATGTTGGAGGGGTAGTAAATGTTCCTGAAATCAGTGGTGTGTGTCCTGAGGCACTTGTACCTTCTACTGGTGGCAGCAGCGAGAAAAGAGCATGGCCTGGGTGGTGAGGATCTTTGATGATGGATGCTGCTTTTCTATGGCAATGTTTCATGTAGATGCATTAGTGGCACTGAGATTAATTTTACTGTCCTGACATTCACTGTAGTAGAAATTCAGATAAACAGACAGCTAAATCTGTTACTCCTCTGGCTGATCTGATTCAGCTGTTACTGAATTGTGTAATTTATATCTTCTTGTAGTACTGAGGCATTTGGACCCAAAGGGCTCAGAGTTGATCACTGTAATCTCCTTCTGCCCTACATCCTTCCAAGATTTCTACACTCATCCAATTCAGCGTACTTAATTATCTCTGAACTTAATCACTCCTTCCTTCGCACTGTACTTTCTGCTGTCTAAGGGGATTTTTTTGGTATTCACTCCCTAAAGATCTCCTCCTCTTATTTTCAAACAGTCATTAAAATATTTTCCTTTCATAGAAACATAGAATACCAACAGCACAGTACAGGCCCTTTGGCCCACAAAGCTGTGCCGAACATGTCCTTACCTTAGAGCTACCTAGGCTTACCCATAGCCCTCTATTTTTCTAAGCTCCATCTAGCCATCCAGGAGTCTCTTAAAAGACCCTATCGTTTCCGCCTTCACCACCGCCACCGGCAGCCCATTTCATGCACTCACCACTCTCTGTGTAAAAAACTTATCCCTGACATCTCCTCTGTACCTATTTCCAAGCACCTTAAATCTATGCCCTCTCGTGCTAGCCACTATGTTACATAGATATCATTGAATCTTTTCTGTACACAAGGAAGCCTTTAGGCCCATCTAGTCCACACTGGATCTTTGTAGAGCGAACCCATTCTCCTCCTCTTTCCCCATAGACCTGCAAAGTATTTCTGGCTGATGCCTCTAACCTCCCTTGGATTAGAAGAATCGATAGGATTGAAAGACATACATGCTTGTGCTTATTTAATGCCAACTTACGTTTATTTGATCACACAATTATTTACATTTTTAATAGAATGTAAAAGAGTATAGTGCAGGAACAAGCTAATGACACCAAAACCCTTCTGCCTACATAATATACATGTCGCTCCATTCTCTGCATGTGCCTATCTAAAAGCCTCTTAATTCCCTCTATTTGCCTTTACCACCCCAGCAGTGCACCCCAGTCACCCTTCACTCTCTGTGTATCTTTAACCTCTTGCTTCAGCAGTCTGATGGACCTACTTGCTTCAAGCAGACTTCAGTCACACCAGAGCCCAAGAAGAATGCAGTAACCTGACACAATGACTATCATCTGTAGCACTTAAATCCACAATGATGAAATGCTTTGACAGGTTGCTGATGAAACATATAAACTCCTGCCTGAGGAATGACTTGGCATCCACTCCAATTTGCCTACTGGCACAGCAGGTCACCAGCAGATACCATTTCATTTGCATTTCACTCAACCCTAGGACATCTGGACAGTGAAGGTGCGTACATCAGGATGTGCTTTGTTGACTACAGCTTGGCATTCAATATTAATCAAAATTAATCAATAAGCTGCAAGACCATGGCCTCAATACCTCCCTGTGCAACTAGATCCTCGATTTCTTCACTTGCAGACCCTAGTCCATTCAACAACATCTCCTCCATAATCTCCATCAACATGGGTGCACCATAAGACTGTATGCTTAGCCCCCTGTTCCACTCACTTCATACTTATAACTCTGTGACTAAGTAGAGCACCAATGCCATATTAAGTTTGTTGACAACACCGCTATTGGCCGAATCAAAGGTGGTGATGAATCCTCATATAGGAGGGAGACTGAAAATCTGGCTGACTAGTGTCACAACGAAAACCTCTCACTCACTGTCAGCAAAGCAAGGAGTTGATTATTCACCATAGGAGAAGGCATGAGCCAGTCCTCAACAGGGGATCCGAAGTGAAGAGGGTCAGTAGCTTTAAATTACTCATGTTATCATCTGACCTGTGTACAACACATAAGTGTCATTACAGAGAAGGCATAGGTCACAGGGAAAGCCCTTCCCATCATTGAGCTAATCTACAAAGCGCGCTGTTGTAGGAAAGCAGCATCTGTCATCAAGGATTGACACCGCCCAGGACCTGCTCTCTTCTCTCTGCTGCCATCAGGAAGGAAGTACAGGAGTCTCAGGTCTCACACCAGCAGGTTCAGGATCAGTTATTACCCCTCAGCTGTGAAGCTGTTGAACCAGTCGGGATAACTTCACTCACCCCACACTGAGCTGACTCCACAACCTACAGACTCACTTTCAAGGACTCAACAACTCATAATCTCAATGTTTGTTTGGTTGTTTATTTATTATTTAGTTGTCTCTTGCACGCTGGTTGTTTGTCCATCTTTGTATGCAGTTATTCATTGATTGTTTATTTGTATTTACTGTGAATGCCTGTAAGAAAATGGATCTCAGGGTTGTGAATGATGACATATATGTACTTTGATAATAAATTTACTTTGAACTTTGAAATATACACACTTAATATATAACATAATATAATTTTATATAGTTATATTAAACTTAAAACATATTACCCATTCAAAAATGAAGTTAAAATGAATATAGACCAAATTTTAATATTCATATTCAGATATTTCTATCACATGTACATCAAAACATAAAGTGAAATGTGTTGTTTGCATGGAAAACCAACAGACACAAGGATGTATTGGGGGCAGCCTGCAACTGTTGTCACACATTCCAGTGCCAACATAGCATACCCACAATGCTCAACAGAACAATACAGAACACAGCAAAAACACAATCACAGCAGAGTTTTGCCCTTTCCTCCCTCCCACCACCCACCCAGCTATTTGTAGGTTGAAATATAAATCTCAGGATATAAGTTAGAGAGGTGCCTAGTGCTTGATCTGGCTGTCAGAGATAACGAATACAATGTTCACAGTATCGTTTCTTATCTGCACAACTTACACCCTAAGCAACCACCAGAACCAGATGCAGTTCAATAAAAATACAGGAGTACCAATAAAATTATACAAAGAACTGAGGGGACCAGTCCAAAATGTCATCTAGCAACATGTATAATTACAGCTGAAGCTATCGGTTGGTTTACTGGTGCCACAGTAACTCAGTGCCCAGGGTTTGCAGGTGAGTTCTGGATATTCTTGGTACACGTCCTTCAAGGCAGCAGTGATTTAAACTGCATAACTCTTAACAATAAGATAAATTGTCATATTGTCGTTAAAAGTGTCAACTGAGTCTGTATCACCTATTCACCAAATTACCATTAGGGAGGCACTACAAGTCCATCGCCACCAGGACTACACATCATCTCCAAAGCTTCATTCCTGTTCTTTCCAGCTTCTCAACAAAACTCACTCAGGTGGAATACCCTGTCACTACATAACATCCACAAAATGGTCTTTCCTGCTCTCCTTTTCTGTTGATAATTATTGAGTCTGTTCATATGTTCACATTTATTTAAGTTTGATTATTGACATTTGCGTATGTGACCATTCTGCTAATTGTTGATTGCTCTTGTAAATTGTTGGTTGTATTGTGTTGTCTGTTATGGTATTGTCCTGTGTTTTATGCTTGGTACCGAACCACAATAAATTCTGGGATGTTTCAAATACTGGCAATAACAACAGCAAGGACACTAAAGTGGTTTCTGTGCCCCTGGAGTAGCAGGAAGGTCAACTATGATTTCCAGTACACTCATTCCTGTGGGAAGGTGGATATTGGATTTTAGTTAAATAATAATAACTTTATTTATAGAGCACTTTTCACACAGATGACATGGTTCAAAGTACTTTGCAATCAAAGTTAAAAGTACACTTATTATCAAAGTATGTATACATCATACAGCCTTGAGATCCGTCTCCAGACAGGCAGCCACATAGCAAGAGACCTGAAAGACCCCATAAAGACTCCACAGCCTCTGGACCTGTGGAGCAGCATCAGGTTTGGCAGGTGTGTTGTCAACGATAATGGTCTCGTGCTGCCTCTGTGGAATGGCATTAGGTTTGGTAAATGTCTTGTCTCCCGCAGGTGTAACGCTGCCTGAGGAGGGGGGGAACGCATTTTTGACTTTGGTGTCCCGAACAGCTTTTGGCCAAATCTTCAATCTGTCTATCTATTATCAGCCACCACGCGTAGCTTTGGGTGAGACTTTTCATCTTGATTGTACCCAGGTGTCCTTCATGCAGATTTTATAACACTCTGGTGTACAGTTTAGAGGAACCACAACACGAGATTCACACATCAGCATTCATTGACATCCTGACAGTTGGTCTCGTCTCACTGAGAACTCTGAAAACACAGGGTTACCGTGAACTGGCCAACCTTGCATGGTGATGTCATTGACATTTGGCAATGTCAGGTCATTCCTTGGTTCCCTTTGTCCACCAGTGTGGTGTGGAATACTTCTGCTGGGTCACAGTATGAAGACTTTTCTTCTTCATTTGCTAATAGTGAAAGACTTGACAAGCCATCATCGTTGCTGTGTTGTTCGGTACCATTGAACTCTATGTCATAAGAGTGGGCTCCTAGGAATAGTGCCCAGTGTTATAACCAGGTAGCAGTCATCACTGGAATTCCCTTCCTGGGATTGAACATGGACACAAGGGACTGGTGATCTGTCAGTAGTGTAACCTTTTGTCCACAGAGTGGTGGAACTTCTTTATTTCCCATACTAGATTAAAATCCTCTCGGTTAATCTGTGCATAGTTGCATTCTGAGCTTGTCAGCGATCTTGAAGCAAACACAACTGGGTGTTCAGATCCATATTTCTAAATCGGCCCCGTGTTTAGCTCGATCAGACTTTATTCTCTCTTGGTTTAGGTGGATGGGGTCCGAAACTTCTCTGCTCCGCCTGCTCCAACTCCATTTCTGACTGTGACTCCATCTCGACCATGCCTCAACCTCCCTCCAACTTTGCATTGCTCCCACACGCCTCACCTTTGCTTGTCTTTTCATTGTTTGCGGTGATCAGTTACCACAATTTTCCACAGAAAAAATGTATTAATAGAAGTACTTAGTTGTATTTTTTGCTTTACAAGCCACCAGTGAGCTGTTGCCCATTTTCGATGACGTCATTTTAAACTGGAAATTTCATGGGATAACAGTACAAATATGAAATTTATAATGAAAACTAAAATAAAAAGTAAAAATAAATAAAATATATAAAAATAAGCATGAAAATTAAAGTCAAAAAGATTATTAGTTAAAAGCAAGGTTAAATAAATAGATTTTGAGCTGGCATTTAAAAGTGTCAACGAAGTCAGCATCCCTTTTAGTTTTACACATTTTGGAGGGTAGTTCAAAAAAGCTGACCTGCAAATTGTCTTTTGAAGGAGATTGTTTACATTTAAGAGACTGGCGGAAGAAAACCTGAGAGCTCGAGCAGGATTATAAAACAAAAACAATTCTGTGAAGTACTCCAGTCCCACACCTGGATGCGTCTGGGGCATTAGTGGCCCGAGGAGAGACTTGATGGAAGATTATGAGAGTCATAGATAATGTAGACAGACAGCTGTGGAGCCCAAGTCATTTTTCAAGCTGAGATTGATATGTATGAGCGTCAAAGGTTACAGGGAGAAGGCAGGTGAATGGATTCACAGGAATAATAAATCAGCCATGATGGAATGGCGGAGAAGACTCAATGGGCTGAATGGTCTAATTCTGCTCCTATCTTATGATCCTTTCCCCAAGTTAGAAATGTCAAGTACTAGAAGGAGTGCATTTACGGTGAAAGGGGAAAATTTAAAGGAGATGGGTGGGGCAAGTTGTTTTACACATGTGGTGCTTGCTTGGAACAGGCTTCTCGGGTTAGTGGTGGAAGCAGATATGGTAGTGGTGTTTATGAGGCTGTTACATAGATATATGAATATTCAGGGAAAGGAATGATATAGATTGTGTTGTTGCTGGAGATCTTGAGTAATACATAAAATTGCCCAGTGTTTTGCATTTTGTGTGTGTTGCTCAAGATTTCCAGCATCTGCAAAATCTTTGTGTCTGTGATATACTGTGAAGACTATTCAAGGTATGTCTCCCCTGAAATACCTTTGTGTGTGCATGTGTGTGGATCATGTGCAGGCAGAAGAGATTTAGTTTAATTTTACACCATGTCAGTTCGGGCCGAAGGGTTGGAGTGTTCTACATTCTCGACCCAAGGTTGAGTGGCCTACCAAAAGTCACTGGCTGAGGAACTGTACTGGCTTAAATCAGTGTCTTTAGGGAAAATAGTGGGAGGATAGGCAGAAGATTGTTGGCTGAGTCATTAATCAAATAACTCCTTGCTTTGTTTTTTTCAGGATGATCCAGACCAAACTGTGCCAGAAACTCCACTGATCACCTCTGACTCCTTCCAGTCAACCTTCATTTTCGACCACTGCTACCTCCCATACAGTGAAACGAGCAAATCTGAGTCCAGCCAGGCCGATAGTATGTCTTCAGGGGAGAATTCATGCCAGATCTGCCCAAGCTCAGAGAAGTGGGACAAACGTCTTCAGCAGGAGGTTACTTACTCTATCATAATTGGTCTTATTATTTTTTGTGTTTGTATACCTTTTATGTTCTTAAAGATAGTTCCAGGTTCTCACAGTGACTGCAGAGCTAACATTAAAAAATCTGCCCTGCTAATTTTTCTGAGGTACTTCAGAGTATAAGAATATAACTTGTGAATCACGAATCAGATCGCTGGAGGTTCATGTCCCACTCTGGTGATTTAAATTTAAAACCCAGTCTGACATGCACAGTGGAAGGTGTAATCTTTCAGTTGAAATGTTAATTAAACCAGCTTTATCTTCTCAAGTGAATTGGATTTTTTTCAACATGCAGGACTCTGAGTACTTTGAAGTCAAATTATGTCAAGTGTATTATTATGTGCACAGGCACAGTGAGGTGCAACAAAGAACATGCTTACAGCAGCATCCCAGGCACGTAGGTTCAGACAACACACAAAACATAAATTATACAAGTCAGTGAAGAAAAAAAACTGTGTAAAACAAGACAATAGTGCAGTTAAAAATACATATTCAGAGACAAGTCCATAGTAAGCATGAGAAATTCTTCAGGTGCTGGAATTCCAGAGCAACATACACAAATTGCTGGAGGAACTCAGCAGGTTAGGGAGCACCTAAGGAAAGAAATAAACAGTCCACATTTCAGTTTGAGACTCTTCTTCAGGACTGGAAAGGAAGGGGGAAGATGCCAGAATAAAAAGGGCAGGGAGGGGAAGGAGGGTGAGAAAGGTAAAGGGCAGAAGGGGAAGGAATCTGGGAGGAGAGTGGACCATAGGAGAAAGGGAAGGAGGAGGGGCACCGGGGGAGGTGATAGGCAGGTAATTAGAGGTAAACGGTCAGAGTGGGGAACAGTGGAAAGGGAGAGGAGAAATTCTTTTACCGGAAGGAGAAATCAATATTCATGACAGCAGGTTGGAGGCTACTCAAATGGAATATAAAGTGTTGCTTTTCCACCCTGAGGGTAGCCTCATTGTGGCACAAGAGGAATCAGAATCAGGTTTATTATCACCGGCATGTGTTGTGAAATTTGTTAACTTAGCAGCAGCAGTTCAATGCAATACATAATCTGACAGGTCAGTGCGGGGAACGGAATGGGAATTAAAATGTTTGACCACTGGGAAGTTCTGCTTTTGCAGATGGTGCAGAGGTGCTCAACGAAGTGGTCCCCCAATTTACAATGGGTCTCACCAATGTAGAGGAGGCCATCACGGGAGCACCCAACTTTAGTAGGCACCAGTCTTTAGTAACTCTCCATCTATAACATTATTTGCATAATATATATGTACTGTCTGATGAAGTTTGCTTACTGTATTTCAAAGGCTGGTCTGTAGAGAGCTTTGGGATGTATCAGTTGACACATAATTACAATTTTATGCATTTCTCTCACCCATTAGCTAAGTACTTTGACTAGGACAGGGATAGGAAAGGTTTAAAGGGTTTGGCCAAAACACAATTAAATGGACATTTTGACCGGCATGGACATGTTGGGCTGATGGGCCTGTTTTTGTGCTGTATGACTCTATAACTGTGAGCCAGGGGTTCCCACCTTTTTAATGCCATGGACCTCTACTATTAACCAAGGGGTCAGGTTGAGAACCACTGCTAAGCAGTGGGTACGAATCAATAACTGTAGGGCAAAGATGATTGTTGCCAAGACAAGGAGAATAGAGGTAAAGAATATTTTTAAAAGTAAGATTGGTGCCTTATGTCATTCAATGGGTAACTTTCCATCATGAGCTGTTAACTCAATCCTTGGAGTTCAAGCATAGAGCTTACTGTATCTTGTAGCTCTGCAGCAGCCCCATCTCCTCTATTTTCATTTTAAAAGTTCAAACTAAATTTATTATCAAAGTATATATATATATGTCACCATTTAAACCCTGAGATTAATTTTCTTGTGGGCATATTCAGTAAATCTGTAAGAATCAATGAAAGACTGCCCAATGAGGGCATTCACTGTGCAGAAGACAACAAACTGTGCAAGTACAACAAGAAAGAAATAATAAATAAGCAATAAATATTGAGAGCAGGTGATGAAGAGTCCTTGAAAGTGAGTCCATTGGTTGTGGGACCATTTTAATGATGGGACAAGTGAAGTTGTCCCCTTTAGTTCAAGAGCCTAATGGTTGGGGGTAATAACTGTTCCAAAACCTGGTCCTGAGGGCCCTGTACATTCTTGATGGCAGCAGTGAGAAGAGAGTATGTCCTGGATGGAGGGGTCCCTGATGATGGATGCTGCTTTCCTGCGAAAATATTTTCACATAGATGTGCTCAATGGTGGGGAGGGCTTTACCTGTGACAGACTGGGCTGTTTCCACTACTTTTTGTAGGATTTTCCGTTCAAGAACAATGATGTTTGCATACCAGGCTTTGATGCAGCCAGTCAATATACTCTGCACCACTAATCTGTTAAAGTTTGTCAGAGTTTTGGTTATCATGCCAAATCTTCGTAAACCTTAAAAGATGTTGGAGACATTTGACTGTCCTTTCTTTACATTGTCATGATTGACAGCTTCAACATTCATTTGCTGTGATAGTCCATAATCCTTTGCGTGATAATAATTTAAATTTGACTTTTCCATTTTAATTATCTTGCTGACATCAAGCTCAGAAACTGTTCAGCAAGTTCTTTGTGTGAGTCCTCTGAAAGAGCAAGAAAAACCAGATCCTAATTTATTTCATTCATAGCCTATTTATATGTTCAACTTTTTTTTATTTTATTGCAGAATTTGCCCTTTTACAGATGCCATATTCTTTATCCTGCTTTTATGCGAGAAAAATATTCCTCACCTCTATTTTCATTGCCTAAGCAACAATCATCATTACTTCAGCACGAAAATGTCCATTTGTCTGTGTTTGGCTCATCTCCCTTTAAACCAACCTTAAAAAAGGAGACTGTCAAACACACAGTGTGCAGAAAAAAGAACTAATTGTACAAACAATAAAGATAAGCAAACCATAGGTCTTTAGAGCACATGTAAGTACAAATTCATTACAGGCAGCGCCAGGAACTGAAACCGGATCATTGATTGTGGGCTGCACTCTAAAGCGATGCTATGCTACCATGCCTTTTAGCTGTTGTTAATGTATCACTTCTTCTGGCAGCATTTTCTGTATGCTGACCACTCTCTTGGTGAAAATGTTGCCCTCAGGTTCCTATTAAATCTCTCCCCTCTTGCCCTAGCCTATGCACTCTCTGTTCTTGATTCCTCCACTCTGAGGCAAAGTCTATGTCCATTCACCCTGTCTATGCCCTTCATGATTTTATATACCTCTGTAAAGTTACCCCTCAGTCTTCTATGCTCCAATGAACAAAGTGTCAACCTGCACAATCTCTCTTCATAACCCAGTCCCACAGATTCCAGCAAAATCTTCGTAAAACTGTTCTGCACACTTTCCAGCTTGATGGCATCTTTCCTATAGCAAGTGACCAAAACCGAACACAATTTTCCAAGTGACGCTGCCTCATCAATGTCTCATACAACTGCAATATAACATCCCAACGTCTATACTCAGTGCCCTGACTGATGAAGGGCAGTGTGAACAACTTATCTAACTGCAACACCATTGTCAGGGAGCCATGTATGTGTTGGAAGTAACTTGGAAGATGTGTAGCTCAGGTAGTTGATGGTTGCGTTGAGTTCTTCTCCAATCTCGGCAATTTATTGAAAATATCTCATCACCGTATGAGGAGACATTGTCAGTGTGGTGTTGATAGTGGTGTATCCTCTGAATGTTTGGCCTTAGCTGATCGGACGTCATTTTGGAAACTCGATTGTGATGTGGGGAGGAAATCGCATCGGTGATTGGCTGTGTGGTAAACTTCATGCATTGTGCTCTGGAATTTTCCCACATTGGCTCATAAATAGGATTAAGGTCGACAGCTTTGTTTTCCATGAACAATTCTGTAAACAAACACATGGACCTTGATTCTACTTATGATCCAATGAGGGCAAAATTCCTGACCATAATGCACAGAGTTCGCTACAGAGCCAATCAGTGACGTGATTTCCTCATTTCCTCCCTAAATCACAACTGATTTTCCAAAACGATGTCCAATCAACTGATTCAAATGTATATAAAAGCCAAGTATTCAGAGGACACACCACAATCACTACCACATCGATGATGTGTCTTCACATGGTGACAAAATGCTTGCAAGTAAATAGCCAAGATCAGAGAACAACTCATCCCAACAACCATGTATGTGTACTCCTAGATCCCTCTGTTTCACAACACTTCCAGGGCCCTACCATTCATGGTGAAAGACCTACAATGATTCGGCTTCCCAAAATGCAGTACCTTGCACTTGGCTGAATAATCTGGGTGGCAGCACAAACACTTTACAGCGGCAGCGATCCCCAATTGGGGTTCAATTCCCACCACTGTCTGTAAGGAGTTTGTACGTTCCACCCGCGACCATGTGGATTTCCTCTGAGTGCTCTGGTTTCCTCCTACTTTCTAAAGATGTATGTGTTAAGATTAGTGAGTTGTGCACAAGCTATATTGACGCTGGAAGAAAGGAACTCTTGCGGGCAGTCCCTGGTATATCTTCACTGATTTGATTTGATGTAAATGATGCATTTCACTGTATGTTTCTATGCAGATGTGACAAATAAATCTAATCTTTGATTTTTTTTTCTATCTTTAAACTCTATTCATAAACTGCTTTAATATCACCCTGCTCAGCTTCACAAAATATTAATCTGTTAGAGAATCCTCCACAGAATTGGCTTGTTAAATGTATGAGGATTGTGCATTGGATTGCTATATGACTCCTGAGTGTCCCCCTGCAGAACAGCAATGAGAGCGAGCACTGCCTCTCCTCCAGCGATGACTTTGAGAATAATGACATCACCTGGACTCCGCACTACAGGGGGAAACTTCCACAGCCAGCTGCTCCCAGCAAGCTGAAGCATAACAAGAACATCAACCACGCCAAGCAGCCCAGGGTACGCAGGAAGCGTTGCTGCGCGTTCCAGCTCAAGAAGAAGTGTGTCAATGGTTTCATCATGTTCTGCCGCGTTAATAGGAGGCTGTATATCAGGTAGGGGACACAGTCGTACATTGTACAAGACAGCAGAGACATGGAGTGTGCACAGAGGGTTTATGATGCAGTTTAAGTTTATTGTCCCCGTGACCATGTGGGTTTCCTCCAGGTGTTCGGTTTCCTCCCACATTTCCAAAGACCTATGGGTTATGGTTAGTAAGTTGTGGGCTTGCTGTGTTGGACCGGAAATGTGGTGAGCTGCCCTCAGAAAATTACAAACTGTGTTGGTTGTTGATGCAAATAACACATTTTTCTGTATGTTTCAGTGTACATGAGAAATAAGGTTAACCTCTGTGAAGTTTTTCTGTGAGAAGGAAGGTGTGTTACAATAATTCAGTGGGTGGGGGGGCTTAGTGGAGGTGTGAGAGGGAAGAGGCAGAGATATGATATATCTATAAGATGCTGTACTGTTCTATGGGGGGAGAGTTTCATATTTCACTGAGATGGGGAGAGAGAGTGGCACAGTTTTTTCCTAAGTGTGTACAGTAATTCAACAAAAGGGTGATGGTGTAATACAGTATATAAGCTCATAAGACAGGAGCTGAAGTAGGCCATTCCGCTCATTAAGTTTTATCCACCATTCCATTATTATCCCTCTCAACTTCACTCTACTGCCTTCTCCCTGTAACCTTTGATGCCCTTACTAATCAAGAACCGTTAATATATCCCTTTAACTATTCCCAATGACGTGGCCTCCACAGCCATCAGTGGAATTCCACAGATACGTCACCCTCTGGTGAAACAAGTTCCTCCCCTGCTCTGTCCTAAAGAGACATTGTTTTTTTCTGAGGCTGTGCCCCCCACCGTAGGAAACATCCTCTCCACATCCACTCTATCTAGGCCTTTCAATATTTGATAGGTTTCAATGAGACCCCCTCCCCACATTCTTCTAAACTGCAGACAGTACAGAAAGTAAAGTGGAACCTCAGATCATGCTCTTTCAGCAAGTTTGCATTTCCTTCCTTTGTTCCAGTTACAGAGAGGAACATCTCGCCTTCCCCGTTAATGTACTTCACAAATGTTCTCCTAGAGTTTTATTCTCCTAAAATTGGTTTATTGTCATAAGGTACTGTGCTGAAGTTTTAGTCATATATACATATTTAGCTGGGGTGCCAAAGACTTTTGCAGAGTACTCTATTTGTCAACGTGGAATAGAGAGCGAGTTTGTAAATGTGGCGGGAGCAAAGGATGGTAGAACGGTGTGGAGGGCCAGGGGGAGGGGAGGAGCAGGGGGGTGGTATGGAACAGGTGGCAGAGAAGGAGTGCCAGGGGTAGGGGCAGGGTAGACACATCCAGCCCTGAGACACCAGGCAAGGTCATTCGATCCCAAATATTTGGTTTATTGATCATCACAGAATGTCTCTCTAGTGCTTCGCACTCTCTCCCTATTTTTCCCAACCATGATTCCCCTCCCCCTGCCTCCTTCCCACTCTCAGTCCACAATAGAGACTCATATCAGAACGAGGATTATCATCACTCTCATATGTCATTAATATTTTTTGTGTCAGCAGTACAGTGCAATACATAAAATTACCACAGTACCATGCAGAAGTGTTATGCGCCTCAGACTTTTGCACGGTACTCCATGTACTGAGGAACATTGAAAAGCTTGCCTTGCATACTGTTCATACGTGTCTACTCAGCACACTGAGTCTGTACAAGGAAAACAATTACTGAATACTGTTACTGTTACAGAGAAAGGGCAGTGCTGGTAGACAATAAGGTGCAAGATCATAATGTGGAAGATGGTGAAGTCAAGAGTCTGCCTTATTGTATTAGGGAATAACTTAATATTGTTATTACAGCTGGGTAGAAGCTGTCCTTGAGCCTGGTGGGGTGTGCTCTGCTCAATGGGAGAGAGAAGAGCAAAGTCCATGATAGGTGGGATGTTTGATTATTACTGAGGCAGCAAAAGGTATAGACGGTGTCCATGGAGGGGAGGCTGGTTTCTGTGATGTGTTGAATTGTGACAACAACTCTCTGTAGTTTCTTACATTCCTGGGCAGAGCAGCTGCCTTCTTTCCATTGCCTTCTTCTAGACAGTGTCTTTATAAGATGGGTGAGCCCAGCTATTATCAATACTCTTCAGAGATTATCTGCCTGGTGTCAGTGGTCACATAACCAGGACGTGATATGCACCGGCTGCTCGTACGACCGTCCACCACCTGCTCCCATGCCTTTATCTGACACTGATCGGGGTGGTGGGGGGGGCGGGGGGTGCTGCTCAGCAGCTGCCACACCTCCTTTGGTAGAGACACCCCACCCCACTACCTCACTGTGGTACATCTTTAAAAATTAGCGAGAATCAATGGGACATGCCAAATTTACTTACACGTCCACAGACCCCTCAGTTAATGGTAGGAGGCCATGGCATATAAAAGGACTCGTAGGGGCGTTGATGAGCTTTCCTGATCTGATGTCTTTGTGGTTTGAACATGACAGGCAATAGGTGGTAGTTCCTCAGAATTTAACACTCTCAACCCTCTCACCCCCAGCACCATTCCTACCTACGTTCCCACCGTCTCCCATCTTAGCTGTGCTCCTTTGTTCATGGTCCTGTTGCAATTCAGCAGATGGTAAAAATTTCTAGCAGGTTTCAGTGGAAGTGAAGATGGGAGTAGATCCATAATTTTGAGTCCTTACAACAAACACCATGCCTTGAGGACGGGGATCCGGGATGCAGGAAGAACATGGATAAAGCAACATTTGTGGTTGCATCGGAGCCACGTATTGTTGTGTTACATTGTTTCTCGTTTTATTCAAAGTGAGTGATCATAATGCCTTATGTGTCCACAGTGACCATCCTGGAACTGCCTCTACTGTTGCTACTAAAGCTTTGGCACATGTGTGGCGTACCATGTCAAAGAATGAACGGCAGCCCTACTGGTAAGATAGGAATCAGAGCTGTGGTACCAGCAAGGCATGCAGCAGTGTAGCAAGCCAATCTTCTCACATCTCTGTTGGATTTTTGAGCTTTTCGTCAGGGTGTAACTTGGTGGGGATCTGATACATACAGACCAGAACAAAAGCCTGGTGTACGCTAATATGTTTTATTACCACTTCTCAGCTCATGGGTGATATAATTAGTCTTAATGATCGAGGCATACGGAGAAAAAATAATTACAACCATCACTTCAATGTTTATGAATAACTGGTTAGGGCCCAGCTGCAATATAAACACAAAAGATTCTGCAGAGGCTTAAAATCCAAGGCAAAACACAACAAGCAGGAGGAACTCAGCTAGTCAGGCAGCATCTATAGAGAGGATATAGAAACAGTCGATGTATTGGGCCAAGACCCTTCATCAGGACTTGAAAGAAACAGGGGAGAAGCCAGAATAAGAGGGAGAGGGAGGAGAATAAGCCAGCTGATGATTCGTGAGACCAGGTGAGGGGAAAGATGGGTGGGTGGGGAAAGGGGATGAAGTGGGAAACTGGGAGCTGATAGATGGAAGAGGTAAAGGGCTGAAGATGAAGGAATCTGACAGAAGAGAAGAGTGGACCATGGGAGAAAGGGAAGCAGGAGGGGAACCAGAGGGAGTTGGTGGGCAGGTGAGAAGAGAAAGGCTAAGAGGTGAGCCAGAGTAGGGAATGGAGGAAGAGAGAAAGGGAAGAGGGGAGAAATTACCAGATGTTAAAGATATTGATGTTCATGCTGTCAGATTGGGTACTACGCAGAAAGAGTATGAGGTGTTGCTCCTCTAACCTGAGAGTGGCCTCGTCGTGGCTCTAGATGAAGCCATGGACTGACATGCCGGAAAAGGAGTGGGAAGTTGAATGAAAACGTGTCACCTCCAGGAAGGATCTCCTATTGTGGCAGATTGAGTGAAGGTTGTGCCTTGTATTAATTTCATAAGAACATAAAAAATAGGAGCAGGGGTTGGGCATCTGGCCAGTCGAGCCTGCTTCGCCATTCAATAAGATCATGCCTGATCTGGCTGGAGACACTGATCCATTTACCTGCCTTTGAGCTGTCTACTTAAAGTTCAAAGTAAATTTAATCATCAAAGTACATACCTGTCACCACATACGACCCTGAGACTCATTTTCCTGCAGGCATACTCAGCAAGTCTATAGAATAGTAACAATAACACGGTCAATGAAAGATTGCAGAAGGCAACAAACTATGCAAGTACAAATATTAATAAATAGCAATAAATAATGAGAACACAAGTTAACAAGATAAAAAGTCCTTAAAGTGAGATCATTAGTTGTGGGAACACCTTAATGGATGGGCTGATGAGTGTAGTTATCCCCGTTGGTTCAAGAGCCTGATGGTTGAGGAGTAGTAACTGTTCTTGAACCTGGTGGTGCGAGTCCTGAGGCTCTTGTACTTTCTACCTGATAGCAGCAGTGAGAAAAGAACATGTCCTGTGTGGTGGAAATTTCTGATGATGGATGCTGCTTTCCTACAACAGTGGTTCATTTAGATGTGTTGAATGGTTTGATGTCCTGGGCCAAATCCACCATTTTGTAGGATTCCACCACTATGCAAAAATCTATCTAACTTTTAGCTTAAATGATTTTAATGAGGTAGCCTTTACAGCTTCCCTGGTCAGAGAATTCCATAGATTTACTATTCTCTGGGAAAAGCTGTTCCTCCTTATTTCTGCCCAAAATCTATTCCTTCAAAACTTGAGTCCTAGTCTCACTTACTAGTGGGAACAACTTCACTGCCACTATCTATCATGATTTTATATGTGTCTATAGGATTCCCCTCCCATTCTTCTGAATGGGACTCAATCTCTCCTTGTAGGTTAACCCCCCTCATCTCGGAATCAACCTGGTGAACTTCCTTTGCACCATCTCCAAAGCCAGTATGTCTTTCCTTAAGTAAGGAGACCAGAATTGCAGGCAGTACTCCAGGAGCAGATTCACCAATACCCTGCACAGATGCAGCATGACCTCCCTGCTCTTAAATTCAATCCCTCTAACAATGAAAGTTAGCATTTCATTTGCTTCTTGATAATCTGTTGTATGCAAGCCACCCTTTTGGGATTCATGCACAAGCACTCCCAAGTGCTTCTGTCCAATAGCATGCTGCAATCTTTCACAATTTAAATCTGATCTTCTGATTTTCCTTCCAAAGTGGGAGACGTTGCATTTACCAGTGTTGTATTCCATCTGCCAGACTCTTACCCGCTCACTTATAACCAATCTACTGTATACCTCTCTGCAGACTCTCTGTATCCTCTATACAATTTGCTTTCCCATTCAATTTAGTGTCCTCAGCAGACTTATATATACTACACCCAGTCTCCTTTTCTAAATCAGTAAGGTATATTGTGAACATTAGTGGCCCAGCACTGACCCCTGTGGTACTCAGCTCTCCAGTGACTGCCAACCAGAGAAACACCCATTTATCCCAACTCTCTATCCATAATAATACATTGCTCCTAACTCCATGAATCCTTATCTTATGGATAGGTCTCTTATGTGGCACCTTATCAAATGCCTTAGACAATAGACAATAGTCAGTAGGTGCAGGAGTAAGCCACTCGGCCCTTCTAGCCAGCACTGCCATTCACTGTGATCATGGCTGATCATACACAATCAGAACCCCATTCCTGCCCTCTCTCCATATCCCTTGACCCCGCTATCTATAAGAGCTCTATCTAACTCTATCTCGAATGCATCCAGAGACTTGGCCTCCACTGCCTTCTGGGGCAGAGCATTCCACGTATCCACCACTCTTTGGGTGAAAAGTTTTTCCGCATCTCTGTTCTAAATGGCCTACCCCTTATTCTTAAACTGTGGCCTCTAGTTCTGGACTCACCCATCAGCGGGAACACGCTTCCTGCCTCCAGGGTGTCTAATCCCTTAATAATCTTATATGTTTCAATCAGATCCCCTCTCATCCTTCTAAATTCCAGTGTATACAAGCCCAGTCGCTCCAATCCTTCAACATATGACAGTCCCGCCATTCCGGGAATTAACCTTGTGAACCTAAGCTGCACTCCCTCAATAGCAAGAATGTCCTTCCTCAAATTTGGAGACCAAAACTGCACACAATACTCCAGGTGGGGTCTCACCAGGGCCCTGTACAGCTGCAGAAGGACCTCTTTACTCCTATACTCAATTCCTCCTGTTATAAAAGCCAGCATGCCATTAACTTTCTTCACTGCCTGCTGTACCTGCATGCTTGCTTTCAAGACTGATGTACAAGAACACCTGGATCTCGTTGTACTTCCCCTTTTCCTAACTTGACTCCATTTAGATAGTAATCTGCCTTCCTGTTCTTGCCACCAAAGTGGATAACCTCCCATTTATCCACATTAAACTGCATCTGCCATACATTTGCCCACACACCCAACCTGTCCAAGTTACCCTGCATTCTCATAACATCCTCCTAAGATTTCACACTGCCACCCAGCTTTGAGTCATAGCTTTCTGGAAATACAAGAGTACAACATCCACCTGTTCCCCTCTATCCACTGCGCTCATTATATCCTCAAAGAACAATGGTATATTTCTCAACAGGACCTGCCCCTCATGAATCCATGTTGTGTCTGCCTGATGGGACCACTTCTGTCCAGACATCTCTCTAATGACAGTTTCAAGCATTTTCCCTGATGTTAAACCTCTTGCCTGTATCCTTTTTTTAACAGTGGCATGACATTTACTGTCTTCCAATCTGCTGGGACCTGCCCAGAGTTCAGAGTATTTTAATATTTTGGCACTTAGAGCATAAGATATTGGAACAGAATTCGACCATTCAGCCTGTTGAGCCTGCTCCGCCATTTCATCATGGCTGATCCTGGATCCCACTCAACCCCATACACCTGCCTTCTCACCATATCCTTTGAAGTCATGACCAATCAGGAAACGCTCAACTTCCGCCTTAAGTATATGCAGGGACTTGGCCTCCACCACAGTCTGTGGCAGAGCATTCCACAGATTTACTACTCTCTGGCTAAATAAAAAATACTTCCTTACCTGAATTTTAAGGCTATGCCCTCTAGATTTTAATACCCCCACCATAGGAAACATCCTCTCCACATCCACCTCATCTAGTCCTTTCAACACTGTATAAGTTCTTCCCTTTCGTTTAATATGCTGGGATGCATCCCATCAGGATCAGAGTTCAAACTAAATTAATTATCAAAATATACAACCTTGAAATTCATCTTCCTGCAGGCAGCCACTAAACAAAAAAACACAATAGAATTCTCAAAACACCACGAACAACCAAGACTGGCAAACATTCATTGTGCAAAAGAGGACAAATCCTGTAAATAATAGAATAAAAGTAAACGTACCACATAGAACATGAACTGCAGAGGCCCTGGAAGTGAATCCACAGACTGTGGAGTCAGATCAGCACTGAGGAGAGTGAAGTCGGTCCAGGAGGCCAATAGTTGCAGGGCGACAACTTCTCCCAAGCTTAGCAGTGTGGGACCAGAGACTCTTGCACCTCCCATCTGATCGTCGCCCACAGAGCGAAAACACGTGTGTATTTGTTTAACGTGTACTTGATGTTGCACTCCAAGAAGCACATGATACTTCACAAATCAACCAACTGATTCCAGTGGCATGGAAACCACAACGATTGGAGCTGATGGATTTGTTGCAGTCTTCATCCGCCTTCACAGCATTTGAGTTTGAAGTAACTTCATCCACCTGTTCCACCGTTGAGGTCTTGGTCGGATTGTTCTTTGTCAGGGACCTCACCCTCGACCTTACCGCCATGGGTGACCCTACCAGGAGCATAGCTCCAGACGGCATCGCTCTCGGGATCTCAGGACTACACGAGCTTCTCCACCACGACAAGGTGACAATCCACGGAGAAGTCCCATCTAATGGTAGTAGTGAGAAGAGAGAGAGAGAGAGAGAGAGAGACAGGTCAAACACAGACAGACTGGACGGGCTCAGGTAGAGGATCTTAGCTGGCACAGAGTAGTGGGGTTGAACACACTCATTTTCTGCACTCGGGCCTCGACACCTTAATCTGGACTGAAGTCCTTCCCACGATGACTGATCAACCTTTGTCTTCAAGGTGCCGAGCCACGTTCCTGAGAGTCAAGTTCATGGGATCCTTCAGGAGATTGTAAAATTGCTCGTTCATTTAGACGGTTTAAAATTTCTTAAGTGAAATTACAGGCTGTTGATTGCAGTGATCATAGTTCAGATTAAATATATCTAGTAGTTTTGTAAGCCGTCTGCAAAATATTGCCAGCATCATCTTAGGGGACCTGTCCAACCTTTGACCTTCTACTGTAGTTTGCTCAACACTACCTCTAGTAATAGCAATTCTGTCAAGGTCCTCACCTCCCATTGCATTCGTAACATCACTGTGAAGGCCAACACAAAATAGTCAGCATCAAAATCAGAATCAGGTTTAATATCATACGTTGTGAAATTTCTTAACTTTGTGGCTGTAGTTATAATGCAATGCAGGATAATATAGAGAAAAAAGGTACTGTGAATTACTGTAAATATATGTATATATTAAATTGTTAAATAGTGCAAAAGCAAAAATAAAAAGTAGTGAGGTAGTATTTATAAGTTCATTGTCCATTCAGAAATCAGATGGCAGAGGGGAAAAAGCTGTTTCTGAATCACGAAGTGTGTGCCTTCAGGCTCCTGTACCTCCTTTCTGATGGTAGCAATGTGAACAAAGCATGGGAATGATGGGAATCCTTGAAGATGGATACCATTCAAAGCCTCAGCAATTTCCATATTACCCAACATTAATTTACTCCTTCTCACCTTCCAAGGGACCTATGTTCACTGTAACCACCCTTTTTCTTTGTTATATAATTATAAAAACTTTCACTATCGGTTTAATACTTTGAGCTAGTTCCTTTAATCTATCATTCTCCTTTCTTTATTGCTTGGTTTGTGTTTTTTTGTTGCTTTTGAAGGTTTTCCCAGTCTTCCAGTTTCCCACTGCTCTTGGCAGCTTTGAATGCATCAGTTTCATTGTGATGCCTTTTATTGCCTTAGTGCTGGCTCTCACCGCCCTTGCTTTTAACTGAAATATACTTTTGTTGAGCACCATGAAGAATCCCTTTGAAAGCCTTCCACTGTTCCTCAACTGTCCCACTATATAGACTTTGTTCCCATTGTACACTAGTCCTCTCCTTCATCCTATTGCAGTCTACCTTGTCTTAGGCAAAATACTGTATACCGGTTTTAGATTGAATGATTGCGCCCTCCATTTCCAACAGGATCCCTAACAATGAGGCCTTTAATTTTACCTGTCTCTTTGCACAGGACCAAATCTAAGATCGCTCTTTCCTTTGTAGGTTCTGTTCAGGAAAGCTATCATGGATACATTTTATGAAATCCTCCTCAAGTCAACTTGATTCACCCAATCTATGTGCAAGTTAAAGACCCTATCATATATCAAAAACTTCAATCCTATTCATATATTCATCAGATATTTTGTGGTTTATTGCCCAGGCCATTGTAATCTCATTATTCGGTGGCCAACATACAACTCCCACCAATCATTTTTATTCCCCATTCCAATTCCTTATCTCCACCCAAATGAACTCAACATTCTGGTCCTTATATCACCCTGATCTCATCCTTACTCAAGAGCAGTACGCCACCCCTCTTACCTTCCTGCCTATTTTTCCTTATTACTTGATACCTTTGGATACCTTCTCCATCCTGCAACCACATTTCTTTAATGACCCCTAAATCATATCCCTTCACCACCTTTTAGAAAAATTGTCAAAACTTGGAGAAGGTACAGAGGAGTTCTACTGGAATGAGGTACCTCATTATTGTGGAGAGGTGAGTGATGCTGAAATGTTCTTGGGCAAACAATGTTTCTAGGGATATTTAATAGAAACCATTTTGCAATTGAATCAAATAGATAGGGAGACAGTTTCCATAAGACACAGGACCCATTGAGAATCATGGCTGATTCATTATCTCTCTTAGCTCTATTCTCCTGTCTTCATCCCATAATCTTTGACACCCTTTCTAACGAAGAATCTATCAACCACTTTAAATACACCCAGTGGCTTAGCCTCCACAGCTCTCTGCAGCAGTGAATTCGCCACCCTCTGGCTAAAGACATTCCTCTTCATCTCTACTCTAAAGTAACACCCCTCTGATCCTAAACTCCCCTTCTGGAGGAAGCATCCTGGCCTACTCTACTTTGCCCTTTCAATACTTGATGGGTTTCAATGAGATCTCCCTTTGTTCTTCTAAACTCCAGCTAATACAGGCCAAGAGCCTTCAAACACTCCTCATGCACTAACCCTTTCATTTCCACAGTCATTCTCGTGAATCTCCTTTGGACCCTCTCCAACACCAGCACATCATTGATAACTGTACAACACAAACCTAAAACAACGTGCAAGCGAACATAGGATTATTTTTTAATCTGAAGGTATTGGTGATCTGGAATGCACCAGATAAAGTAATAGTGGAAAAGATTCAGCTGTAATTTTCAAAAGGGAATGATGTGTCTTCCGCTGGGGGTGAGTATAACACTAAGGAGGCACATCAGGGTTAACAGGTCACATATTTAAGACCAAAATAAGAATAGATTCTTCTCTCAGAAGATTGTGAATCTTTGGATTCCCTGGACCCCTGAGCAAATGCCCAAAAGCTATTTGGTCATGCCATTTCTGAGTCAGGTCTGTGGTAAAAAATGTCTGCCACATTTCCCAACATCTATCATCAAGGCTCAGAGTGATTCACTGGGTGCAATGTGCATCAGAATAATTTTACATAATAGAGACATAGAAAAGTACAGCACAGAATCAGGCCCAGCGGCCCTTTTAATCCATGCCAAACCATTCAAACTGCCTACTCCCATCGATCTGCACTGGGACCACACCACTCCCACCCATGTACCTATCCAAATTTCTCTTAAACTTTGAAATCGAGCTTGCGTGCACTACTGGCAACGTAATATGCTTGCAAATGTTCCCACTATATTGCTTAAATTGCCATATTTGTGTCATTCAAAAAGTTTAACAAAACAGGTGCTGATTTCCAGTTTCCTAAATTAATGTCACATTTCAAGTGCCAAATGAATGGTACAGGACAGTACGAAGCAGCAATCTATGGACTCACTTTCAATGAGTTTATAACTCATGTTCTCACTATTTATTTATTTTTGTGTTTGCAAGGATTTTCTTTTTTTGCACATTGGTTGTTGGTCAGTCTTTGTATGTAGTTTTTCATTGATTCTATTGTACTGTATCTTTGTTCTGCTCTGAATGCTTGCAGGAAATTGATTCTCAAGTTACTAAATGGTGACATATATGGTACGTACTTTGATAAGAAATTTAATTTGAACTTTGAGCACAGTGCAGGCCCTTTAGCCCACGATGTTTTGCCAACCTTTTAGCCTACGCCATATCGACCACCCACTTCCTTCCATTGATGCTGCCTGGCCTGCTGAGGTCCTCCTGCGTTTTGTGTGTGTCACCAAATTCTTTAATTCTCTTTTTTATGAAAAAGCAAGGCACCCCTAAAAATATTTTCTAAGCAAAAAGATCTAGGTGAATTTTACAAATTTGCAACAGTCCCTTAATTCACACTTTCAGCGAATTCGATTGTGTGATTACAAAGCTGCACTGGTTCAATGCAGTGGAATGCAGCTCAGAAGTCAGTGTGGTTTTTAGCAGAACTGCTTCATCAGCTGAATTTTGATTGCTTGGGAGCTATGTGTTCTGCTGCTTAATTTTCAGCGATGCTGGCTATAGTTGAGTTGCCACTTCAATACAAGAAGGTCGATGGTTAGCATGGGTTAAATATGTCCTCCCTGTTTCTCTTTGTCTCTCGCTCACAGCATCAAAGCCCGGGAATTCAGCAAGATGAATAACCGCATCGTCAAGCTGGATAGCTCGTCAAGTGAAGAGAAGGAAGAGGTGGAAATGCCCGAACCCCTCCACCTCCTGTAAGACATCTCCCTTCTTTAGAGCAAAACATGAGCATTGCTGTTCTAAAACAACCCGAACGACACAAGACCATAGATGAGTCTCTTGAGCTGGAAAGGCCTAGTTCACTCAGAAGCTCAGCAAACTCAGTACGTCCAATGTGGATCTCCAAGAGTACTTTAAAATCTGGAAAATCATTGTGCATTTGAATTTTTGTCAATGGAAAAAACATCTACCTACTCTACCTACATATTGGAAAAATAGAAGACATTGACTATAATACTAAAGTTCAAATGAATGATGGTCCACCCAAAGAAGTGCATGGCTGTGACAGTGTACAGTCCAGAAGAACTTGAATTTGAAGCCATTTTCAGTAATAGTTGGTAGAACTTTGAGTTTGTATTTAAAGTAGCTGTGTACATCAAGCTTGCCTAGTGTCAATGTTAATTGGAGGACTTTTGTTCCTGGCTTACACTTTTCACGTCATCAGCCTGACATTAAGCTTCTGGTTTTGTGTCTGTGGCCAGCATTCTTTCCTCTGAGTCAGAAGGTTGTGGCTTCCAGTCTCATTCCAGAAACACGAACACAGTTAACAAGGCTGACAAGGTTAATCAATCCAATATAAAAAAGGATTAAGCACAAGAGATTCTGAAGATGCTGGAAATCCAGAGGATGCTGAAGGAACTCAGCAGGTCAGGAAGCCTCTGTGGAAACAAATAAACAGTCAACATTCCTCTCCATAGATGCTGCCTGACCTGCTGAGTTCCTCTCGCATTTTTTGTGTGTTGAAAAGTTTTAGATTGAGGGAGTGCTACATTGTTGGAAGTGCTGACTTTTGATGAGAGGTTAAGTTGAAATCTTGCCTGTGCACATAACATGTAGGTGGCTTTACTTTGGGGGGAAATATTGAGGGGCCATTAACCTGGTATCCTATCCAATATTCATATTCACTGCTGACATCATTAAAATACATCATCTACTCAGTGCTTTAGTGGTGTCCACGGAAGCACAAATTAACCACTAATTTCCAACAGTGACAGCTCTTTTCTAGAGTCCTCTCAGCACTAGAAATTCTGCAGATTACGGAAATGCAGAGCAACACATATAAAATGCTGAAGGAACTCAGCAGGTCAGGCACTGTCTATGGAAATGAATAAACAGTCAATGTTTCGGGCCAAGATCCTTCATCAGGTCTGGGATTCAGTCAATTGTTTATTCCCCTCCTCAGATGCTGTCTGACCTGCTGAGTTCCTCCAGTATTTTGTGTGGGTTGATCTAGACTCCTCTCAGACATCTTGAAAGGCATTAAAGAAACGCTAGTTAGATTTCTTCCTAACCTATTTGGATAATCACAGTCTCTTTATATGACAAGTAATGACATCATCTCCTTAAAATTCCTTGTGGTCTCTTGGGCTTCAACCAGACGTACCCTCCTTATGACTGCAGTGATCCAACTTGAAGGAACCTTTGGGCCTTCTGCTTCTTGACATGAGTGGGCATGACCTCAGCTCAGCACTAAATTCCAATCTCACTGGCAGACTGATGTGTGGAGGCTGCTGTGTGAAGTGGACGGAGAGGAATGGAAAGCAGGAAATGCTTGCACTTTGGAGTTTTACTCAGTCTTCAATCATGCAGGAATATTGTTTCTGACTGAGTGACCAAAGCAAAAAGGTATTCCATTCACATATTTATTGTAACACAGAATTTGCAGACAAACGTATTGTTTGAACCCCAATGCTAACTGCAGGAAATTCAGCAATTGTTTGATAAGAATCAGTTCTGGTTTTTATCAAAAGACATCACTGACCCTTTCTGCAAATAGTGTTGTTTGAAATTAATATTAAAAACTATGTGTAACTCAGTGCTTTAATTAACTAAGCCAGAAAACAGAACATGATGAAGATAAGTGTCACTTACTTTCATTTTGTAAGGACCGCAGTTGAGAGCGAGTGCGCGTGTCTCTCATCATCAGCTGAACAGATCGATGCCAATGGCTTTGCCCTGCGTGCTCGGCATCATTCTTCTAAAGACCAATCTCTCATAGTGACCTGCTGGCTTATTGTACTTAGGCTGTAACAGGAGAACGTGATTATTGAGAACAGCTTTACTTTAAGATCGGCCCATTGCTTTACATGGTGGTTTAGTGTTACTGGCCCACCCCGTGAACCACTTTGCTGTGAGCCCCGCAAAGTTCCAAGACTGACATAGTAGAAAGACAGATTGATTGGAAAGTAGAAACAAAAACAATATAACATCTTTATTATCAATTCAGCCCCTCCTAAATTATCAAAGTTTGTGTTACAACTATAATTATACCTTCAAAATAAAAAGTGCAAACTTTATAACTATTTGGTAATACCAAAGACATATGCCTATTACTTCCCACTCGGGCCCTCCCCTTCCCTTCTCCTATTATCCATTCTCCCCTCCTATAAGATTCCTTCCTTACCAAGCCATGACCTTTCCCACCCACCTGGTTTCAGTTATCATCTTCCAGCTAGCCTCTTTCCCCTCACCCCACCTTCCCTCTCAGTTCTGATGAAGGGTCTCAGCCCGAAACATTGACGCTTTGTGAATTTCCATAGGTGCTGTCTGACCTGCTGCATTCCTCCAGCATTTTGTATGTGTTGCTTTGAATTTCCAGCATCTGTAAATTTTCTCATGTTTATGAATTTTATATTTTCCATCAATATAACATAAAAAATTCACATTTATATAAGCTAATTTTCAAATTACCTCCAGCCCTGTCCCTGTTAATTATTTTGAAGTGCAGTCACTGTTGTTATGAAGTGTACTGAGCCATTTGTGGCTACAACATGATTCTTTCTGGCAACAAAATGTTTGTTTTAACCAACAAAGAGGAGGAACCTCAGTAAGTCAAGAGTGAAAGTAACTTTTACATAGGTCTAAAAAGTCCAGTCTTTGGATTTCATGCGTGGGACTTCTCCAACATTGCAGAACTCTATGGCTGCATGATTTTTAGTTATGTACCCAAGTGGGTTGTTCCTATGGGGAATAGGGCTGGCCTCTTAACTGAATTAACACAGGAACTCAGCTGGATCAAGTAACTATTATTTGAAGATTATTTATTGGCTGCTCCTAGATGCCCCTGATTGAATTATCTGCACAGAGGGTAGCTGAGATTCACCCCCTATTGTTATGGTGCTAGGGTCATATAAAGGTCAGACTCAGCAAGGAGAGGAGGTTTCCTTTCCTAAAAGCTACTGTGAACCAGTTTGATTTTTTATGGTCAATTCTCATTCAGACCAGTATTTTTAACCCATTTTTGTACAGTAGCGTTGTGGTATGATCGTACACCAAATCACTGATGTAGCTTGAGTTCCAACAGGTGCCTTTAACATCACTGTGTAGAGCGATGACAGAGCAGCGATAAGAGCCTCACTAGGGGCAATCTGTCCAGATGTCGTTCATGTTCTTGCCCAAGTGGATGGCACTTGAAACTATAAGTAATTGTGGAGGGGCAGAGTTGTGGAGAACACATGCAACTGGCCTAGCTCTAATGCCACCATTTACCACTCCACTCCATTGGGAGACTGTTTTCCTTCTGTTCCACTACTAACTTCAATTTTAAAGTCATGAAGTTTGATTGCACTTCAGATAGTTAAGGAAATAAAGTCACACATTGTGGCTATTTGGCAAAACTTTTATTAATGTTATTATGGTTCCTATTTATTGTTGTGTATGTTTAAAAAAGTAATATAAATTAAATTATTGAGACCCCTGTTTAGAAGAATGTGTTCGTGTCAGTCCATTTTGACTTTGCTATAGGGTGTTGGTTGTCTGCTCAGTGGTGTAGCAGCAGTGACATCAGCATCTGGCTTCAAGGTGAATGGTCCTGGCTTCGAATCGGGCTGGCTCCTTGCATGCTTTCTATCTACGCTGGGTTGAGCGTCAAGCTAGCAACTCATCCTCATAAAAAACAGACAAGATGCCATCTGATGTGTACAAGGCGCGGAGATGAATAACTAGCAGGGTGATGGCTAGGTTAGCTTGGGTCTACAGATTATTCTACCATGGGAAAGGTCCATGAAACTGTCATGAGCAGTATGCTCTGTGCATGGGGCTCCTTGGTACAAATTGTATTGACCATGAGGTCCAAGGCTTCTCATTCGGCAGTATTGACCTTTGTGAAGCAAGCAGAAAGACTCAGGATTGGGACTTAGTTTGGAGCGGAGATGTGCCTGTCAAGATCATGGTGCCTGGGGGGAGTGTCAACAAGTACAATACTGTGCAAAAGTCTTGGGAACATACAGTTACATAGCCAGGGTACAGACGTCTGCACAGTACTGTATTTATTAACGCAGAGCAGAGAGCGAGTTTGTAAGTTTGGTGGGAGCAAAGGATGTTGGGAATGGTGAGGGTGGAGTGCCGCAGGAGGAGTGCCGGGGTGGGGGGCAGGGGGTCGCGGGTGCAGACACACCCAGCCCTGAGACACCAGGCAAGGACATTTGATCCCTAACAATTGGTTTATTAATCATTACAGAATCTCTCTCTCTGGTGCTTCCTGCTCCCTCCCCTCTCCCTTCCCCCTTTCCCAACCATGATTCCCCTCTCCTTGCCCCCTTCCCACTCTCAGTCCACAATAGAGACCCAGAAATGAATCAAGTTTATCATCACTCATGCGTCATGAAATTTGTTTTGTGTGGCAACAAAGTGCAATGCATAAAATTACATAAAAAGCCTTAGGCACCCTAGCTATAAATATGTGCCTAAAACTTTTGCACAATACTGTAGATGAGGAGACTGAAGAGGAGAGGAAATTCTGACTGGTGGACTCCACAGCCTTAGAACCAGGCAGGTAAATACCCTAAAATGGGTATCACATGTTTGACAACTTGCTCCTCAATGAGTAGCCCTTTTAGTCTATACAAGTTCTTTATTATTGTAAAGGAATTCCTGTACCAAAATGCCTACATGCATGTTCCTACTCAGCCATCATGAGAGTATAGGAGGCAATGCTTAACAGCACCAGTGATCGGAGTACAATCCCTGCTTATCTCCAGGTTCTGCGGTTTCCTCCCACATTCCAAAGCGTATGGTTATGGTTAGTAAGTTGTGGGCATGCTACCATGATGGCATTTGTAGGCTGCCCCCAGCATATCCTTGGACTGTGTTGGTCATTGACGCAAATTACTTATTTCAATGTATGCTTCGACGTACGTGTGACAAATAAAGACCATCTTAAATTGAGGCAGGGGAATTATTCTGCGCCCTGCAACATTTGGGCAAGTTCTCTGGCTTGCGGCGCCATGCACTGACCCAGTTCGTAATATAAACCTTCAGTAGTTGGGGTGTGAAGTCAGCATCTGAGCCCTCTGCCACAAAGCTGATGTGTGACCTCACCCGCTGCCAGCTGATACCCTCAAAACCCGGACAGCTCACTCTTATTTTCCTTGATGTCCCCGTTTCCTGGTTTCTCCATTTAAATTTTTCAAAGCTGATGGTCCAGTCTGGATTCACAACTCTTAGGCTTTTCCTTACAAATGAATTCCCTGTAACTGGTCAATAATAATGGTAGCAATTATTGTACATCCAAAATTACCCTTAATGGAGTGGTTTGCTGACCCATTACAATTAGCCGCCCAAGGGTCAATAAAGTTGCTGTGGGATTATATTGTGTTCAGTTCTGGTAATCTCATTATAGGAAGGATGTGGAAGCTTTAGAGAGGGTGCAGAGGAGACTTATCAGGATAGATTTAAGAGCATGTCTTATGAGGATAGGTTGAACGAGCTAGGTCTCTCTTTGGAGCGAAGGAGGATGAGAGATGACTCGAAAGAGGTGTACAAGATGATTCAAAGTGCATTTATTATCAAAATACATCTCTGACATTCATCTTCTCGCAGGCAGCCACAAAACAAAGAAACACCATGGACCCATTCAAGAAGACATCAAACACCCTGTGCACAAGAAAAGTACAAACAGACTAAGTGGGAAGCCAGAGACTTTTTCCTAGGGTGGAAATGGCTGATACAAAGGGGGCATAATTGTAAGGTGATTGGGGGAAAGTGTGGGAAGAATGTGGGAAGTAGGTTATTTACATGGAAAGTGGTGGGTGTGTGGAACATCCCAGCAGGGGTAATGGTAGAGGCAGATACTTAAGTTCAGATTCAGATTCAGTTTCTTGTCATTTAGAAACCACAAATGCGATGCAGTTAAAAAATGAGACAACGTTCCTCCAGAATGATATCACAAAAGCACATGACAAAACAGACTACACCAGAAAATCCACATAACGTTTGGCAATCCCCAATCCAGAGTCCGAATAGGCCGCTGCATATTAATATCGCACTACCATCTTAGCGCATTCCCAGGAAAGAAGCTCCACTTCCACCAGACAAAACAAGACAAAACGTTGACTGTTTACTTTTTCAATAGACATTGCCTGGCCTGCTGAGTTCCTCCAGCATTTTGTGCGTGTTGCTCTGGATTTCCAGCATCTGCAGAATCTCTGGTGTTTGTAATTTCACTTTATTTATTTCGAGATACAGCCTTTCTGGCCCAGCAAGCCGGGCTGCTCAACAACCCATCTGTTTACACTAGCCTCATCTCTGGACAACTTAGGATGATCCATTGACCTAGTAACCAGTACATCTTCGGACGGTGGGAGGAAACCAGAGCAGCCTGAGGAAAGTCACGCAGTCATGGGAAGAACATACAAATGGCGGGATCGAACTCCGAACTCAAGCACCCTGAGCTGTAATGGTGCAGTGCTACCCCGGCGCCCGTGTTTCTAAAAATTGACACATGACTGAAGCAGATGAGTTTCTAGAGATCAGCAGAATTCTCTCCAACCTCATGGATCAACATCTCTGAAGTAGTTTGTCTGGGTGAACATTTTTTGTTTCTGGAATCTTCCTAAATGCAAGTGTTTCCTTTATTAACACAATCCAAAAGTTCATTAGCTGTAAATGCTTTGTAATGTCCTGAAAGGTAGACGTTGAGTTATTTTTATAAGACCATAAGATATAGGAGCAGATTTAGACCATTTGGCCCATTGAGTCTGCACCGCTGTTTCATCCATTTCCTTCTAAGCCCCAATCTCCTGCCTCACCCAACCTGAATACCCCACCGTATCTTAACCGTGAACTTAACAACATCTGCCTTAAATATACACACAAAGACTTGGCCTCCACAGCTGCCTGTGGCAAAGAATTCCACAGATTCATCACTTTATGACTAAAGAAATTCTTCATCTCCGTTCCAAATTGGCGTCCCCCTATTCTGAGTCTGTGTCCTCTGTTCTTAGAGTCCCTCACCTTAGGAAACCTCCTCTCCACTTCCACTCTATCAAGGCCTTTCACTATTTGATAAGTTTCTATGAAATCCCAGTGAATACAAGCCCAGAATCATCAAACGCTCTTCATATGACAAGCCATTCAATCCTGGAATCACTTTGGTGAACCTCCTTTGAACCCTCTCCCAACCCTTGTACATCCTTTTTTAGGATAAGAGAACTGCACATAAACTCCCATGTGAGGCCTCACCAATGCCTTATAAAGCCTCAACGTTACATCCTTGCTTTTATAATCTAGTCCCCTTGAAATTATTGCTAATATCGCACTTGCCTTCCTCATCACTGACTTAACCGGCAAATTAACCTTTAGGGAATCGTGCACAAGGACTCCCAAGTTCCTTTATAGTGAAATAAAATTCTTCAGCTGCCATTTGTGTTATTTGAACCCAATTATTTATTCCAATGATAGAGCCGGAAAACAGGCCATTTGGCCCATCGAGTCCATGCCAAGCCATTTACACTAATCCTACATTCATCTCATGTTTTCACCCCATTCTTATCACACCTCCTCCAGACTCTATCTCCCTTCTATACTTGGTTCAGGATGGGTCTTTGGTGGGGCAACATAGTGGCTCTACCAACTATTCACTGGATTAAGAAGGAAAGATTTTATTTGTCTGTCTGTCTGCCTGCTTATCTATTTATTTATTTAACTGGGTAGTTCGATAGAATCAGGGCAGTACAGGCCCTTCCAGCCCTTTGAGACGCGCCACCCAGCATTACCCGATTTAATCCTAGCCTAATCACAGGAGACTTTACAATGACCAATTAACCTACCAACTGGTATGTCTTCAGACTGTGAGAGGAAACCGGAGCATCTGGAGGAAGCACACTCCTTACAGGCAGCCGCGGGAAATGAACCCGGATTGCTGGTACTGTAAAGCGTTGTGCTAATTGTTAAGTTACAGCATTGCCCATAATCTAAACTATTAGAACAAAATTTAGAAATAGAATTCAAAATCAGGTTTATTATCAGAGATAAGTGTAATGAAATGTGTTTTACAGCGGCATGCAGTACGGTGTAAGATCAAAGTTACTGTGAGTTACAAAACTAAATAATTAGTGTTGAAGATGAATATTGTAATGGTGTTCATGGACCTTTCAGAAATCTGATGGCAGAGGGGAAGAAGCTGTTCCTAAAATGTTCAACACAAGAGATTCAGAAATCTTGAGCAACACGCACAAAATGAGTCAAAGTAAAAAAAAGTAAGTCAGGCAGCATCTATGGAGAGGAATAACCAGTTGGTGTTTCTGGCAGAGACCTTTCATCAGGACCTCATCTTCCTTCCTTTCCAATTCTGCTGAAGAGTCTCAGTCTGAAACATTGGCTGTTTATTTGTCGCTTAAAGGATTCTACCTCCTCCCCAGTGGTAGCAAAGCGAGGTGGGCATGTGCTGGGTGGTGGGGATCTTTAATTCTTGAGGCATCATCACCAGCAGTATGTGCCGTGTCGTATGATGTAGGCGATCATGGTCTTTCCATGGCCATGATTGTTCTTGTCCAATTTTTCTACAGAAGTGGTTTGCCATTGCCTTCTTCTGGGCAGTGTCTTTACAAGACGGGTGACCCCAGTCATTATCAATACCCTTCAGAGATTGTCTGCCCAGCGTCAGTGGTCACATAACCAGGACTTGTGATCTGCACCGGCTGCTCATACGACCGTCCACCACCTGCTCCCGTGGCTTCACATCACCCTGATCGGCGGTGGGGGGGGGGGGGGGTGGGGGGGTTGCAGTAGAGGGACTAAGAAACGGAGAAGAATGTTAATTGGAAGATGATTGAGTCGGTGGAAAGTTTACCTTGATGTTGCTAGTCTTCCGATCTGAGAAGATATCTGCAAGGGAATGCTGTTGATTGGTGCATTCCACAGTGCAGGAGTACACCTTGCTTGAGGGTGACCTGCAGGCTAGCGGAGGGAAGGAGCACCTTTAGTGGAAACTAGTCAGAATGCTCTCCATTTGCAAGTGCCTTTCACTGCGCTATTGCATGGATATGTGCTTCCAGGGGATCAGTGCTGAGACACAGTCACAAGTGCATGCATGTGTGTGTGTGATGAAGTCACTCAATTGTATCATAACATTTCTATTACACAAAAATGCTGTTTCTCAGCTCCAAGAAGGCAGATAACTACCCCCACTGGCTTTGCCTGATCACAGCTTTCAGGAGACCAGGTTGGCTATTTTTGTCTGAAAGTGGCCATTGGCTGCCCAAATGTCATGGAAATCAACTTCCTACCGCAGCCCAAGAGGAGTCACAAAATTCATGGAAAAGAGTGGTTAAAAATAGATAACTCGGACCTCCCCACCACCCCACAGTAGAGGAGTGAAGTTCCTCTTGCAGATAGCTTCCAATTGTTTGGCATATTAATCTCTCAAAGTTTGATAAGTGTTACTCAGAAAAGGAAAAAGGCTGCTGTGTCTATGTCTGGCATGAGGAGATTTTAAGTGTTCAAGTTTTGAGTGAAAGACAGGAAGAGTTGATCTAGCTGTCAGCTGAACTTGTCTGGTCTAGATTAGTACCTGGAATTCATTCCAAATTCCTGGTTTATTGCATATTTTTCCTTCAGCTTTTCACGCTCATTCTTTCTGTAGTTTGTTTTGAACCCAAGCCTACTCTCCTCTCAGTGGCCACTTTATTAAGTGCACTGGTGCACCTGCTCATTAATGCAAATATCTAATCAGTCAATCGCAGGGCAGCAACTTTGTGCATAAACACATGCAGACATCATCAAGAGGTCTACAGACCAAACATCAGAATGGGGAAGAAAACTGATCCAAGTGTCTTTGACTGTGGAATGATTGTTAGTGCCAGACGGGGAGGTTTGAGTATCTCAGAAACTACTGATCTCCTGAGATTTTCACACACAGGAGTCTCTAGAGTTTACAGAGGATGGTGTGAAAAACAAAAAAAAATCCTGTGAGCAGCGGTTCTGTGGGTCAATACATCTTGTTCATGAGAGAGGTCAGAGGAGAATGGCCAGACTGGCTCAAGCAGACAGGAAGGCAACAGTAACACAAATATCCACACATTACAGAGTGTGCAGAAGAGCATCTCTGAATGCACAACATGTCAAACCTTGAAGCAGATGGGCAGAAGACCACAAACATGCACGTGGAGCGTTATGGTGCTAAGTGGCTGCCTCTTCGAGCTTATCTGTGAAAAACAGGTTATTTCCTCTCTTTAATCTCTTTTATTCCTTTTGAAGGTGGTTGGGGTTCTGTTGAGGCCCTGATCTGCAAGTGGCACTCAGACTGTGTTCTTTGATGGCGGATGAGTTCCTGTACCTGGAGCTCATTGGCTGACCGTTCTCCAACATTCTCCAGGCACGACTTGGAAGATGGTACCTTCCTGCACGGTCCTGTGGACGATTGATTTCAGGCTGGTGTTGCCAACTGGGGCGTGGCAGGAGATGGAACATCAGGATTTTGCTGTGGCGGATGTGTGGAAAAGCAACGCGGCAGGCTGTAAAATTATTCCATTTCACTGTGAAATGGGTGCTATCGCTCTTTGCCTTGTTAGTAAGAGAGAGCGAGCGAGCCTGTGGCATGTCAAACTGTCGGATAGACAAAAGTTTTTGTTGACTGCAGATCGCGGTCTCTCTTTGGGTGCTTTGCTGTTGCTCGGTGAGTGGTGGGTGCTAATGCTTTTGCTGGGTGGGGGACGTTGATGCATTGATGCTTTGCTGTTGCATGCATTGCATGCGCATGGGGGGAGAGGGGGCTTTGGGGTTTTAATGTTTGTCTGCCATTCATTCTTTTGGAGTTTTTCTGTTTTTTTGTGGATGTCTGCACAGACAAGTGTTTCAGGTTGTATACTGTATACCTTCTCTGATAATAAACAGAACCATTCGGATTCGGACATACACTCAGTGGCCACTTTATTAGGTAGAGGGCTATATACAATAAGTACAATAGAATCGATGAAAAACTGCACAAAGACTGACAAGCAACTGATGTGCAAAGGAAGACAAACTGCGCAAAAAAAGTAAATAAAATAATCCAGAGAACACGAGCCCTTGAAAGTGAGTCCATAGGCTGTGTTCATTTATCTGTTCTGAGCTGAGGTGAGTGAACTGGTTCAGGAGCCTGAAGGTTGAGGAGTAATAACTGTTCTTGAACCTGGTGGTGTGGGACCTGAGGCTCCTGTACCTCCTGCCCGACGGCAGCAGTGAGAAGAGGGCATGGCCCAGATAGTGATGAATGCTGCTTTTTTTGTGGCAGCGATCCCTGTGGATGTGCTGATTGGCAGGGAGGGCTTTTCCTGTAATGGCCTGGACAGTGTCCACTGCTCTTTGTTGGCTTTTCCATTCCTGGGCATTGCTGTTTCCATACCATAGAGGTAGCTAGCATTGCTTTTAAAAGCATCATGATTAGAGAAACAGGAAGTCAAAGGCTCAGTTTTGCATACAGTGTCCATCTTTCAGTTGCCAAAAGCAGCTGCACCTCTGAGACAGCAAATCCATTTCCAGCCAGTTCTACAGGTTGAAATTGATGCCTTGGTGTCCGGAATCCCCACTGTGATCAGTAAAAGGTCAGAATATTTTCTTTAAATTCAGGAACTGCAGCTCATTGCAATATTCAGATTTCAACTTAATCATCTCTCTGCAAATTTTCAAAGCAGGATGTAGGTCTACCCAGAGGGAAGCCACTTCCCTCCTCTTCTCAACTGTTTCCCCCACCCACCCCCACCAACCTTGCCAATACTGTTTAAGGGGACCAATCAGACTGGCGGCTGGTTCCCCACTTCAAGCCCCACATTTTCTGGTGTGTTTTTGGGTGATTCACTTAGCCTGTGATGAGCAATGGTTTTCCAGTATTGTGTGTTTTTTCAGCAGCCTTATGTGGTTTAAAGATAAAAACTAGCTTATTTTGTCGCACGTACACCAAAATGCATCAATGCCCAACAAAGTTCGAGGATTGTGGACTTCAGAAAGGATAAGTGAACACACACCAGTCCTCATAGAGGGATCAGGAAGTGGAAAGAGTGAGCAATTTCAAGCTTCTGGGTGTCAACATCTCTGAGGGTCTATCCTGGGCCCTCTTTGTATCTCCGGCTGCAGTCTCCGACTCCGTGTTAATGAGCTGGAGCTGGCACTGGATGAACTCCAGCCCCTTTCACAGGTTTTAGTTGTCAGGGACGCTGGAGGACTCCCTGCCTTCCCAAATCCTAACATTCAACTCTCCTGCCTGACATCCCCGATTGCTCTAAATGGGCAATATGAGAGGAAAAAGAACAAACAATGAAACAAGCCATGTTGGGTGATTATAGTCTCATGACCATTCTTGCAAACTTTTTTACAGAAGTGGTTTGCCATTGCCTTCTTCTGGGCAGTGTCTTTACAAGACGGGTGACCCCAGTCATTATCAATACTCTTCAGAGATTGTCTGCCTGGCGTCAGTGGTCACATAACCAGGACTTGTGATCTGCACCGGCTGCTCATACGACCGTCCACCACCTGCTCCCATGGCTTCACATGACCCTGATCGGGGGCTAAGCAGGTGCTACACCTTGCCCGAGGGTGACCTGCAGGCTAGCAGAGGGAAGGAGCACTTTACACCTCCATCATTAGAGACGTATCTCCCCACCACCCGTAAATAAATATTACTAAACATGAGAAATTCTGCAGGTGCTGGAACACACACTAAACGCTGCAGCAGGCCGGGCAGGAAAGGATAAACAGTCGACGTTCTTCAGGACTGAAGCCTGCAGGTGCTGGAAATCTAAAGGAAGTGTGTGTGTGCTGCAATGAATACTACTACTATAACAACTCAGGGGCTCCCTCACCCAACCCGGCTCCTCCCTCTCCAAGTAGCGGAAGAACCGCCCACTGTGAGCCTTCGGTGCAGTGTGAAATTTCCATGGCAGGATTTCCCTTTTTAAGTGGATGGGATCCATTGCCCTTTTAATTCATGTTGGCGGAAGTGTATGGCTGTGCATTGTGGGGCTGGGCGGGTGTGTGAATGCGGGGCTCAGCCAGTGTGTCCCGGAGTAGAGGGGGGAGCAAGCATGTTGTAACAGGACCGGTGTACACTGTTGAACAGGTACACCGCGCAGTTCGGCAGGATATGCACTGTAACCAATAAAAGCAAAAACACGCCCTTTCAGCTCTCTAACTCTCCCCTTACATTGCAAGGAAGCAGAGAAAGGCGGGGAGAAAGAGAGAGAGAGAAAAATCATCGGTGTGTGGAACCCAAAGAAAAACGCAAGACCAGGAAATTAGTCTGTAGTACCTCCGCTAGCCTCGATAGATCGGTGAAGGTCAAGTCGCACCGAAGATGAGGTAGGGTTCCATCTTTTGTCAATTTCCGGACCTGTTCGCTTCTCATTACATGCTCGTTTCAATGTGGAATTAGTTTTCAGCAGTCTCCACGGCTGACTTTTGAAATGCTAGCGTTAAAAAGCGGGCGAATGTTTCACTTGTGTGTCTGCAGATTGATTTTAAACATCGAGTTTACTGAAATGGTGCTTTCTCTTAAGTTTGGTGTTGTAAGATTTATCTTTCTCTTCTTCGGCGCAATGGACCGTGAGGTTCAAAGTTTCCATGAAACTGGTTAGTTTATACAGCGTAGTTTTACTATCTGTATCTTCAGTGTTTTGTGCAGTGAATTGTGTGAATTCACGATTCGCTGTGTAGTAGTTTCTTTCTTTGGTAGAGTGTCCCAAATCTCAAGTAATAGGTTGTTTGCTTTGAAAGATTAGTCTTTGATGTTATCGTCATTTCTGGCTACGTGAATAAAAGAAAACGTTTTGAGATCTATCGATCCTGGGTCGCTTGGAACAGCGGGTTGTTGTGATGAGGATCGTTTCGTGTTGGTTTCCAGTACACAAGTGAACGAAATGCAGTTAATTCTGGTTAGTTGGGATACATCGGGACCGGTACATGTTGGCCCAAATTAGCGGTTGTCCTAATTAGCTGAAGTAGTTGAAAAGGTATATATATAAAAAAACCAAACTGAGTAACAAATTATGTATTTAAATGAAATACAGAACAAACTAGAACACCACCAATAGTACAGTACTATGAAACTGTGTATAAGTTCCTAATAGTTATTGATGGAGCAATTAACCGGGTGTGTGCAATGACCCGAATCTGCGGGACATCTAGTGCAGATAATGGACTGCCTTCAACAACTGCATCCTCCAAATCTTCATTTTCATTGTAACATTCAAGGTGATTGCCAGTGCCTTCAAATTATTTGTAGTTCCTAACTTGTTGAAATGGTGAAATTGTTTCATTTTCACTCCCGGCTGTTTCTGGACTCTCCAAGCCTGAACGCTTGAAACCACAGGGAGTAAAACGGTTCACAATCGTCTTACTGCTTATTTCTCGCCAAATACCAGTGACATCTCCTGCTCTAATTAAGCGCAGTGTTTCAAATTAACAAATGGACTCCTGACAATTTTCTCGATTAGTTTTTGTTCTTTAGGAGTTGTCCCAAGAAACAAAATAACCGATTACCCAATACCCCATTAACCGGGTGATCTGATTTAGTGCATAAGGCGCATGATAAGATCAAGAACACAATAATTTAAAAAAATAACTAGGATAAGTAATACATAAGATATATATACACATTGTATGTGCATAAAGTGTCACCAGGCACAGGAGTGTCTGTACACAAGGTGACTCTTGACAGGAAATGATAAAGTAGTAGTGGTGGTGGGGGATTGTGGTGGGGGATTGTGGAGAGGTGGGTTAGGGGGTGGAGGTGTTGATCAGCCTTACTGCCTGGGAAGTAACTGAACTGCACAAATTCTCCCCCCTTGGGCTAAAGAAATTCCTCCTCCTCCTCTGAACTAAAGCAATGTCCTTCTAACCCGAGGCTGTGCCTTTGGTCCTAGATTCTCCCACCGTAAGCAACATCCTTTAAGATTGCTTAAAGTCATGATTGTTTAATATAATTTCCTGTGTAAAGGAGAATTAAATAATTGTTACTCCAGATCTGATGTATTACAAAACATGCAATAAGATAAAGATACAATAAATAAATTTGTGGCAGTGGAGGCAAAGTCATTGGGTGTATTTAAGGCAGAGATTGATAGGTATCTGAGTAGTCAGGGCTTCAAAGGTTATGGTGAGAAGGCGGGGGAATGGGACTAAAGGGGAGACTGGATCAGCTCATGATGAAATTGCGAAGCAGACTCAATGGGCCGAATGGCGGACTTCTGCTCCTTGGTCTTATGGTCTAAATATTAAGGCATAAGACATTGATTGTACGTCCATAACGTGATTCAGGGCACAGGAGTGTTGGTGATTCTATGTTCATTTGCTGTTAACAGCTTCCATTCAGTTTTGAAGCGTAAAAGTTGCTAGTTGTCCAGCTGCCATGAGTTTCGATCTGGGGTTTGAAAAATAAGATGAACTGGATTGGTAACCCAGTTCTGAGAGGGAATGACAGGGTAGGCACCAGGCGAGCGTTTGACGAGGGAGCGGAAGGAGGGTGGGTGTTCAGCATCGTGTACTCGAGGAAGGTTCCTATGTGTGAACAATTTCTCCCTCTCTGCAGGATGGTGGCGGAGTTCACGGATCTTGGGTAAGCTTTAACCCATGTGGATTGGACTCTAGTTCACGTTATGATGTGTTTCTGGTCACCCCCCCCCCCCCCCCCATTTTGTTGCTGTTTTGTGTGATTTTTGATGGGGGCAGCCTGCAGATAGAGATTGAACTGAATCTGTCTAGACTCTTTCGATAACTGCGAAACTATTTTCTTTTGTCGTTTGTGGGATTTGCTCTTTTGTTTTGCAGGTGCAAACTTTGATGATAAACGTACTTTGAATCAAGTCTGCTAACTCTGGAACTAGTCTCATGCTAAGGTCCCCGCTGGTTGATGTGGAATAATTTCTTTTGTAAACCTGCAGTTGACTGTGGCCAGGACTGTGGGTGTGGATGCGATGTCATTGAGATCAATAAATTGGAGAGGCAATCGATGTGCTGGAGGAACTGGGTGGGTTGAGCAGCATCTGTCAGGGAAAGGGGGGAGGGTTTGTTTCATTCAGGTTTATTCAGAGTGACCAGCCTTACCGCCCATTTACACCTAAATGACAATGAACCTGCTAACCTGACCCACTGAGGTCTGTGGGGGGAAACCCGCATGGTCACAGGTCACAGGCAGAGGCAGGAGTGGAAGCTGGGTCCTGGTGCTGTAAAAGCGTTACGCTAACCGCTACACGTCTGTGCTGCCAACTCCGGTCCCTGAAATAGGGTTTTGAGCTAAAAGGTAGACAATTCCTTTCTCTGCTCTCTTCTCCCCCCCCCCCCCACCCCCATAGCCGCCCCTTAAACTTGCTGAGTTCCGTTGTTTTTGTATCCCCTAATGTCTGATTCCCAACAATTGATTGGGCTCAGAGATGCAAAGGGCTGCAGAGGCTGGAATCTGAACAGTCAGTCGATTTATTTCTATTTAGAAATGCAGCACAGAATAGGCCCTTTGAGCCACACGGCCCAGAGACCACAAACAATCCAGATTTAACCCTGGCCTTATTGCGGGGCAATTTGCAACAACCGGTTAACCTACTAACTCGTATGTCTTTGGACCGTGAGAGGCAACGGGGAAAAGACCCACACTTTCCACGTACAGACTCTCTACAGAATGACACTGGATTTGATCTCCAAACTCCAAAACACCCCAAGCACCTGTAGCATCTCTCTAGCCGTGATGCTACCGTGAATCTCACACAGCCCGCCCACAAGACATAGAAAGAGAATTAGGCCATTCTGCTATTGATATAGATATTTTTGATAATTCTCCTCTTGTTTATATGTATATGTACTCTTATTTAACTAATAAAACGATTGATAAAGAATTAGGCCATTCAGCCCATTGAGTTTTCTGTTCCTCATGGCTGATTTACTATCCCTCTCAGCCCCATTCTCCAGTCTTCTCGTTGTTAACCTTTGATGCCCTGACTAATCAAGAATGTGTCAAACTCCGCTTTAAATACACCCAGTGCTTTGGCTTTCACAGCCGTCTGTGGCAACAAATTCCACAGATTCACCACTCTCTGGCTAAAGAAATTGCTCCTCATTCCCGTTCTAAAGATGCTCTTCTATTCTAGGGCTGTGCCTTCCGGTTCTATTGGAAATAACCTGTCCGTGTCCACTCTGTCCCTGCCCTTTTTAATATTCGGTAGGTTTCAATCAAGTTCCCCCAAACTTCTAAACTCCAGCCAGTACAGATCGCACAGTAAGGAGTTTGAAAGGAAACTCTGATTCAAAGTGCAAAGAATTTTGCTCACCCAGCCGGTGGCATGTCAGTGCGAAGCCAGCAGAGAGGAGTGCTAGAGGCTGCCTCAGCCTGCAGATGCTCCTCTGTTTAATAGGTCACCTGAAGAGGCAGCCGTGCAGCATTCACGCTGTGGTGTTGATCAGGTGATCAGCCACCTCCTTGTGGCCTGTGTGTGTCTGCTAAAACCATTCCAGTAAGGATCAAGTTTCAACATTTACATCTGTTATAAGTTTGCTGGGGTGTGTTGTGGCGTGCGACAAAAACCTAACTCTTAACAGTTATAAGGAATTGTAAAAGAACAATGTTAGAAGTGCAGACATGGAATGAATGTGCATAAATACCAGCTTGTATGTACAATGCAAACAACATTTTTAAAAAACGTAGTTTAAAATGTTTACGGTGCAGTGACTGAGGAAGTAGATAGTGAGGGTTGAATTAGTCGGGTTCATTTCCTGCTGCTGCCTGAAAGTTTGTACATTCTCCCCCTGGGTGTGTGGGTTTCCTCCGGGTGCTCTGGTTTCCTCCCACAGCCCAAAGACCTAGTGGTTGGTATGTTAGTTGGTCATTGTATATTGTCCCGTGATTAGGCTGGGGTTAGATCAGCGGTTGCTGGGTGGTGTGGCTCCAAGGGCCAGAAGGGCCTATTCCACGTTATATCTCAATACGTAAATAGGGAGGAGCTCTTCAGACCATAATGTCTATACATGATCCCAAATTAATTAATTTAATCCCTCTTGTCAGCACATCGTCCATAATCCCATCTTTCCCTGGATATTCACGTGTCTTAGTGTCACTATCCTGTCTGCAGGGTCCAAACACCCACCGCTCACTCGCCCCACACGTTCCCTTTTCAACCTTCCTCCTCTCACTTCAAAACTCCGACCTTTAATACTTGAGCACAGGAGATCCAGCAGATCCTGGGAATCCAGAGTAACACACACAAAATTCAGGAGGAGCTCAGCAGGTCAGGCAGCATCTGTGCAAGGAAGTAAACAGTTGATGCCATGGGCCAAGACCCTTCAGGACTGGAAGTGAAGGGGGCAGAATAAGAAGTTGAAGCTTGGGGGTTAATTCATTCATTATGTGCTGTGTTGTGTGACATCATCGTTATGTATTGAGTTGTATGACGTGGGCGATTGTGGTCTTTCCATGACCGCGATTGTTCTTGGCCAAGTTTTCTACAGAAGTGGTTTGCCATTGCCTTCTTCTAGGCAGTGATGGGCGACCCCCAGCCATTATCAATACTCTTCAGAGATTGTCTGCCTGGCGTCAGTGGTCACATAACCAGGACTTGTGATCTGCACTGGCTGCTCATACGACCATCCACCACCTGCCCCCATGGCTTCACATGACCCAGATCGGGGTGATGGGGGGGGGGCTAAGTAGTTGCTACACCTTACCAAGGGTGACCTGCAGGCTAGCGGAGGGAGGGAGTGCCTTACACCTCCTTTGGTAGAGACCACCCCAACTCCTTTTACTGTTACAGTGAAAGCTGAAACTGGGCAAGGGGGTAGGTGGGTCGGTGGGTAGGGAAGAAGTCAGAAGCTAGGAGCTGATACCTGGAAGGAGGAGGAATCTGACAGGAGAGGTGAGTGAACTATAAGAGGAAGGGAAGGAGGAGGGACACCAGAGGGAAGTGATGGGTAAGTAAGGAGAAGAGAAAGAGCGATAGGGGAACTGAAATGGGAAATAGAAAAAGAGAGAAGGGAAGAGTAGGAAAAATGCCAGAAGTTAGAGAAATCGATATTTAAGCCATCAGGTTGGAGGCTGCCCGAGCAGAATGTGTTGTGTTGCTCCTCTAACTTGAGTTTGGCCTCATTGTGGTAGTAGAGGAGGCCACAGACCAGCACGTCAGAACCAAGGTAAGGAGGAGTTTTTTTTAGCAAGAGAGCAGTGAATCTGTGGAATGCTCTGCCACAAACTGCGGTGGAGGCCAAGTCTGTGGGTGTATTTAAAGCCGAGGTTGATAGCTTCCTGATTGGTCAGGGTATCAAAGGATATGGTGAGAAGGCAGGTGTATGAGGTTGAGTGGGTTCCGGGATCAGTCATGATGGAATGGCAGAGCAGACTTAATGGGCTGAATGGCCTAATTCTGCTCCTGTGTCTTATGGTCAACTTGGCTTTTCTACCCTAGAAAATACGTTTTGACTGTCTACTCCATCTGTTTCTCATAGTTCTATAAACCTCTATCAGTTGAATATTGTTGAGGTTTGCCCCCAAGCAGCTGTGTGCTGAGCAGGCTCTGCAATCTACGGACTGTTCCCAGGGTCACAAGTGGAGAAGGTGATTACGTCAGTGAAGAAAGGTGTACGTTGGCCTTCCAGAGTGAGAAGATGTTCTCAAGGGGAAGCATTCCTCGGTGCAGGAGGGCGTGCCGAGGAATACGCTGACTGTCTGTGTCACGCTGTCAGGAAGGACCACACCCCAGAGTCCTGTCACCACTACACACTGAGGGGCTGAGCAGCCTCTCGGATACCTCACAGATTCTCCCTTTTAAAAGATTAGTTTTATACGTCACACAGTGAGATGCACTGTTTGCGTCAGCGGTCGCTGTAGTCCGAGACGTGCTGGGGGCAGCTCGCGAGTGTCGCCACGTCTCTGGCGCCAACGTGGCATGCCCGCAATTTTCTAACTGTGACCCGTACGTCTTTGGACTGAGGGAGGAAATGGGAGCCCCCAGATGGTCATGGGGAGAACGTACAGGCAGCATCGGGAATTGAACCCTGATCGGCGATCGCCGGTGCTCTGAAGACAAAGATTAGCTTTATTTGTCACACGTACTTCGAAACATTCCGTGAAATGCGTCAGCAGACAGGACAGTCTGAGGGGTGGGGTGTGGTAGCTGGCAAGTGTCACCATGCCTTTGGCACAGCACAGCGCACCCACGGTTTCCAACCCTAACCCATACGGTTTGTAAGTGTCACCACGCCTCTGGCACCAACACAGCATGCTCACAGTTTACTAACCATGACCCATGTCTTTGGGACGTGGATAGAAACCAGAGCACTCAGAAGAAATTTGGTCAAAGGGAGAATGAGCAGTCTCTGACAGACCCCGGCAGGAATTGAACCCTGATCTTAGAGCTGGCACTGCAACGTGTTAATCTAACCGACTGTGCTGCCCAAGTTCATTATCTAAGGCCAGAGAGTTAATTCAGTGTACAGTGAACCTACCAGTTTTATCTCCTGGCGAGTTGTAAGAAAAAGTTTATGAACCCATTGCAATTACCTGCTTTTCTGCACCAATTGTTCACAAAGTGTGGCTTGAGCTTCACCTAAGTCACAATAATAGTTGAACACAATCTGCCTAAACTAATAACACAAACAATCGTACTTTTCATTTCTTTATTGAACACATTGTTTAATCATTCGCAGTCCAGGTTGGAAAAGAACGCAAACCCTTGTAATTAATAACTGGTAGAAGCTTCTTTCGTAGCAGTGACCTCCACCAAACATTCCTTTCGCTGCTGGTCAGACTTGCACAGCAGCGAGGACTTCTAGACCATCTCTCCATACAAAACTCTTTCAGTTCATCAATGCACATCAAAAAAATAAAGACAACTACATAAGAAATACAGGGTGAAAAAAATTATGTTGACCGTGGGACATATGAACTATAGTCAAGAGGGGAAATTCAGATTGCCAAATGGTAGGTTGAGAAGGATATTGCTGTTAGTGTTCAGATTGAACTGAAGAGAATTTTTCAATACTTTAGTGCAGGGGTCGGCAACGTTTACCACTAAAAGAGCCAATATGGACCCATTTCCCACAGAAAAGAAAACACTGGGAGCCACAAAATGAAATAACACTGCATACAACGGGTTTTTTTTGCCTTTATGCTATGTATAAACAAACTATAATGTGTTGCATTTTTGAAATTGATGAACTCCTGCAGAGAAAACGAAATTACATTTCTGCATGCAACAAAAACATTTTGAACTCCGAAAAAAAGACGTTGGGTTGAAGGTTACTACATAGGTAGCCTACCTTGGATCGAAGAATTAAAAGAAAGCGCGCACTGGCGGGTGTCAGGCATTGGCTGTGGTGATGTATATTAATAGCGATAAAAAACACGTTGTAGCGGTGTAGCGCTACACGCAGCGCTAAAATAAAGACTGCAGTCAAAGGTAACTTTATTCGAACTAAACAGCCTTGCTTTTAAGCCTCCCTCAACCCAGCCCCCATGGACGCAGATGCTGCAAAAGACGCGTACTCACAAACCCCCGTAGGCTATCTCCCTTAGCCGGAATGCTGGCTAATTGTGAGGAAATGTGTCGCCACACTTAGATTGTACAAGATCACCATAATCTTCAAATTTAGAATTACATTTCAAAAGCTAACAAACTAACATAAAATACATTTTAATTAAATACTGACCAATTATTTCCCAAAGCCACAGGGAGCCGCAGCACAGAGGTGAAAGAGCCACAAATGGCTCGGGAGCCGCAGGTTGCCGACCCCCGCTTTAGTGGTAGAAGAAAAATCAAGGGAGAAGTTCGGTGTATTAGGAATAATAATGGGGCGTTAAATTATGCAGAGAAGGACATAGTGGATATTTTTAACTCGTATTTTGCTGAAGTATTTACCTGTAAAATGCCAGTAAGGGTAGAGAAAAATAAGGTGGTTTTAAGTGACTTAGAGATCTTAGAAAGTGAGATCCTGCTACAGGCTGAAAGTTAATAAATAACCAGGGCAAGACAACATATAACCAATGGTACTTAAAGAGGTCTGTGGTTATAAATACAAATCCCTAACATGTATTTTTCAAAAGTCAATGAAGACTGGTGAAATCCTAAGGACTGGAAATGGGCTAATGTTGACCCAGTATATAAGAAGGGTGACCGCACTGACCCTGATATCTATAAACCAGTAAGCTTAATGTGTATCATAGACAAGATGATGGAAACGTTAATAAAGAATGAGCTGGAAAAGCCACTGATAGAAATTCGCAGAAAGCCGACATGGGTTCAGAAAGTGGAGATCAGTTTTTAATTTGCTGGAATTCTCTGAAGGGGCAATAGCATTTATGATAACAATAGTGGTTGATGTCATTTATTTGGACTTTCAGAGGCGCTTGACAACCATGAGAGGTTAATAATTAAATTACAGGTGGTAGGGATTGGGGGTAAGGTGAGTGAGTGAGTGAGCGCAGAATTGGCTCACAAACAGAAGAGTAATGGTGAGAGGATCGTTTTCACACCTAGAAGATGTTAAAAGTGGGGTTCCGCAGGGATCGGTTTTGGGGCTGCTGCTGTTTCTAATTTACATTAATGATTTGGATAAGCACATGACAAATAAACTAGTAAAGTTTGCAGATGACACAAAATTAGGGGGATGGCTGATAACATCAGGCAGCAGAATCAATACAGTTAAATCCAAACAAAATCCAGATGTGGGCAGATAAATGGCTGATGAAATTTAATGTAAGTAAATGTAAAGTACTACATACAGGAAGTAGAAATATTAGATATAAATATACAATAGGGGGGTCTTGAGCTGGAAAGTGCACTGTATGAGAAGGAATTATGTGTCCTGGTGGACTCATCACTACCAACATTCTGGACAATGTACTGAAATGATTAGGAAGCTAATTGAACATTGGGTTATATAATGCGCTCAGTGGAGTTCATGTCGAGCCGTTCTCCTTGAGATGGTATAATGAGCTTGTGAGGCCACACCTTGAGTACTGTGTACAATTTCGGTCTCTGTATCTTGTGAGGTAAGTAAAGGCCCCGGAGAGAGTTGAGAGAAGAGAATTCGACTCATTCTAGGTCTGCAGGGTATGAGCTGTGAGGAAAGTGAAAGAATTAAATCTGTTTAGCCTAAGTAGATAAAGATTGAGAGGAGACATAATAGAAGTGTTCAAAATCATTAAAGGTATAAGTAAAGTGGATGCCCAGATGCTACTTCAAATTTAATCCGTCATCAAGGACATGGGGCCAGAGGTGGAGGCTGGTTAAAGGGAGATTTCGGTCTAACGTCAGGAAGCATTTCATTACACAGCGAGATGTGGACATGTGGAACAACTACCTAGTCACGTAGTTGAGAGTAGTACCTCAGAGACTTTACAATCTAAACTCGATTGTTGTTTCAACACATTACGTGAATAGAAATTGGCAAGCATTTTCTTTGGCTGAATGGCCAAAAACTTTCTGAAGTTCTAATATTTCTGGATAGCTTGCATGAACAACCTTGTTCAGCTCGTGCCACAGCATCTCAATTGGGTTAAGGTCTGGACTCTAACTTTGCCATTCCAAAACACGAATATTCTTCTTTTTAAGCCATTCTGTTGTTGATTTATTCTTGTGCTTCATAAACAGACTTAACTTGAGAAGAGTAGGCTCTGTTAGTAACCTGACCTTGTATGTCTCTTTTGTAGGGCAGGGAGCCTCAACAACCCATATCTCCAATCTTATCTCATTGATTGGATTGCTTGACTCCAAATAGCTTTTATAGAAGGCATTACCCCAGAGGTTCACGTACATTTTTGTGATTGTTTAAATGTGTACTCAATATTAATGAGAAGTATAATTGTGTGTTAGTAAATTGTGTTTGTGTATTATTGTGGCTTGGATGAAGATCAGACCATATTTTATGAGTAATTAGTGCAGAAAAGCTGGAAAGGGTTCACAAACTTTTTCTAGCAACTGTATTTATCAAATTCAACAAAAATGAGTCACACAGAATTGGATTGTCAATCAAGGCTCTGGTGATGAGTTTGGATCCACAGAGCATTGATTCTACTTCAAACTCCTAGCCGTGAATCCGCTAACTCGATAATAAAGTTCACGCTAAAGTTTCACACTATCCTATTGCACATTGGTAGAAAAGATGAGTTATTCAGTCATGAAGGACAGTCTCAGTCTGAAACATCGAATGTCTAACCTGCACTAGAGGTGCTGCCTGACCTGCTGAGTTCCTCCAGCATCTTGTGTATGTTACTCTGGATTTCCAGCTTCTGCAGACTCTCTCATGTTTATGGGGTATCATCACTTGCTCTGGGGATCTGACTTCACTGAAAAGGAGAAGAAGGTTATCTGGAAGATGATTAAGTCAGTGGAAAGTGTACCTTGATCTTGCTGGTCTTCTGGTCTGAGAAGATGACTGCAAGGAGCCGCTGCCGATTGGTGCATTACGCAATGCAGGAGTACGTGCTGAGAAACACGCAGTCCATCCCCCTCCCGTCACTGAGTCTTGAGGAAGCATTCTAACATGGGACTAGAGTTTGCAATAGAGCAACTGAAATACAGTTATTACCCATCAAACATCAGGCTCCTGAACCAGTATGGATAACTTCACTCACCCCAACACTGAACTGATTCCACACATCAGGCTCCTGAACCAGTGTGGATAACTTCACTCACCCCAACTCTGAACTGATTCAACACATCAGGCTCCTGAACCAGTGTGGATAACTTCACTCACCCCAACACTGAACTGACTAAACACATCAGACTCTTGAACCAGTGTGAATAACTTCACTCACCCCAACACTGAACTGATTCAACACATCAGGCTCCTGAACCAGTGTGGATAACTTCACTCACCCCAACACTGAACTGATTCAACACATCAGGCTCCTGAACCAGTGTGGATAACTTCACTCACCCCAACACTGAACTGATTCCACACATCAGGCTCCTGAACCAGTGTGGATAACTTCACTCACCCCAACTCTGAACTGATTCAACACATCAGGCTCCTGAACCAGTGTGGATAACTTCACTCACCCCAACTCTGAACTGATTCAACACATCAGGGTCATGAACAAGTGTTGATAACTTCACTCACCCTAACACTGAAATGATTCCGCACAACAGGCTTCTGAATCTGTGTGGGCAACTTCACTCACCCGAACTCTAAACTGGAACTGATTCTACACATCAGGCTCCTCAACCAGTGTGGATTACTTCACTCACACCAACTCTGAACTGATTACACACATTAGGGTCCTGAACCAGTATGGATAACTACACTCACCCCAACTCTGAACTGATTCCACACATCAGGCTCCTGAACCAGTGTGGATAACTTCACTCACACCAACACTGAACTGATTCAACACATCAGGCTCCTGAACCAGTGTGGATAACTTCACTCACCCCAACTCTGAACTGATTCAACACATCAGGCTCCTGAACCAGTGTGGATAACTTCACTCACCCCAACACTGAACTGATTCAACACATCAGGCTCCTGAACCAGTGTGGATAATTTCTGTGGAATTCTCTGCCCAATGAAGCAGTGGAGGCTACCTCAGTAAATATTTTTAAGACAAAGTTGGAAAGATTTTTGCATACGAGGGGAAATTAAAGGTTATGGGGAAAAGGCAGGAAGGTGGAGATCAGTCCATGGCCAGATCAGCCATGACCTTATTAAATGGTGGAGCAGGCTTGACGGGCTGAATGGCCGACTCCTACTCCTGTTTGTTACATTCACTCACCTCGACTCTGAACTGATTCTACAACTTGTTGACTTACTTTCAAGGACTCTACAACTCGTGTTCTTAGTTGTGTCTGTCTTTTGCACAGTGGCTGTTTGTCAGTCCTTGTGTGTAGCTTTTCATTGATTCTGTGGTATTTCTCTGTTTTACTGTGAATGTCTGCAAGAAGACGCACTTAGGTTGTGAACAGTGACATGTAGGTATTCAATAATAGATTTACTTTATCTATGAATAAATATGCCACAGCTTCTTCCCTTTCTGCCGACTGATTTCTGAACCTTGCCTCACTGTTCCTCCTTTGCTCTGTTTATTTAAAGTTCAAAGAAAATTTAATTTCAGAGTACATGTATGTCACCATATATAAGCCTGAGATCCACTTTCTTGTGGGCGCCCTCAGTAAATCTATAAAATAATAACCACAACAGAATTAATGAAAGACTCGGAAGTTCAACTAGATTGCAGAAGGCAACAAACTGCAAATATAGAAAAGAAGAAGTAACACAAAATAAATAAATAAGCAACAAATATTGAGAACACAAGATGGAGAGTTCTCGAAAGTGAGTCCATTGGTTTTGGGAACACTTTAGTGATGGGCTGAGTGAAGAACCCTCTCTGGTTTAGCAGCCTGATGATTGAGGGGTAATAACTGTTTCTGAACCTGGTGGTGCGGGTCCTGAGGCTCCTGGACCTTCTTCCCAGTGGCAGCAGTGAGAAGAGATCATGGCCTAGGTGGCAGGGAGTCCTTGATGATAGACGCTGCTTTCTTGCGACAGAACTCCATGCCGACATGCTCAATGGTGGGGAGAGTTTGCCTGTGATGGACTGAGCCATATCACATTAGATTAGATTCAACTTTATTGTCATTGTGCCGAGTACAGATACAAAGCCAATGAAATGTAGTTAGCATCTAACCAGAAATGCAAAGAATAGTGTTATTTACAAAATAACTGTGAATAAAAAGTAAGTGCTACAGCACACAAATATAAAAGTACTGAGACGGTACAATAATGGTGCAATACTGTGATGTGAGGTTCAGCAGGGTCACAGCCTCAAACAATATCCTATATTGTTTATAGGATTTTCTGTTCAAGGTCATTACTGTACTGTGTTGTCAAAAAACAAAATAATTCATGACATGTCTGTGATAATAAATCTGTTCAGAATTGGCATCAGGTTTATTCTCACTGACCTATAGCATCATAGAGTACTACAGCACAGAAACAGGCCCTTTGGCCCATCTAGTCCATGCTGAACCATTTAAAATGCTCACTCCCGCCGACCTACAGCCGGAACATATCCCTCCCATTCATGTACTTACACTAACTTCTCTTGAATGTTGCTCCACTTCCTCCGGCAGCTCATTGCACAAAGAGTGAAGAGGTTCCCGTTAAACATTGCACCTTTGACCCTTAACCCATGACCTCTAGTCGTAGTCCCACTACGTTTTTCCGCTGTGGAAAAACGCTTGCTTGCATTTGCGCTATTTATACCCTCAAATGTCACAATTTACCCCCCCCTTAAACTTTTCACTTTTCACCCTTAACCTATGACCTCTTTTTGCAATGGCAGCACCTTGCTTGCATTTACCCTATCTAAGCCCCTCATATCTCATGAAATTTGTTTTGCGGCTGCAGTAAAATGCGTTTAAAGATCTATTCAATAATATCGATAAAGAAAAATAAACTTAGTGCAAAAAAAAAGTGACGTTTTCTGTATGTATTGATCCTTCAATACAGAAACCCATCAAAAGCTCATTGTGTATGAATGTGTTAAAATATGGTAACAACATGTATTTTGTGCCAAAGTGGTACAAAAGGTATGGTAAAAATTTGCTAAATCCATGCTCTCTCCAAAAATATTATAAATCCATAGAGTACGGTTAGACCATAAGACATAGGAGCAGAATTAGGCCATTGGGCTCTGAGTCTTTTCTGCCATTTTGTCATTGCTGATCTGTTTCCCCATTCTCCTGCCTGTAACCTTTCACACCCTGTCTAATCAGAACCTATCACCCGGCCTGTGTTTGCACAGATTCACTGCACTCTGGCTAAAGAAATTCCTCCTCATCTCAGTTCTAAATGGCCATCCCTCTATCCTGAGGCAGTGCCCTCTGGCCCTAGACTCACCCATCAAAGGAAACCAGATCCCGTTCATCTCAGCCTTTCATCATTTGATGGGCTCCAGTTGCATCCACCCCTGCCCATTCTTCTGAATTCCAGCAGGTACAGCCCCAGACCGCTCGATCGCTGTTCATATAATACTTTCATTCCCCGAATCGTTCTTATGAGCCTCCTCTGAACCCTCTCCCATACGTTCTACAAGAATATGGTGACCATGTTGGACTCCTCCAGGTGCTTCGGTTTCCTCCCACATCCCAAAGATGTACAGGTTAGTGAGTTATGTACGTTCGGGCTGGAAGTGTGGTGACTCTTGTGGACTGGCCCCCAGCACATCCATGGACGGTGTTCATCGTTACCATAAATGATGCATTTCACCATATGTTTCACGGCACGTGTGACAAATGATGCTAATCTTTATCTCCTTTAAGCATATTTATGAAGGAAAGAGGACAAGTCAGGTGGAAAAACAAACCTTTGACAGTGTGGTTACTTGTAATGTAAAATAAGTCACTGGAGAGACACTGAAGCTAGTGGATACTAGCTTCTTCAACAAAATGAGACACTCTTGGAGGAAGAGGCCTCCTGGCCCAATTTTACGTGGTATTTGATATGCTAAAGATCAAAGGGCAAATCTATAGTCACAATGTATCTACAATGCTTCCTTTGACTTGCATATCGTTTTCAGTCCTCATTCTTTGCATCCACAATCTAGACACCCAAAGTGAATGCTAATCAGCATGGTCTGGCTTTCAATCAGCTGATGTCCACAGCTCCGGGCCGGGGCTGCATTTTAAGTTTAATCTACAATCCATGTTCATGTCTGAAGAATAGCTGCTGTTCAAGTTGATATTTGTTATATACCCTAACTCCAGAATACACCCTAGCACGGGGGTCGGCAACCCGCGGCTCCGGAGCCACATGTGGCTCTTTTAGGTCTGTGCTGCGGCTCCCTGTTGCTTTGGGAAATAATTGGTTGTGGCGACCCTTTTCCTGGCACATCCGAACCGACTCACAATAAGATAGCCTACGGGGGTTTGCGAGCACAGAGCTTTGGAGCCTCTGCGCCATGGGGGGGGGGCAGGTTGAGGGAGGCTTAAAAGTGAGGCTGAAGATTTCGAATAAAGTTTTTTTCCTTCGACTGCAGTTACCGACTCCGTGTCGTAATTTTAGCGCTGCGTGTAGCACACCGCTACATGGTCAGTATTTAATTAATATGTTTTTTATGTTAGTTTGTTAGTTTTTGAAATGTAAATCTAAATTTGAAGATTATGGTGATCTTGTACAATCTAAATAAGACGTTGTGGCGGGCGACCCATTTCCTGACACATCCGAACCGGCTCACAATTAGCCAGCGTTCAGGCTAAGGGAGATAGCCTACGGGGGTTTGTGAGTACGTGTCTTTTGCAGCATCCGCGCCCATGGGGGGCGGGTTGAGGGAGGCTTAAAAGCAAGGCTGTTTAGTTCGAATAAAGCTATCTTTGACTGCAGTTTACTGACTGCGTGTAGCAACCGCTACAACGTGTTTTTATCGCTGGCTGTCCAGAGGGGAGGTGCTGAAACGCTTTGTCGCGCGTCTGGAAGAAGTGAAAACTTTCCTGGGCAGCAAAGGGCTCAACTTTCCTGAGCTGGAACAGCCAGAGTGGCTGGAAAAGCTACACTTCATGGTAGACATGACAGCGCACCTGAACACGCTGAACACAGCTCTTCAACGGGGTAAGGACGTACAGCCCTGCACATGTTGGGGGATGTTTTGCATTCGAGCGCAAGTTGACGTTGCTTGCCAGAGATTTACAGAAAGGCACATTGTCTCACTTCCCCAATTTGAGAGAGTTCAAACAATGTCACGACATGATAAATTCGGAGTATTTACATTCTGCAATCATCGCAATGCAAACATCGTTTGGGAAACGCTTCTGTGAGTTCAGAGAGGAAAAAAACACATTATCCTTCCCGGTCACTCCCCTAAGCATCGATCCATCCCTACTGAATACGACTGCATTGTCAGGTGTGAGTCAACCTGAAGAAGTATGATAAATATTTTAATTGCGTATTATTTTACGTATATTCATATGTTTTCATTGTTCAGTGAAATAGTCCTTTTATTTTTCAGGTTGACAGCTGGCTGATGTTATTTTTGGTTTGCTGCTGGCGGCAAATTTAAGTTTGGCGTTTTTCATAAATACAAGAAGGACTCAAATAGACGTTGAGTATTTTACTTAAAAGTAACCTTCAACCCAACGTCTTTTTTTCGGAGTTCAAAATGTTTTTGTTGCATGCAGAAATGTAATTTCGTTTTCTCTGCAGGAGTTCATCAATTTCATAAATGCAACACATTATAGTTTATTTATACATAGCATAAAGGCAAAACAAAACGTTGTATGCAGTGTTATTTCATTTTAAATGTCAAACGGGTTTTGCGGCTCCCAGTGTTTTCTTTTCTGTGGGAAACGGGTCCAAGTGGCTCTTTCAGTGGTAAAGGTTGCTGACCCCTGCCCTAGCAGTTCTAGCTGTGAAGTAAGAAAATGCCAGCTTGCACTAGGATGATGTTGATCACTATGTTTGCCAGTAAAAGTTTAAGTTTGTTTACTGTTATTCTGCAGTAACAAGTGTAAAGGTGAACGTAATGATCATTATTTCAGATCCGACGAAGCATTAAGTACATTGTAAGCGTAAAGGACAGAATTTAAAAAATCAATAAATATTAATACATAAGATTAGCTTGATACATGTTGTGTGCGCCTTGTCTGAAATGATTGGGGCCGGAATTGTTTAAGATTTCGGATTGTGGAATATGTACTGAGATAGCTTGGGATTGAAAACCAACCAAAACCATGTAGTGACTAAGCCAGGGTATTCGACACTGTGTGCTGTGCTTCTAAATAACTAATTTCCAAGTCGACAAAGGTACGTTCAACCTTTATTACAGAAGCAGCACAGACGAGTGATCTTGTGACAATTTTGGGAGTGTGGTCAGTGAGAGCTGGCGAAAGGGACGTGGGAGTGTGGTCAGAGAGAGCTGGAGAAAGAGGGACAAGCGAGCGGTGGACAGAGAGAGCTGGAGAAAGGGACGTGGGAGTGTGGTCAGTGAGATCTGGAGAAAGGGATGTGGGAGTGTGGTCAGTGAGATCTGGAGAAAGGGACGTGGGAGTGTGGTCAGTGAGAGCTGGAGAAAGGGACGTGGGAGTGTGGTCAGTGAGAGCTGGAGAAAGGGACGTGGAAGTGTGGTCAGTGAGATCTGGAGAAAGAGGGACAAGCGAGCGGTGGACAGAGAGCTGGAGAAAGGGACGTGGGAGTGTGGTCAGTGAGATCTGGAGAAAGGGACTTATGGGAGCGGTGGACAGAGAGATCTGGAGAAAGGGACGAGCGAGCGGTGGTCAGTGAGATCTGGAGAAAGGGACGTGGGAGTGTGGTCAGTGAGATCTGGACAAAGAGGGACAAGCGAGCGGTGGACAGAGAGCTGGAGAAAGGGACAAGCGAGCGGTGGTCAGAGAGCTGGAGAAAGGGACAAGCGAGCGGTGGACAGAGAGCTGGAGAAAGGGACAAGCGAGCGGTGGACAGAGAGCTGGAGAAAGGGACAAGCGAGCGGTGGACAGAGAGCTGGAGAAAGGGACAAGCAAGCGGTGGACAGAGAGCTGGAGAAAGGGACATGGGAGTGTGGTCAGTGAGATCGGATAAAGAGGGACTTATGGGAGCAGTGGACAGAGAGAGCTGGAGAAAGGGAGTCTGAGGGGCAGAGATGAAAGTGCTGAGACTTTGATGCATCATCCTGGGAAAAGGTGAGGGAAATCATATACACAATCTGGAAGTCCAGAGTAACACACAAAACGCTGCAGGATCTCAGCAGGTCAGACAGCACTGATGGAGAGAAATAAACAGTCAACGTTTCAGGCCAAGACCTCGAGATCTCTATTGGTCCCAGTGCAAGTCAATGAGAGCAGGCAGCTTGGATGGTTCAGCATGGACTAGAAGGGCTGAACTGCCTGTTTCTGTGCTGTACTTGTTCTGTGACTCTAAGACCCTTCATCAGGTCTCGGGTGGGAGGGGAAAGCCGCACAGCCACAGGGAGAATGAGCCAGGATTGAACAGGCATTACTCGGGTGCAGTGAGGAAGCTGGTCCTCCAGCCAGTTGTCAAAACATGGGCAGAGGACATGACTCATAGTGATGGCTCTGAATCAGGGTCCCGGCCCGAAACATCAACTGTTTATCCCCCTCCACAGGCGCTGCCCGACCTGCCGAGTTCCTCCAGCATTTTGTGCCTGCTGCTCCAGACTTTCCTCTGGCGGCCCCGCTTACTGCTCGCTCTCTCTGAACATTGTGTGTACATAATTCTGCTGTGAGCTCTCTCTCGCTTGCACTCAAGGCTTTGAACTTCAACTTCAACCCTCTTGAGAGGCTTGTCTACTTAATTGGAAGGAGTGGCTGGAGTAGTTTCCTGTGGACGTAACTTAAGAAATGGAAGCGGAGAAGGCCACTGGGCCGTTCATTCCTGCTTCACAATTGAATAAAATCAGAAATGATCACTTGCCTCAGTGCTGCAGTTGTGAGCTTAACCCTATATACCCCCCCAGACACTTCAGTATGGAAATATTTTAATTTAATTTGTTATTGAGAATCAGTGTGGAATCGGCTCCTCGAGCCACATCGCTCAGCAATCCCCTGTTTTAACCCCAATAATCCTGGCACAACTGTATTATAGTTTATATATTCATTTCAGTTTCAGTCTTTTTTTATTGATTTAAAAAATAAGGACAAATACAAATAAGAGAAGTTATATCAAATACATATTTCAATAAGAGTACAAACATATAGTTTATATATTATATAAGTAGTGCAAAAATATATATGAAAAGGTACTGAGGTAGTGTTCATGGGTTCAATGTCCATTCAGAAACTGGGTGGCAGAGGGGGAGAAGCTGTTCCTGAATCGTTGAGTGTATATCTTCAGGCTCCTGTACCTCCTTCCTGATGGTAGCAATGAGAAGAGGGCATGTGACGGGGGTCCTTAATGATGGACGCCGCCTTTTTGAGCCACTCTCCTTGAAGATGTCCTGGATACTATAGAGGCTGGTGCCCATCCTGGAACTGGCTGAGTTTACATCTCTCTGCAGTTTGCTTCGATCCTGTGCAGTAGCCCCCGCCCCCACCTCCATACCAGTTTGAATATTCTCCATGGTACATCTGTAGAAGGTTGCGAGTTATATGTTGCAGTGGCTGTGACGTCGCTGGCTTGTTACTGGTCGGTACCGGAGGAGGAAATGTCACCCTGATGCAGTTTTAATCAGCAGGTTAAAGGGAGCCAGAGCTGGATAATTGAATTTACAATTTGTAAATAAAATGAGTAATCTGCATTTTATATTACAGAAAGAATGAGTCACTGTCACCAGGCCTGTGGTTTCCCGTTCACAGGGTGTATGAACATTAACTTGTCCTTGTTACCTTGAGCCGAAAAGCAGAGTGGATTCCAGAAAATCCGCAGAAATGCAAAGCAAGATGTTGGAGGGGCTCGGCAGGTCAGGGAGCATCTATGAGAAAGAGTGAACGGTCGACGTTTCGGGCCGAGGCTCCTCATCAGGACTGTTGTGGGGGGGGGGGATGAGAAGTCAGAACAAGAAGGTGGGGGGAGGAATGAGTACTAGGCGGTACTAGGTGAAACCAGGAGGGGGAGGGGTGAAGTAAAGAGCTGGGAAGTTGAAAAGATAAAGGGCTGGAGGAGGGGAATCTTATAGGAGAGGGTAGAAGACCATGGAAGAAAGGGAAGGGGGAGGAGCACGAGAGGAGGCGATGGGCAGGTAAGGAGATGAGGTGAGCGAGGCAAATAGGAAGCAGATTGTTTTAGATGACTTTGAGTAATTTAATTTCCTCGATTGCAGAATCACAGTAAAAGTTTCTAATACTGACGCTTTCACCTTATTTATGATGACAAATGCCAGACGTATGGCAGCGCGATAGAGTAATGCTTCACAGCGCCAGTGGTTGATGATCAGGGTTTGATTCCTGCCACTGCCTGTAAGGAGTTTGTACGTTCTCCCTGTGAACGTGTGGGTTTCCTCCCAGTGCTCCAGTTTCCTCCCACATTCCTAAGACTTAAAAGACGTAGGAGTAGAATTTAATGCCATTTGGCTCATTAAGTCTGCTCCACCATTCAACTGTGGTGGATCTGCTGCCCGTCTCAAGCCCTTTCTGCTGCCTTCTCCCCTTTGACGCCTTTAGGAATCAAAGGCATATGGTTTGGTAAGTTGTGTCTCTGCTATGTTGGTGCTGGAAACGTGGGGACACTTGCAGGCTGCCTCAGCACATCCTTGGAATGCGTTGGTCGTTGATGCAAACCATCTCATTTCACTCAGTTTCGATGTCCATGTGACAGAGTTGATCTAATCTGAGTCATTATGTCTATTGTGGTTCTAACAGATCTTTTTCAGAAAGTCTGTAACTCGGTGTGACAAGGTGGAAATGCACCTTTACCAAAGGAGGCGTAAGGTGCTCCTTCCCTCCGCTAGCCTGCGGGTCACCCTTGGGCAAGGTGTAGCACCTGCTTAGCCCCTGATCATGTGTCATGTGAAGCCATGGGGGCAGGTGGTGGACGGTCGTACGAGCAGCCGGTACAGATCACAAGTCCTGGTTATGTGACCACTGACGCCAGGCAGAAAATCTCTGAAGAGTATTGATAATGACTGGGGTCACCCGTCTTAACCAGAAGAAGGCAATGGCAAACCACGGCTGTAGAAAAATTTGCCAAGAGCAATCATGGTCATAGAAAGATCACAATCGCCCACATCATACAACATGGCACTCAATGATGATGTCATACAACATGGCATGTAATGATAATGTAACCACTGTTGAGCAGAAAGAGGGATCCCTGTTGTGAAGCTCTTTGCTATAGAAGAGTGGAGGCAGAGAGTGATCAGCCTGTTTGATGGGACCCAGGGTGGATGGAGTACTGAAAGCATTGGATCATTGGCAGGAGGCAAAGAGTGGGGATAAAGGATGCCTTTTCTGGTTAACTGCCAGAGACTTTTGGTGTTCCACAGGAGTCTGTGTTGGTACCACTTTTTAAATTATATTCAATGATTTGGATGATGGAATTAATAGCTTTGTTGCAAAGTTTGCAGGTGGAATGGCAAGTAGTATTGAGGATGTAGAGAGGCTACAGGAGGACTTGAACCGATTTTCAGAATGGGCAAAGAAGTGGCAGATGCCAGTGTATAGTCATGCACTTTGATTGAAAAAATGATAGGGTAGATAATTTCGAGAGAAAATTTAAATCTGAGGGAAATCCTCATGCAGGATTACGTAAAGGTTGAGTCGGTGATGAAGAAAGCAAATGCAATGTTAGCGTTAATTTCAAGTAGACTAGAATATAAAAGCAAGGATGAAACATTGAGACTTTGTAAAGCACTGGTGAGGCCTCACTTGGAGTATTGTGAGCAGGTTTGGGCTCCTTCTCTGAGAAAGGATGTGCTGACATTGGAGAGGGTTCAAAGGAGGTTCATGTAAACGATTGCAGGCATGAAAGGCTTGTTATGTGAAGAGTGTTTTATGAGTCTGGGTCATTACTCATTGGAATTCAAACAATGAGGGAGGGAGGACCTCATTGAAACCTATCGAATGGTGAAAGGCTTCAGTCGAGAAGATGTGGAGTGCTTGTTCCCTGTGGTGGTGGTTTCTAAGACCGGGGGACACAGTCTCGGAATAGAGCGGTACCCTTTTTGAACAGAGATGAGGAGGAATTTCTTAAGCCAGAGAGTGGTGAATCTATGGAATTCTTTAGCTCAGGCAGCTGTGGAGCAAGTCTTTATGTATATTTAAGGCAGAGGTTGATAGATTCTTGATTGGTTGGGGCATGAAGGGATACGGGGAGAAGGCAGGAGATTGGGGCTGAGAGGGTAAAATGGATCGGCCATGTTGAAATGGTAGAGCAGACTCGATGGGCCAAATGGCCTAATTCTGCTCCTATATCGTATGGTCGTGTGTCCTGTTGCACCGCTGGGTCTTTGACAATCCTGGCTGCGATGGGGGCAGGTTTAATTTTACAAGGTAGCAATCTCAGTGAATCTCTGCTTCCTGCATCATGTTCCAGTTTGAGATTTTCCACATTTACTTTGACTATACGATGTTGACAATGCGCCATTTACTGCCTGTCTCAGTTTGCTCCTGAAATAAGGGGCAGTTAACAGCTGACGACTTCGAAGGGTCAGGAGTTGCGTAGCCTGGATCAGGCAATGGTGACTTTCCTGTTCTTGAAAGATGTTAAGAAATTTTAAGAAAAGGCGAGCTTCGTTTGTCACATGTACATTGAAACATCCAGTGAAAAGCATCACTTGCGTCAAATCAAACCAGTGAGGGTCGTGCTGGGGGCAGTCCACGACTGTGGCGACAGTATAGCACGCCCACAACTGACTAACCCTGACCCGTAGGTCTTTGGGATATGGGGAGGAACTGGAGGAAACCTATGCAGTCATGAGAAGAACTCACAAACTGCTCACAAACCCCGATCGGTGATCACTGGTTCTGTAAAGTGATTGTGCTAACCATCCCATTTAACCTTTCACTGAGATTACCATCTTTCCAATTCCGGTATACAATATAATATACTTGGATTTAAATCCCAACTCAGTGGGAAATGAGGTCTACACCAACTGGACGTAAGACTTGAGTCATCATGTGCCTTATGTTCCTGCCCGTTACTCTGCTGACGTTTAGGGCAGCAAGGAAGATCCTCCATCTGTCGGTGTCCAGGGCTTCCTTCATCGTGTCAGTAACTTCCTCTTGGTTTTCACTCCTGTCAGTCATGCGAGTCCCAGCAGGAGGCTCAGGAATACCATTGCGTTATTGTGCCAGCCCGTGGCGTAGTGGCCTTAGCACTGGACTTCGGGGTGAATGGTCCCGGGTTCGAATCCGGTCAGCTCCTTGCATGCTTTCCGTCCACCACGCTGGGTTGAATGTCGAGCTAGCAACTCAGCCTCGTAAACGAACAGTCATATGCTACAGAAATAGCAAAACTGCCGTCTGAAAAAGAACAACAGATGTAAGGTTCTTCATTGCTGTCTCTGTAACAGTTTTTGTTTGACTAGTCAGGGTTGCTCGCCCCCGAACCAGGAGGACTGACTGCTCTTAGTCTGGCCTCTACCCTTTGACCCGTATGGCATGGGTGACCCTACCAAGCCAACATACCTCTCCGGGTCATTGAGGCAAGCAAGCCTCCAAACCCTACAGCAAGGTTGTGGTCCTCGTGGAGGACTGGTCCATGACTGGAGTCACTATTTTCCTTCTAGGGTGAGTGTGAACAATCCTGTTGCAACTTTTGGAAGAACAGCGATGCAACTTTGTGTTTGGTCCACGCCTAGCAACAGTCTAATTGCTGTTTGTAGGGCTGTTCCCTTTAGCACATAGGAGGATGAAAGGTGACTTGATAGAGCTGCACAGGATTATAAGAGGCAAAGGTCGAGTGGACAGCCAGAGAATATCTATATTTAGTGTGTTTTTTTTTTATTATTGTGTTCTTTATCGGATTTAAAAGAGACCCAGGGGACTTAGTTTTCAAGCATATGAGAGTGAGTATATGGAACGAGAGGCCACAGAGAGTGAATGCATATGCAACAGTATTATTTAAAAAGTAACACACACATCACCTGAGTCCTGATGAAAGATCTCGGCCTGAAACGTCAACTGTTTACTCTTTTCCACAGGTGCTGCCTGGCCTGCTGAGTTCCTCCAGCATTGTGTGGTGTTGCTCGGATTTCCAGCATCTGCTGATTTTCTGTTGTTTATTTTTTTTTTAAAAAGCATTTGGGTAGCTTCAGTACTTGGAAAAGCTGGGGTTCTCAGCCTTTTTATGCCTTGGACCAATGCCATTAACTGAGTGGGAACCCTGGAGCGATATGGGCCAAAGACAGGAAATTGGAATGAGGTGTGTGGGCCCTGTGCTTGTCATGGACTGGTTAGACCAAAGGGCCTGTTCCTTCTGTATTGTCCTGTGACTGCTGTGTTGCGTTTTATTGAGCTGCATCAAAGTTCAAACTAAATTTTATGATGAAAGTACATCCAGTATACGTCACCATATACAGCTCTGAGATTCACTTGGGGGCATACTCAATAAATCTGTAGACAAATTAAGGCACCAAAGGAGCATAATAGTTAGCACAAGCGACCCGTGGTCAATTCCAGCTGAGCTGCTGTCTGTAAGGAGTCTGCACGTTCTCCCCATGACCGCATGGGTTTCCTCCCACAGTCCAAAGATGTACTGGTTGGCAGGTTAATTGGTCATTGTAGATTGTCTTGTGATTAGTTTGGAATTAAATCGGGAAGGTTGCTACGCGACATGGCTTGTTCTGCACTGTATCCCGATAAATAACAGAATCAATGAAAGACTTCACCAACGGGTGATCAACCAAAGTGCAGAAGGCAGCAAACAATAAATAAATGAGCAACAAATATCAAGAACGTGTGGTGAAGAGTCTCGAAGGTAAGTCCAAAGGTTGTGGGAACAGTTGAGTGAAGTTGTCCTCTTGTGTTCAAGATCCTGATAGTTGAGGGGTAATAGCTGTTCCTGGACATGATCAGATCTGGAGTAATAATTATTTTGTTCTCCTTTATACTTCTGTGCTGGAAATGACATTAAACAATCCTGATAACAATGCGAGGAAAAAACAATTAATCGACACTAGAGAATGGAATGTTTCGGTCATCTCCTTTAATTATGCAACGCCATGTGTAATTCTACTTTCCTGCTCCACTGAACAACCTAGGGGTGATTTATGAGCTAAAAGTGTTATGTAAATAAGTGAAGTTGTTATTGAATCCAACGGTGGCTGTGGCCAAGTTGGGAAGTCCCGCCTGCGATGACCAAGCTAACATGCACGTCTGGTGCTTGCATTCATGCCGGGCTTGATTCACACCTCCGCTCCGTCCACCAAAAGTGGAACTTCCTGCTGCCTGAATATTTTAATTCTGATTTCCATTCCTATTCCGATGTGTTGGTCTTGCATCCTCAGGTTGGAGGAGCAACACCTTGTATTCCTTCCGGGTAGCATCCAACCTGATGGCATGAGCATCGATTTCTCCTTCTCTCCTCTTTCTCTATCCCCCACTCTAACCTTTTCTTCTCATCTGCCTGTTGGGTTGTCGTCCTCCTTCCCTTTCTCCTACGATCCATCCTCCTCTCCTATCAGATTCCTTCCTCTCCAGCCCTTTGCCTTTCCCACCCACCTGGCTTCACCTATCACCTTCCCGCTATCCTCCTTCCCCACCCTCCCTACTTTTTATTCTGCTGTCTTCCCCCTCCCTTTCCAGTGCTGAAGGGTCTCAGCCCAAAATGTTTATTCATTTCCATAGATGCTGCCTTGATCTGCTAAGTTCCAACAAGCATTTTGTGTTTTCCAACATCTGCAGACTTTTTGGTGTTCTCATCAGAAAGCAAGATGGAAGGAATGAATTGAGATCTGAACTGTCCTGGTCAGGCATCAAATAATCAATTTTTATGAAATAAAGTGCACTTAATGTTGTTTAGTAATCTCTGAAGCATTCCGATATGTAGTAGAGCAGCACACAGTAATTGCTGGAGGAACTCAGCAGGTCAGGCAGTGTTTGTGGAGAATAAACAGTCGACATTTCGAGCTGAGACACTTAATCGGGACTGGATAAGAATGGGGGGAGAAGCCAGAATAAGAAGGGGGTGGGGGAAGAAGCACAAACTGGCAGGTCATTGGTGAGACCAGGTGAGAGGGATGAAGTAAGAAGCTGGGAGGTGATAGGGGGAAGAGATAAAGGTCTGAAAAAGAAGGAATCTGATAGGAGAGGAGAGTGGATCATGAGAGAAAGGGAAGGAGGAGGGAACCCAGAAGGAGGTGATAGGTGAGGATAAGGAGGGCCACCAGAGGCAAGTAGTGGGCAGGTGAGGAGAAGAGAAGGGGCAAGAGGGGAACCTGATTGGGGGTTGGAAAAGGAGGGAAAGCAGAGCGGAGGAGAAGTTACCAGAAGTTAGATTGCTGTTCATGCCATCAGGTTGGGGGCTGTTCAGTCAGAATGAGATGCTGCTTCTCCATCCTATCAAGACTGTGGAGGTGACCGTGGTCTGACACTTCTATATGTGTATTTCAGTTACATGCGTCAGTGCAGGACCTATTTCAAGCATAAAAATAACCCATGGGCTATTAAGATTGCTGGTTGCTGACTGACTTATTTTGCTGCTGTTTGAGGCCTGTAGACCTACAGAAACCCCTGTCCTTCAAATAGAAACCTTTAGCTTCTCATTGACCAGATGAAGGAAATGAGACAGACACTTAAGAAGACGAGGTACTGAAGAGGTTAACGGTATGTCTATGGAAGAGGACTGGTGTCGATTAGATCTAAATGGTTTCCTGTGTAGATGCAAATGGTGGCTCAGTGACTTATTTTTACTGCCACATGCATTCAAACTTCTTTCCAAGTTAAAGTTGCAGTCTCCAGTGGAGGATGTGGGGAGCTGGTTATCACTGATTCTTTCCAGCACAGTAATAGTGCAGAACATGTTGGAGGAACTCGGTGGGTCAGGCTGAATCTGTGGAGGAAAATGGACAGTCAACATTTTGGGTTGAGACTGTTCACTTGGACGAGTCCTTGACCCAAGTGGTCAACCTACCTGGCCTGTTGAGTTTCTGCAGCATTTCAGGTGCTTTCTCCCAACATTTTCTTTTTCTAACCCTTTTTCCACTTCCGTGAGGAATTGGGCCTTCCGTCTGTCCCCCACCCCAGCAGTGGTAGGGGTTCCACTTTAAGAAATCGGTCCATTTGATTGAGTGCTGAACAGGTCACAAAGCTTTCGTAATCGTCTGCCGTTTCATATGTTCCCTGTGAAAGTCAGATTTATTGTCATGTGCACAAATGTATCAGTTTTAGCATCACTGATGTGTTACAAAATGTGTTTTACTGCAGCAGGACATGTAATGCATAAAAATACTCTAAAATCCAGCAAGAAATATAGCTCTTCTCTTTGCAAACAGAGAAAAAGTATTGAGGTAGTGTTCATGGACCGTACAGAAATCGGATGGGGAAGTGGAAGAAGCTGTTCCTGAATCGTTGAGTGTGTGTCTTCAGGCTCCTGTCCCTCCTCCCTGATGGTAGCAATGAGAAGAGGGCATGTCCTGGTTGGTGGGGGCCCTTAGTGATGGATGCTGCCTTTCCGAGGCATCGCCTTTTGAAGTTGCCCTCGTTGGTGGAGAGGCTCGTGCCCGTGATACGGCTGCTTGCGATCCAGGGCAGCGGTAATGCAGCCCGTCAGAATGTCCTTCACGGTGTATCTGTGGAAACTTGCAAGAGTCCTTGGTGACGTAGCAAATCTCCTCAGACGTGTTTGCACAAGTGCACCGAAAGACTTGCAGCAGCAATACAGGCATCAGATAAGCAGCATTCACAAAAAAAAATTACAAATATTCTTACAAAAAGGACGCAATTAGAACAAAATCTGAAGCCTGTTGTAGTGGTGATGGTGTTGCTGTACTGGAGTGGACAAGGTCTGTCTGTGTTGCTGCTCCGGGCTGTGGGCAGGGAGAATGCCGGTCCAGGGGATGGAGCATGGTGTGTTGCTGCTCCGGGCTGTGGGCAGGGAGAATGCCGGTCCAGGGGATGGAGCATGGTGTGTTGCTGCTCCGGGCTGTGGGCAGGGAGAATGCCAGTCCAGGGGATGGAGCATGGTGTGTTGCTGCTCCGGGCTGTGGGCAGGGAGAATGCCGGTCCAGGGGATGGAGCATGGTGTGTTGCTGCTCCGGGCTGTGGGCAGGGAGAATGCCGGTCCAGGGGATGGAGCATGGTGTGTTGCTGCTCCGGGCTGTGGGCAGGGAGAATGCCGGTCCAGGGGATGGAGCATGGTGTGTTGCTGCTCCGGGCTGTGGGCAGGGAGAATGCCGGTCCAGGGGATGGAGCATGGTGTGTTGCTGCTCCGGGCTGTGGGCAGGGAGAATGCCGGTCCAGGGGATGGAGCATGGTGTGTTGCTGCTCCGGGCTGTGGGCAGGGAGAATGCCGGTCCAGGGGATGGAGCATGGTGTGTTGCTGCTCCGGGCTGTGGGCAGGGAGAATGCCGGTCCAGGGGATGGAGCATGGTGTGTTGCTGCTCCGGGCTGTGGGCAGGGAGAATGCCGGTCCAGGGGATGGAGCATGGTGTGTTGCTGCTCCGGGCTGTGGGCAGGGAGAATGCCGGTCCAGGGGATGGAGCATGGTGTGTTGCTGCTCCGGGCTGTGGGCAGGGAGAATGCCGGTCCAGGGGATGGAGCATGGTGTGTTGCTGCTCCGGGCTGTGGGCAGGGAGAATGCCGGTCCAGGGGATGGTGCATGGAAGGGTGGAACAAGAAGAAGGTTCAGCCTTGACAAGGCTGTACTTGTGCCGTTTCTACAAAACAAGAACATGTACCAAACCATGAAACATTGCTCAAATGAGTCCTTTTTAAATGCAGTGAGTTCCTCCTTTAACCATAAGCCCATTAGATATAGCAGCAGAATTAGGCCATTTGGCCCATCGAGTCTGCTCCAGCATTTCATCATGGCTGATCCGCTTTCTCTCTCAGCCCCAGTCTCCTGTCTTCTCCTTGTATCCCTCCATGCCCCGACCAATCAAGAACCTATCAACCTGTGCCTTAAATATACAAAAAGATTTGGCCGTCTGTGGCAACAAATTGCATGGATTCACTACTCTCTGGCTGAAGAAATTCCTCCTCACCTCCGTTCTAAATTGACATCCCTCTATTCTGAGGCTGTGTCCTCAGGTCCTAGACTCCCCCATCCTCCCTACATCCACTCTATCGAGGTCTTTCAACATTTGATAGGTTCCAGTGAGTTCACCCCTCAACCAGAGGCGATTGACTATTGATCACTTTCAATAAGCTCCTGAATTCAAAGTTCAAAGCCTGTTTATTATCAAAGTGCATCGACACCACCATGTACGATCCTGAGATTAATTCCCTTGCAGGCATTCACAGTAGAGCAGAGAATAAACTAGAACCAATGAAAAACTACACACAAAGACTGACAGACAACCAACGTGCAAATACAAAGATGATACTGAGAACACGAGTTGTAAAGTCTTTGGAAATGAATCCAGAGAGAAGTTTGCTTGTCCTCGAATGTAAAATTCATACATAAGGGGTCGAAAGGAGAATGGTCTAACTCTAATCGCACCACATCCTGTTTACTCATCTGGAGCGATTTGATTGCAGAGTTGTTGCTCTGCCTTGAGACTGTTTCTGTGAAAGAAGGAACGAGCAAAATTCTGCAGGTTCTGGAGATGTGAAATAAAGGAAACAAGATGTAGGTGGGGCTGCCGTCTTGGACCATGCTGTTTCTTTGACAATTGTTCCTGGGAGCTGGGTGGGGGGGGGGGGTAGAGGAGGCAATATTTCTCATTAAGTGGTCAGCTCCCAGTTCCAGTCTGGTCCAGGTAGGAGCAGCTAAATGGCCTAATTCAGCAACTTTGTCTTACAGGGCCAGTTATGCTGACAAAACTCTTCTTTCTCCTCATGAGAAAAAAATCCTCCTCCCAGACCTAGAATCCCATCTCATTTAACTTGTATTCATTTTTTCACATGTGCCCATCAACTCCCCTTCGAATGGGGCAATTTATAGTAACTGTTTAACCTACCCATTTGTCCCTGCAATCAGAGAGAACTGGAACACTGAGACCATAGGGCACAGTACTGAGCCTTCAGCTCACAGTCACCTCTGTCACTTTGGTTTTGCCTCTGACTCCTCCCTCTCCAAGTCCAGGTTGCAGAGAGTAGTCCACTCAGCGGTGAAATTCATTGGGTGTCAGCTCGTGAAACTCATCGCCAGAGCAGGAAAATTCACTGCTGACTCCACCCACACTAGCAGTCACCTATTCACCAAATTGCCATCAGGGAGACACTACAAGTCCATCACCATCAGGATGACACATCAGCTCTGAAGCTTCTTTCCTGTAGCTCTCCAATTTCTCAACAAAACTCACTCGGGTATAACACCCTCACTGTCCCTGCACAACATCCGTTAAGTGGTCTTCCCTGCTCTCCTGTTCTGTTGATAATTATTGCGTCTTCTCACATTCAAGTTTCATCATTGACGTTTGCACATGTGACCATTCCACTAACTGTTGATTGTTCATGGCTGTTTGAACTATTGAATTGTAAATTGTTGGTTGCTATTGTGCTGTCTGTAATGGTATTGTCCTGTGTTTTATGCTTGGTACCGAACCACAATCCTGGGATGTTTCACATATAGAATTGGCAATAAGGTGATTCCGATAATGTCGTGTCAAATTATATAAAGCTACTCTGCAATCAATCTAAAGGCCAATTTATACTTCTGCGTTGAATCTACGCCATAGGTACGGTGTAGCCACGTACCCTACAGGCCAATTTATACTTCTACCCTACGCCGTAGCCTGATGCGCACCTCCCCAAAAATGTAACTATGCGTCGCAGCGACACAGACCGCAACAACTGTGACTGGTCCACTTGGTAGCATCGCATTTCCTCCTGTCTGTAGGCATACTGTGTATACACTGATGCAAAATAAATGGTTGGAGACGAGGAACCAAATCATCAAATCTACCTGCCGACATCCAAAAATATTTGAAATGCATTTTCTTGTCCGTGTCTCTCAGTGGCCAGACAGGCACAGAAAATTCACCCTCCTTCTGCCTCAATCCATCCAGTGGTCGTACACTCCATCACTTCCGGCGTCTTCTCTCTTTTCTGCGTTGCAGTAATTTCAATAAAAGTAACCCTTGTTCAACATTTTGTTAGCTCCAACTCCAACATGATGTGCTCAGTTTCAGTCGCCATTATTTGAAGTTTACAAAGAAACTCGACGCGAGGAAACTTTACACAGTGCATACCCCACCGCCAACCAGCGTTTTGGCGGTGAATTGAAGAGCGATGCAGACACGCCAACGCACGGCGTAGAGCCTGCACAGAGGTATAAATCAGCCGTAACCCTTCCCTCCGACACAGCCCATAACTCTCCATTTTCCTTACATCCGCATGGGGAGGAAAGGATCGTCCTTCCTGGGACAATGTGCTCGTTCCGCACCCAAGGTCAGCCATCTGTCCCCAATCGCTGGAGCTCTGAGCAGGCGACACTCCTTGGGGTATTTGGTAATGCTCATTACAATTTCAGCAAAAGACAGTCCAATGGTATCAGAAAGATGTGCAGGTTGGGTTTAGTAAGCCGTGGGCACGCTATGTTGGCACTGGAGGCGTGGTGACACTTGTGTCAACATATCCTCATGTTGACACAGTTTGTTTTGGTGGATGTTTCGAAATACACATACGAAAAATAAAACTAATCTCGACTCACCTCATTCAGCTTCTGAACTGGATAAATCATTGTTTCCCGTGCAAACTGCATGCAATGCAAGAGTTCAAAGTTCATTTGCCACATTCTAAAATAAAACTATGTGGTGATTTGTTTCAGAAAGCTTCACTGTATGTACTACACGGTGAAGGGTGGAGATGAGTCAATGAGGTGTTCCTTCCCTCCACTAGCCTGTAGTCACCCTTTTCCTCTAAAGTCACACCTCACTCTCCCACTTTCCAAGGAATGAAGGCAAAACCTGGCCAAATGGGCCCTCTAACTCCAGATCTCCAGTCTTGACAACATAACTCATAACTCCCTCTGGCACTGCTTCAAGTTGCACAGTGGGGTGGAGATGTGTCTCTACTAAAGGAGGTGTAAGATGCTCCTTCCCTCCGCTAGCCAGCAGGTCACCCTCGGGCAAGGTGTAGCACCTGCTTAACCCCCTGATCAGGGTCAGGTGAAGCCATGGGAGCAGGTGGTGCAGATCACAAGTCCTGGCTATGTGACCACTGACACCAGGCAGACAATCTCTGAAGTGTATTGATAATGGCTGGAGTCACCCGTCTTGTAAAGACACTGCCCAGAAGGCAATGGCAAACAGCTCGTGTAGAAAAACTTGCCAAGAACAATCATGATCAAAGACCACGATCACCCGTGGCATACAACACGGCACATAATGATTTTGTGGTGCTAAATGGTTTGGTCACATATTTGACTGCAGAAGCTGAACGTGAGAAGGCAGAACCAGTGCATATCACAAAGCTTCCAAATTGGCTAACTCAGTGTTTCTGAGCAAACTCGTGAAATACTTGACCAAAAATTTACATGTTCAAACATGTAAAGTATTCAAAGTAAGTGCAAAATGAAGCTGATTACTTTCCCCTGCTGATTAATGCAAATATCTAATCAACAAATCACGTAGCAGCAACTCAATGCATAAAAGCATGCAGACATTGTCAGGGGTTCATTTGATTGGTGAAAGAGATATAGGGCTGGAGAAGGGGGACTCTATAAGAGGTTAGGAGTTCTCAAACTTCCAGTAATTTCTCCCCCCCCCCCCCCCAGCACCGTATCTCATTGCCCACCCTTCGCCTCAGTTTCATGCTCCTCCTCCCTTTACCTCTTACGTGGCCTCTGTCCACTCCTATTAGATTCTCCCTTCTCTTGCCCTGTTTCTCTTTCACCAATCGACTTCTCATCTCATTACTTCACCCCTCCTCCCGGTTTCACCTGTCACTGTGTGTTTTTCTCTCTCCCCTCCCCTCACCTTTTAAATCTACTCCTCAGCTTTTTCTCCCCCCACCAGTCCTGCCGAAGGGTTTCGGCTTGAAATGTCGACTGTACTCTTTTCCGTAGCCGCTACCTGGCCTGTTGAGTTCCTCCAGCATTTTGTGTGCGTGTTACTTGGATTTCTAGCATCTGCAGATTTTTCTGTTATCTGTTCTTTCCCTTGCTCTCTGCTTTGGTTCAATGGGAAACCATCTTTCATAAGTCAAAAGATTGGAGTTCAAGTGCAAACTCCTTGTACCCAAATTGACAGTTGGGTCACCTGTGTTTGCATGTCAGCCTTTGTACCAGTTCAGTGTTGTATCTATATTTAAACAGGACTTCATTGGTTCTGGAGCTCTTTGGGTACTGATAGGTGCTATGGAAATGCAGATAAAGACTGAAGTTAAGAATCTAACAATATATGGCACAGAATTCATGGAAAGAAAACTAGTGAAATCTGAGGCATGTTGGGAGGGGCAGATTGAACACATACAGCCACTCTCTCTCACGCTCTCTCCAAACATCCCACCCTGCAAAAACTCATTTCAGGGAGGGTAGCGCCCCAGCTCCCAGCAACCCCATATCCCCCCACCGGCCAACCTCCAAGAGTGTATGTAATACTTTATTTAGTGATTTTGTCTAATCTGTAAACCAAGTTGGGCATATGCAGAAAATGTGACATTAAAATATGTACTTGTATTATCATGGAGTCGTTTTTAATTCTATTACAACTTTAAGCAAGTCTACAGGGAGTTTGGCCTCATCACGTAGGACATCAACAGAGTAGCTCCTTAGCAGCGAGCCAGCCAGCTTAAATAACGTTAGTTATGCTAATGAACGAATGACACCTGTTAAACTCAGCTCAACATGCCTTTTACATTTTAACCCACCACGGGCAATAGAAAAATTACTGTTGCAAACAGTGCAGCTTATCTTTGAGGTCAACTGTAAAGCCCGCCCACAGAGAAAACTGATTGATCTCTTTGTGCTAAGTAAACCTATTAGGATGCTCCAACTCCCTCTCCCTCAAAAAAAATTGATTTCCGGGATATTGTATATAACTTGCAGGCGTCAGGGTACCGCTGTCAATACATGGGAGACTCCCGGAACTTCCGGGAGAGGTGGGATCTCTTCCCCCCCCCCCCCCCCCCCAACCTCGTGCTCTCACCATGAATGACATTTTGGCAAGAACAAGCCTTCAGCCGTACAATCCACTTCGTCTCCCGCCCACCGAACTCTGGAGGGCAGCACCGACGGGAGGCCCCCTGCCCCCAATCCAGCATGGACGCTGCGCCACGCCACCTCTAGCGTCCCTTTCCTGGGCGGCTGCAACGGGTGAGTCTGCAGCCTGAGGCCTAGTGCCCCCGCTACAACCGAGGCCACAAAGCTCACCCACGTCGATCTCACCAATAAATCGGTGAGTCGGAGTTGCTGCATTCTACATTACCAGGGTCCTGGCGGTCACAGGAAAACCATCCAAGACAGTCACCAGCTTATAGACTGCACACCGCCTTCACGCGCCGACACTGACGCCTTTCTGAGGCACACAGTTACACGGCCCGCACCATCCAACTTTACGAGTTATCCTGCTATCAAGCAACTCGCTGATGGGGTAGACCTGTAATTCCTGTGTCGGGGGGACCTGAAGTTCAGTGTCTTGTGATCATTAAAAAAAGACATTAATAAAAGACAAAAGCACCTTTGGTTGGCCCCAGAGAGGCCTCTGTGACTGACTGCTTCGCCATCTTCAGAATCAGAAAAACTGTTGAAACCTGGCGTTTTGAAGCAACAGTACAGTGTAAGAATTTTTTAAAGAAATGACTCAAGTTACATTACATGTGCTTATGGATTCGTTGACTGTTCAGAAACCTGGTGGCAGAGGGGAACAGGCAGTCCTAAAACACTGGCTGTGAGTTTTCGTGCTCCTGAAGGCAGTTGTGTGCTGGCTCCACAGCAGACCAAATTGAGGGCCTCCATTTTTCAGGACTGACCATGGTTATTGCATCCTTCCTGTCTGAGATACGCAGGCTAGGGCAGTACAATATGAAGAGCCAATTGTTGCCCATGCAGCAGGCTCCCCCTCTCTACGCAGCTGGTGAATCCAAAGGAACGGCAGAGACCGATACAGTGTTACAGGAGTTGCCAGTCAGCGTAGGACTGCCTTAGGGACTCCAACTCTGGATTTTTCTCTTGGGGTTTACTCCTGAAGCCTTCCTCATGAGTGGGTCTAGCCCCAAGGCAGCGGAGGTGTGGGATCAGAGTTTTCCTTCTCGATGAGCTGCCAACCGCGGCTGATGAGTCCCATCTGCCTGGAGCGACTGGTTTTAAGGTGTCAGTAACCCACCTTTGCCCCTTCTGCTGTCAGCAGAAACAGTTCCCTAAACCACATATGAAGGCCAGGAGCTGGACCTGGTTGTCAGAGGCCATTTGAGACATACACTGTATGGAGCATTTAATGCACAGAAAGATCTTGTCTCTACTGCCACTCCCCTGGCTAAGGCAACCACGACAGATTGTCTGACTTGATAATGCCCAGAAAATTTACTGACCCCCTCTACCTCTGATTTCTCTCCTCTCCCCCCCCCCCCATTAAGTACTTTGATAATAAATTCACTTGAACTTCTCTGTTCCAAGTCTCTGAATAATCAGTTGATGGGTGTCAGGCCCTTGTTGACTCTCGAATTGACTTACCCCTGCAACGTGTTAATATTTTGGGTTAATGTCTGAGAGCTAAGATGTAATCTCTGGGGCAAATTTCCTGTCTGAGGTCTGATAGCAAGCACGGCCTAGTGGCCAGCATGCCTGCATCATGTGAGTGCACTCCTCGGAGTGAACGGTGAAGCTGCAGTTCCTCAGGCTTCACAGCTCCCAAGTTGAGAGCGGACTCTGTGGTTGGGAGCGAACTCACAGTTGTGTTTAACACCCTGTGCACAAGGACACTTGCACAGGTGCAATGGAAAAAAAACTGCTTGCGGCAGTGTAGAGTCATAGAGCTCGACAACACAGAAACAGGCCCTTTGGCCCATCTAGACTGTGCTGAATTGTTGTTCTGCCTAGGCCAATCGACCCACGCCTCAACCGTAGCCTTCTCATCCATGTGCTTATCCAGATCTCTCTCGAACGTTGCAATGGAACTGAAATACACAAACCTCTCGTTCCTCTGAGTGAGATAGCGCCCCTTAAATATTTCACCTTTCACCCTTAACCCATGACCTCTAGTTGTAGTCTCACCCAAACTCAGTGCCAAAAGCCTGCTTGCATATAACCTATCCATATCCTCGTAATTTTGGATGCCTCTATCAAATCTCCCCTCACTCTATACACTCCAGGGTATAAAGTCCTAACCTTTTCAGCCTTCCCCTATAGCCCAAGTCCTGGCAACATCCTTGTAAATTTTCTGTGTACTCTTTCAATCTTAAGGTCATAAGAGACAGGAACAGAGTTAGGCCATTTGGCCCATCAAGTCTGCACCACCATTTCGTCATGGCTGATCCAATTTCCCTCGCAGCCCCAATCTCCTGCCTTCTCCCCCTAGCCATTCGTTCCCTGAGCAATCAGCTGATCGCAGACTGCTGCAACAGGCATTGTAGGAGAGTGGTGGTTAGCATCACAGTATGGGGGTGATTGATAAGTTCATGGCCTAAGGCAGAAGGAGCCAATTTTAGAAAACCTGGCACATTTATTTTTCGACATAGTCCCCTCCTACATGTACACACTTAGTCCAGCGGTCGTGGAGCATACGGATCCCTTCTTTGTCGAAGTGGTCCACAGCAGGGCTGATTGATGTTCGTGACCTGAGGTAGAAGGAGATGAGTTATTCACTTCAAACTTCCTGCATTTTCACTCAAAGACTTGAACTGCATGTGCATGTAACGAGAGTGTCTTGGACCTCCAGGTGGTCCACAGCAGGGCTGATTGAAGGAGATGAGTTATACAGATCTTGTTACATGTACGTGCAGTTCAACTCTGAGTGATTATGCAAAAAGTTTGAAGTTAATAACTCATCACCTTCTACCCTAGGCCACAAACTTATCAATCACCCCTGCTGTGGACCACTTCTGGAGTTCCAAGTCACCGATTTCTACAAAGAAGGGGTCCATATGTTCCACAGCCACTGGACTATGTGTGTAAATGTAGGAAAAATAAATATGTTTCTAAAATTGGCTCCTTCTACCTTGGGCCACGAAGTTATCAATCACCCCTCGTAACATAGTAGTTAGCACAACACTTTACCATGCCAGTGACCCAGGTTCAATTCCCGCCGCTGCCTGCAAGGAGTTTGTACGTTCTCCCCGTGACCGTGCAGATTTCCTCCCAGTGCTTCAGCTTCCTCCCACAGTCCAAAGACATACTGGTTGGTAGGATAATTGGCCATTGCAAATTATCCCGTGATTAGGCTGAGGTTAAATTGCTGAGCGCTGTGGCCCAGAGGGCCGGAAGACCGTACTCTGCTGTATCTTAATAACTGAATAAAATAAAAACCATTCATGAGCTCGAGGACTTGGGTTATATATTTTTTGTGTGACTATTGGTAATGTGTTTTGCCCCTTGGCCCGGGAGTAATGCTGTCTCGTCTGGCTGTGTTCATGGGCATTCAGGTATGGTTGAATAACTATTATACTTGAATTTTTACAAGAGAAACAATGGAACAGAAAGTCTGTTTTAGTGCAAAGTGATCAAGGTGATTATGGTGACTGGGTTTGCGCTGGCTGGTTCAAGAACTGAATGGCTGTATAGAGTGAAGTAGCTGTTCAGAAACCCAGAGTTGTGGGAACTGCAGGCTTCTATATCTCCCGCCGGACAGTAGCTGTGAGAAGGTGGCATTGCTTACCTGCTGGGGGTCTTTGATGGCGGACCCTGAGGGAAGACCTATAGAAAGTACTGATTGTGAGAAGGGCTCCACAGCAAAGAGTTGTCACCCATTAGGGGAAGAAATTAAGACAGGGGCATACACTCAGTGGCCACTTTATTAAGTATCTCCTGTACCTGTCCATGGACTTCTGCTGCTGTAGCCCATCCACTTCGTGTTATGCATTCAGAGAAGCTCTTCTGCACGCCACTGTTGTAACGTGTGGTCGTTTGAGTTGGTGTCAGCTTGAACCAGTCTGGCCATTCTCCTCTGACCTCTCTCATTAACAAGGCATTTCTGCCCACGCTGGACGTTCACTTCCATAGATGCTGCCTGACCGGTTGAGTTCCTCCAGCAGTTTTGTGTATTTCAGTTGTTTGCTGTTCGATGAATTGGGAAGTGTTATTACGATCAGACTATTGGCTTCCACTCAGTGCTATAAGGGCTGTGCAAACAAAAGGGTGAGAGATATAATCCTGGGTTCAGGGGCCTGATTTGACTTGTCCAAGGGAAATTACCATATAGAGTCATCTCTCGTCGAGTGTTTGAGTTAGTTGTAGGCGTGCGCACACACACAATGTTAGTCATCACCCTGAGGTTAGTCAGTTCCTCTCAGTGTCATGCATGCGGCTGAGAATTGACATGTTATCAGATGGGCTAGTCAGTTATTAGTCAATGGGGAGGTATTGCAGAGCGTCCTGTCATTGAACAACGGGCCCAATAATGACTCTGTAATTTCTGCTCAACTGCAGATTTTACAGCAGTAAATGGCATGCATTTGTACAGCAATGTTGTTTTTAAAAAAAACTTTGTATATCCTGTTAATCTTTCGGGCAAGGAGTTTCTTTTTGAAGTGTAGACGCAAGGGAAGTGGACACAACTGGAGCATAGTTTTCAAAAGAGCACAATGCAATAACGAGCAGATTGCCTATTTTAAAAACTCAAAGTTTCAGAGTAAACTTGTACAGATTACAACTCTGTGAGACCCGACCTCCCGTGGGCAGCCGTGAAACAAAGAAGCACGATAGAACCCGTTCAAGGAAACCTCAAACACCCACGGGTTAAAAAAAAGAACAAATTGCGCAAACAGCAAAATGCAAGTGAGCGCACAGAATCTCACACATCTAACCAGTAGCACTTGGTTTAGTTCAGTTCCGTAAAATGGAGGAGCAGAACTAGGCTATTTGGCCCGTCAAATTTGCTACGCCATTCCATTATTGACCTCAACCCCACTCACCTTTGACGCCCTGACTAATCAAGAACTTATCAATCTCTGCTTTAAGTATACCCTCTATAGCCGCCTGTGGCAATGAATTCCAGAGATTCACTACCCTCAGCTTAAAGAAATTCCCCAAAATAAATTCTTCCTCATTACTGTTGTAAATTGGCTTCCTTCTATTTTGAGGCGGTGCCCTCTGCTCCTAGACTTCCCCCCCCCCCCCCCCCCCCCCACCGCTATAGGAAACAGTTTCTCCATGTCCACTCTATCTTGGCCTTTCAATATTCGACAGGTTCCAGTGAGATATCCCCTTTCCCCATCCTTCTAAACTCCGCCGAGTACAGGCCCAGAGCCGACGTCATACCTTAACCCTTTCATTCCTGGAATTCTTGTGAACTTCCTCAGCCTCGCCAATGCTCCACACAGGGAATCAAAACTCCACACACTACTCCAAGTGGCAAAAGCACGGCAGCACCTCTACTTCCTTAGGAGTTTGCAGAGATTTGGCATGACATCTGAAACTTTGACAAACTTCTATAGACGTTCAGTGGAGAGTGTATTGACTGGCTGCATCACAGCCTGGTATGGAAACGCCAATGCTTTTGAATGGAAAATCCTACAAAAGGAAATGTATTTGGCCTAGTACATCACGGGTGAAGCCTTCCCACCAATTGACCATATCTGCAAGAAACCTGAAGAGCTTACAAGTAGGACAGATAAAGGGGATGTAGTGATGTTGTATATTCAAACTTTCAGAAGGCCTTTGACAAGGTGCCACACATGAGGCTGCTTACCAAGTTAAGAGCCCATGGTATTACAGGAAAGTTACTGGCATGGTTAGAGCATTGGCTGATTGGTAGGAGACAGTGAGTGGGAATAAAAGGATCCTTTTCTGGTTGGCTGCCGGTGACTGCGGTGACTAGTGGTGTTCCGCAGGGGTCGGTGTTGGGACCACTTCTTTTTATGCTGCGTATAAATGATTTAGTTGATGGAGTAGATAGCTTTGTTGCCAAGTTTGCAGATGAAATGAAGATTGGTGGGGGGGCAGGTAGTGTTGAGGAAACAGGTAGGATGCAGAAGGACTTAGATTAGGAGAATGGGCAAGAGAGTGACAAATGAAATACAATGTTGGAAAATGCAAGGTCATGCACTTTGGTAGCAGAAGTAAATGTGCAGACTATTTCCTAAATAGGGAGAAAATCCAGGAATCTGAAATGCAGAAAAACTTGGGAGTCCTTGTGTAGAACACCCTGAAGATTAACTTGCAGGTTGAGTCAGTGGTGAGGAAGGCAGATGCCATGTTAGCATTCATTTCAAGAGGTCTAGAATACAAGAGCAGGGATGAGATGCTGAGGCTTTACAAGGCACTGATGAGGCCTCACCTTGGGTTTTGTGAACAGTTTTGGGCCCCTCATCTTGGAAAAGATGTGCTGGCATTGGAGAGGGTCCAGAGGAGGTTCACAAGGATGATTCCAGGAATGAAAAGGTTATCATACAAGGAACATTTGATGGCTCTGGGTCTGTACTCACTGGAATTCAGAAGGATGATAGGGCACCTCGATGAAACCTTTCAAACATTGAAAGGCCTAGATAGAGTAGACGTGGAAAGGATGTTTCCCATGGTGGGAGAGTCTAAGACAAGAGGGCACAGCCTCAGGATAGGGGCGCACCGTTTCAAAACAGATGTGGAGAAATTTCTTTAGCCAAAGGGTGGGGAATTTGTTGCCACAGGCAGCTGTGGAGGTCAGTCTTTGGGTGTTTTTAAGGCAGAGATTGATAGGTTCTTGATTGGACGTGGCATCAAAGGTTACGGGGAGAAGGTCGGGAACTGGGGTTGAGCAGGAGATAGAAAAAAAGGATCAGCCATGATTGAGTGGCGGAGCAGACTTGATAGACCAGAAGGCCTAATTCTGCTCCTATGTCTTGTGGTCTTATGGTCTAAACACTTTCGTAGGAAAGCAGCATCCATTATCAGGGACCCTCACTACCCAGGAAATGTTAATTTTATACTGCTGCCATCAGGGCTCAGGACTTGCACCACCAAGTTCAAGAACAGTTACTACCCCTCAACCATCATGCTTTTGAACAAATGGCAATAACTACACTCACTTGCCCATCCATTGAGATGTTCCCACAACCAATGATCTCATTTTAAGGACTCTATCTCATGTTCTCATTATTGTTATTTATTGCATTTGCACAGTTTGTTGTCTTCTGCACTCTGGTTGATCTTTCATTGATCCTGTTATAGTTACTACTCTATAGATTTGCTGAGTATACCCACAGGAAAATGAAGGTCAGAGTTAAATGTCGTGTCATATGTTTGGTAAAATTTTACTTTGGCATTTTCAGCTTTCAAGTGCATTCTGACCAATGCCGTATAAAGCCTCAGATGTTGCTGGACCTGTTGCAAAGGAGAGTATAAATCTGAAGTCAGAGTTAATGTTTGTAGCCGATGATGTTTCATTCGTGCTTTTGCTTGATTGGTGTGTAAGCACGTGGGAGGTGGCTAGAGATGTGTGAAGAGTCCTTGGTCTTGGAATCATACCACATAGAAACTGAGCTTTCAGTCCAACAGCTTCATGTCGACCCAGATGCCCATCCAAGCTGGTCCCATTTGCCCGCCTTTGGCCCATACCCCTCTAACCCAGGGGTTACCAACCTGGGGTCCATGGACCACATACTTAATGGTATTGGTTCATGTCATAAAAAAAGTTGGGGTCCCCTTCTCTAAACCCTTCAAAGGTCAAAGTAAATTGTTTATCAGTACATGTATGACACCATATACAACCCTGAGATCCATTTCCTTGTGGGCATACTCAATAAATCAGCAGTATAGTAACCGAAATGGAATCAACGCAAAGATCAAGCCACTAGGGTGTTCAGCCAGTGTGCAGAAGACAACAAACTGCGCGAATACAGAAGGAAAGAAATAGTAATAATAAATAAGCAATAAATATTGAGAACATGAGAGGAAGAGACATGGAACCCTTCCTTCCTTTGTCCCTGTCCAACTGTGTTTCAAAAGCTGTTTTTGTACCTGCCTGAGCCACTTGTTCCACCAACTCATTTCATATGCAGACCACACTCCGGGTGGTGGGGGGGGGGGGGTGCGAAGATTTGCCGACAAGTTCCTATTAATTCCTTTCTCTCTCACTTTAAGCCATTGTTAGATTGACTTAGAGTTGGTTAAAGTCCTATACTGTTGTATGTTTTACGCCCTCATTGGTCTGGTTATTGAGTAGGGACATGAAGTTACATTTGTCCAAATGATTGGTGAGTCCACACTTGGAGCACCGTGTACAGTACTGGTCACCTTCCATATCAGACCGATGTGATTAAACGCAAAAGAGTTTGTTCCTTATGACGTGGGTGATCATGGTGCATGGATTGTTCTTGGCGGATTTTTCTACAGAAGTGGTTTGCCATTCCCTCATTCTGTCCTTACAAGACGGGTGACCCCAGTCATTATCAGTACTCTTTGGAGATGGTCTGTCTGGTGTCAGTGGTCATGTAACCAGGACCTGTGATCTGCATCACCCCTGCTCCCATGGCTTCACATGACCCTGATCGGGGTAAGGGGGGTGCTGGTGGCAAAGCAAGTGCCACACCTTGTCCAGGAAGGAAGGAACGCCTTACACCTCCTTTGGTAGAAACCTGTCTCTACTTTGCCACCCAACTTGAGTGTTGAAGGGACTTATGAGGACATTAACATAGGCCCTCCAGTCTTGGCAGAGGGCAAGGTTGGCTAGGCTCTGTCTTTATTCCTTGCAATGTGGAGAAGATAAGGAATGTTTACAATTATGAGAGGGTTCGATAAGGTAACGGTCTTTTGTTTAGGTGAGAAGCTGGGAGCTCAAGTAAAAGGTGGTAATGGCGCAGGACACTTTATCACATCATTCCCCTCTCCCCATCCATTCACCTTCCCCTTCATGGTCTCAACAGTCACTTGCCAGCTTGTACTCCTCCCTCTCCAACTCCCCTTGCTTCTCCTTAATCTGGCTTCTGTCCCCTTCCTTTCCATTTCTGAAGAAGGGCCTTGGCCCAAAACGTCGACTGTTCATTCATTTCCATAGATGCCGCCTGACCTGCTGAGCTCCTCCAGCATAGTGTGTGTGTTGCTCTGGATTTCCAGCATCTGCAGAGCATTTTGTGTTATTAAGCGTGTCACTTCTGACATTCTTGTGGTTGGTTTATATTTGGCTTAGGAAAGAGGGGGCAATGAATGTACAGGCCCAGCTTATCTGCACCGAAGGAATGTTGGCTTAGTTACCGAGCGTGGAGCCCAGTGCATTCTTTCCAATTGTCAGAGCCAGGGGAGTGACCAGCCCCGCAGTCCCTCCCATTTGTCAAGGATCTGGAGTGTTTGAGCACGTTATGTTTGACTTTACCAGAAAAGCCCTTGTTACGCAGGCACACTGATACCAACCGGTGCACAGCATTTTCCTGCATTGGTGGTGCCTTTGCTTGACTCTGACCAGTCTGGCTTGGGTTAAGGATATTGCTCAGGGGGGTGGTGGGGGAGGAAACAAGTATCAGTCATCTGAACAGATTCCTGGAGCCGTCTGAGGCTTAATTGCCTGGATTTTATCTTCTTGCCAATAACGTGCACCATCAATTTACAGGACAAATCACTCGGAGTCTGCGCTTTTTATTATGTGTTTGATGATGAAGAGGCCTCTGACGGTCAGGGTCGGCCGTGGATTTTGTGTCCTAGCTGTCTAGATACACATGCCCAAGCAGTAGGATTTGGAGAGCAAGCTGTTGCCCACGTACCGGTACGGTTTGGCACCAGCAGTGTCACAGGAGTGGTCAGTCAGCATTGAACTCAACGTGCAACTGCCTTAGGGGCTCCAGCTTACCCTCTGGATTTTCCCTTGGGGTTTACTCTCAATGCCCTCCCCCATGAGTGGGTATTGCTGCACAGCAACTGAGGTTTGAGATTAGGGTTTTCGTTGTAGGTGAGCTGCCAACCAAGGCTGATGAGCCCAACCTGCCTGAAGTGACAAGTTTTAAGATGTCAGTAACCCGGCTTTGCCCCTTTTCCTGTCAGTAGATGGGGTTTCGCCGGGCTTCGTGGCGAAGCCATGCGCGAAGGCCAGGAGCTGGAGTTGAAATGCGAGGCATTGGAAATGTTTCATTGCATATGTTTATTGTTATCTTAAATGTGCTGTATACTGCCCCATGTTGAGTATGTTTTACGCCTTGGTCCTGGAGGAACACTGTTTGTTTGGCTGTATTCATGTATGTTAGAATGATTCAAAGTGTGTGTGCGCAATATACAGCCCTGAGATTTGTCTTTCCCACAGACCGCTATGAAACAAAGAAAGCCCTAGAATCGTTCAAAGAAAAAGATCACCAACTTCCTCCCATTTGCAAAAAAAAAAAATCGCACAAATAGCAAAAATGAACAAAATGTGGGGGAGAAACACAAAATATAAAATAAAATATCAAAAGAGTCCAGGCATCTTCAGTTCAGATCAATTCATTTCAATCCAGCATTCATTATCTGCCGTGTGCCCTGATCCAAATGATAACTAAACCTGAATTCTAATTGTGTTGTCATTGGCGATATTGCTGCCTTGCGTTGGTCAGAAGGAAGGTTCTCCATTCTGAGCATGGGCGTGCTCTCACTTCTGCTATCAGGTGTTGGTTAAAGTTCAAAGTGAATTTATTATCAAAGTATGTACACGTCACCATCTATAAAATTCATTTTCTTGTATTTCACAGTAAATACAAAGAACTCAATGGAGTTGATGAAAAACTACACCCAGCAAAGTCAGACCAACCTCTAAAGTGCAAAAGGCAACAAACTGCAAATCATAAACAAGAGGTTCTGCAGATGCTGGAAATCCAGAGCAATGCACGCAAAATGCTGGAGGAACTCAGCAGCTCGGGCAGAATCTGTAGAAGATAGCAAGCAGTTGAAGTTTCAGACAGACACTTCATCAGGATTGCTGAAGAAGGGTCTCAGCCCAACATGTCAACTGTCTAATCTTTTCCACAGATGCTGCCTGACCCCCCCCCCCCACCCCAAATTCACCCAGCATTTTGTGTGGGTGCAAAGCAAAAGATATAGGAGCAGACTTAGGCCATTTGGCCCATTTCATCATGGCTGATCCATCTCCCTGTCAGCTCCAATCTCCTGCCTTCTCCCTGCGACCTTCCATGCCCTGACCAATCAGGAACCTCTGCCTTAAATATATCCAATGACTTGACCAAAGCAAAGGGAAAAAGTAATAATAAATAAATAAATAAGCAATAAAGATTGAGAACATGAGCTGAAGAGTCCTTGAAAATTGAGTCCATAGATTGGGAGATCATTTCAGTGATGAGTGAGTGAAGTTGTTCTCTCTGGTTCAACATTCTGAAGGCTGAGGGGTAATAATTGTTCCTAAACCTGGTGGTGTGGGACCAGAGGCTCTTGTACCTCCTTCCTGATGGCAGCTGTGCGAAGAAAGATGTACGTTGTAGATAAAGTCAATCACTACTGTCGCAATATTATCTCTTCACCCATTTTTAGAAAAGTGCTCTCTTTCCATGAAACACAAAATGTTGGAGGAACTCAGCAGGCCAGGTAGCTTCTGTGGTTTAAAAAAAGGTACGGTCAACATTTCGGGATGAAACCCTTCCTTCTTTTTTCCATTGATGCTGCCTGGCCTGCTGAGTTCCTCCAGCATCTTGTGTGTGTTGCCCAATTTCCAGCATCTGCAGATTCTCTCTTGTTTGTGTTTCTCAATCCATCATTTTCTGTGTCGGACATTCTTGGCTTCTGGAATTGATTTATTGTCACATATACTGAGATATAATGAAAACCTCCATGTTCGCTCTATCTCGGCCTTTCGATATTCAATAGGTTTCATTGATAGCCCCCTCATTCTTCCAAACTCCAGTAAGTGCAGGTCTAGTCACTAGCGTAAGTTGTGAGGAGTTTGACCTCCTGTCCTGTTTGTATCGGATGTTTTATCCCAGCTGCAAGAGCATTCATAGACTTGCCGTCTTAGCCAGATGGTTGTGGGTTCAGTCTGCCAAGGTTTCTAGACGGACATTTTGCCACGGGGCAGATGGACTGTTAATCCATGATCTGACCAGTGAGGAAGATTAAAGATCAGCCTTTTATTTGTCACAAGTACATTGAAACAGATGGTGAAATTAGTCATTTGTGTCAACGACTGTATGTTGGGGGCAGCCCACAAATATCGACAAACTTCCGGTGTAGAATAAAATGTAGAAGAGTGCAGTGCAGGTGGTTTAAATCTTAATGAGGTCGATGTGAGGCCGAGTCCGTTCCAGAGTCTGATAACAGTGGGCTGAAGCCGCCCCTGTGTCTGGTGCTACGTGAATGCCCGTGATGAGCTGGCTCTTTAATTATGTTGGCAGTGAGGAGTGCGGACAGAGACCGGTTGCTGTATTGCGCTGATCTGCCTCCACAACTCTGTAGTTTCACAGCAGTTGTTGTACCAAGTCGTCCAGGCAAAATACCTTCTATGGTGCATCATTAAAGTTGGTAAGAGTCGATGGGGACGTGCGGGCTGAATTTCTTCAACCTCCGGAGGTTGCAGAGGAGTTGTTGAGTTCTCTTGACGAGTGTGTTTGGACCAGGACAGGTTAGGGTGATGTTCGAACGTGAGGCTCTCAACCTCGTGTGCCCGGCTCATTCCCCACCCCCGCACCAACACCCCCCTTTTCTGAAGTCAGTCGCCAGTTCTTTGGTTGACTTTGAGTGAAAAGTTGTCTCCAATCTCTTTATCTCCTTTCCGTTACTCTGACGCACTGTGGTTTGAGGTGCGGCCCCCTTGTAGGCGGGGTCAGGGCAGAATCTAGCCTTGCAGTCACGAGTGGGCTGAGAGGACTGCCTTGTGTTCAGAATGATCGCGTTGGAGGTGTTGCTGCGCGTGTCTTTGCCGATTGCGGTCAGTCGGTCAGAAGATGAAGGATCCAGTTGCAGAGGGAGGCCCCGACTCCCCAGCTCTCAGAGGCTGCTGATGAGTTTGCTCAGAATGACAGTACTGAGGCAAGGGATTGCAGGCACGAAGCGGAGCACCAGAGTTAGCACAGGTGTGATGGGCCAAAGAGCCTATTTCTATAACTCAAGGCCAGGGGTTCCCAACCTTTATGCCATGGACCAATGTCTTGAAGCAAGGGGTCTGTAGACCCCAGGTTGGGAATGACAGCTCTATTACAACAGACCACTATTTTAATGTACAAGCTTTTAAACCAGGGACTCTTTCTTCCCGTTCCCTGTTAGGTCATCCCAAAATGTTCCTTTTCACAATTCTGGCAATCTCCCAGCTAGGTGAACGTGAAAAAGCAGAGAGGACGAAGGGAGGTCACTGCATCTGGAAGGGGGGTGGGGGGTGTTGGAGGATTCTGTAGAGATGCCAGCTGAAAGACAGCTCACGTCAGTGATTTGAATCCTGGCACACTCTCCCCCACCCAACTGCTCTTTGTTGGACCTTGACACTGCGTTTCACCCTGCCTCGGTGTGACCACGCCGTACGTTGTGCAGGAAGGGCGGACTGATTTTCCAAATGCTATGGATGGTGTGTTGGCTGCTGGCTCAGTCACTGCTGTATTCAGTCTGTGGACCAACAGGAGCAGAATTAGGCTGTTTGGCCCATCGAGTCTGCTCTGCCATTCCTTTATGGCTGATTTATTAACCCCCTCAATACCTCCCTGTAACCTTTGATGCCCTTATTAATCAAGAACCTATCAATCTCCACCTTAAATATACCCAATGACTTGGCCTCTGGAGCTGTCTGTGACAATGAATTCCACAGATTCACCACCCTCTGGCTAAAGAAGCCCCTCCTCATCTTTGTTCTAAATGGACGTCCCTCTATTCTGAGGCTGTGTCCTCTGGTCTTAGACTCGCCTACAATAGGAAACATCCTCTCCACATCCACACTATCTGTGTCCTCTGGTCCTAGACTCCCCCACTATAGGAAACATCCTCTCCACATCCACTCTATCTGTGTCCTCTGGTCCTAGACTCCCCCACTATAGGAAACATCCTCTCCACATCCACTCTATCAGTGTCCTCTGGTCCTAGACTCCCCCACTATAGGAAACATCCTCTCCACATCCACTCTCTCTGTGTTCTCTGGTCCTAGACTCCCCCACTATAGGAAACATCCTCTCCACATCCACTCTATCCAGGCCTTTCAATATTCGATGGGTTTCAATGAGACTCTCCCCCCCCCCCCATTCTCCTAAATTCCAGTGAGCACAGGCCCAAAGCCATCAAACGCGCTCAATACGATAATCCTTTCATTCCCAGGATCATTCTCGACAACCTCTTTGTCCCTCACCAACGCCAGCACATCCATCTGAATCAGGTTGCAGTGTCTTCGGGGCGATTGTGGGGCCTTTATAACTGGATCCACAGCTGAGTGTCAGAGCAGCTTCATGCAGATCAGTGCGACACTTAATGGACTCCGGTAGGTACATGGATGAAAAAGACGGAGGGTTACAGGTTATGTTGAAGGGAAGAGTTAGGTTGATCGTGGAGAAGGTTAATCAGGGGCTGGAGAGCCTGTATTCTGCTCAACCCTTCCCTGAAAGTGAGTTTACTGGGATGCGGGCTGTGAAGAAGAATTTTGGCACAGTGGCCTTCATAGGCAAGGATTATACAAGTTGGTGGGGTTATGGCGCACTGGACGCGGGTGTTACTGCACTTGGTGTATTGTGGAAACTCAGTATTCTTATAAACTTTAATATCATCAATATTGATAGAAACCTTGAAAGTATCCTGTGCCAAAATGAGGCCGCCCTTAGAAACACCTTATAATCCATCTGGGTGTACATCAATGTAGATTTCTTCTTCCACCAAACAAGTCTTCACTCCTCCTTCTGTTCCCCACTCTGACCCTTCACCTGTTTTACCTACCTACCACTTCCCCAGGTCCCCTCCTCCTTCCCTTTCTCCTATGGTCCACTCTCCTCTATCAGATTCCTTCCTCTCAGCCCTTAGTCTTTCCAACCCACCTGCCTTCACCTACCCTCCTTCCCCTCCCCCCTCCTAATTCTAGCAACTAATCCCCTTCCTTTCCAGTCGTGAAGAAGTGTCTTAGCCCTCAACATCGATAGTTTACTCATTTCCGTAGGTGCTGTGTGACCTGCTGAGTGTTTCCAGCATTTTGTGTGTGTTGCTGTGGAGTATCGTACTCAGTGTTGGTCACCATGCTAAAGGAAATGTATTAAACTGAAAAGTATACATAAGATTTCTGAAGATGTTGCCAGGACTTCAGGGATTGAGACTTCTGATAGACCTCCGACTTCGATGTTCAGTATTGATGCCGGGACTGTCGATGACTGGGCCGCAAACTCCTGATTTGCTGACTCCTGGACCTTGTGCCTCCTGCCTGCACAGACCTCCGGGAGGCTCACTGACCTGGGGGGACCTCCACCCCTTCATCATTGCTGGTCTTCATTCACATTCGAGTTGCTGCCACTGATTAGATGCTCACGTTAACGAGCAGGTGTACCTAATGAAGTGGCCACTGAGTGTATCTGCAGTGAAAGATGATCATTGACTGCGTGGGTATGAAAATATTTGTCTGGTAACTCACGGCCTTCTGAGCAGATTTCCCAGTGACTCATTGACTGAGAGGGTATGAACTCTTCAGTATATTTCGTCACATTCCCCCAGTTCAGCCTGGATTAGCGGACACGTCCTGCTCAATTCCGGCTGGATTGGAGGTGATACACGCACGCTGGCCAGGTCCGCCTGGATTGGAAATTGCGCGTGTGCGCGTGCAGCCCAGGTCCGCCTGGATTAGGGGACATGCCACAAGGAGAGGTTGGACAAACTTGGAGAGGGGCATCAACGTAGAGAGAGCATCTCGTAATGTCACAGATGTGTCTGTCCTACATTACCTCAAGATTCAGGAGTGCTTATTGCCGTCCCTTCACTCTGTTCATCGTGCGTCGTGTCGTATGACGTGGCCATCATGGTCTTTCAGTGACCATGATTGTTCTTGCAAATTTTTTGACCAAACTGCTTTGCCATTGGCTTCTTCTGGGCAGTGTCTTTACAAGACGGGTGACCCCAGCCATTATCAATACTCTTCAGAGATTGTCTGCCTGGCGTCAGCGGTCACATAACCAGGACTTGTGATCTGCACCGGCTGCTCATACGACCATCCACCACCTGCCCCCATGGGTTCACATCACCCTGATTGGGGGCTAAGCAGGTGCTACACCTTGCCCCAGGGTGACCTGCAGGCTAGCAGAGGGAAGGAGCACCTCACACCTCCTTTGGTAGAGACGCATCTCCACCCCACCACCCCAGTACACGATTGTAAAGGAGAACAAAGTGATTGTTACTCCAAATTTGATGCAGCATTAAAAAGCACAATAAAATAAATATAAAAGCCATCCTACTAAGCATGGTCTATGTTTGTGACAAGGAATTCTTCTGCACTGTACATACACTGATTGTATATAATGTGTGTAATGGTAATGGGTGTCTGTACTTATGATGGTAGGGGTGGGTTAGTGGGTGGAGGTGTTGGAGAAAGTGACTGTTTTTGAGTCTGGTGGTCCTGGTGTGGATGCTACGTGGGATCCTCCCTGATAGGAGTGGGACAGACAGTCCATGAGCAGGGTGGGTATGATCCTTCATGATGTCACTGGCCTTTTCCGGCACCTTTCCGTATGTACGTCCTTGATAGCGGGTAGGCAGGGGCTGGAGCTGGCATTAACCACTGCTCCCCTGCCCTTTGACCAGTTGAGAAGTGGGGGGTTGGGGGGACATCACAATATAAAACCAGGATAGGGGGGTACGGTAGCGTAGTCATCAGTGCAGGCGACCCAGGTTCAATTCCCACTGCTGTGTGTAAGGAGCTTGTGTATTTTCTCCTGTGACCGTGTGGGTTTCCTCACAGTGCTACTGTTTCCTCCCACAGTGTATCGTTAGTGGGCAATTGTAAATCGTCCTGTGATTAGGCTAGGGTTATATTGGGAGATTACTGGGCGGTGTGGCTCGAATGGCCAATTCTACACTGTATCTCAATCAATAAATACAATGAATTTCAAAATTTAGTTATTTATGTTTACATACATATTATGTGTATGTGTGTTTGTATAACTATGGGAGAAGCACTACTTGCAATTGCAACCTTACACACACTCACTCTCACTCTCCCCCTCTCCAGTACCAGCCGAGCTTGACCACACTGCGGCAGTACCACATCGCTCACCTGGTCTGCAGCATCAGGCAAGCTCGAGGCTTGAGGCCTAGTTCTTGCTACAATTGAGGCTACACAGCCCCCCACGTCAACTGTCCCTCCACTAGACAAGGGTAACAGGCCAGCAGCAACGTACATTATCACCGACCATCAGAGTCTTTGCGATTGCAAGTGAAATGTCCGAGATAATCTCCCACAGTTCTACTGCACCGACTCGGATGCTTCCGAGTCGTGGGCAGCCACACGGCCTGCAGGCAGGTCGGCTCCTCCGTACCCATACCGGCTCCCCGACACATTGGCAGGCTCCTCCAGTACCCTTCAACACCTCGTCCAGCTCTGCCACCAACACCAGTCCAGCTACTCTGACCAACGGGCAGCTCACTGACAGACAGCCCTGCACGACCCGATGCTCGTGGAGTAGGATTCTCTTTGGATCATAAAAAGCAAATTTTACAAAGAAAAGAGCACCTCTGGTTGTCCCCGAGAGGCCGCTGCGTTTGCACGCGCCACCATCTTCCCAGAAGTGCCAGCTGAATCTGACACCATTGTTAACCTCGAATGTTTTGTCTGCTGTTTGTGTGAGGCTGCCAGGCCTCCCGAGGAGCTCAGATTGGAAGATTTGACTTTCAAATCCCCTCGACTACCTGCACTATTCAGATTACCCTCACACTTCCTCATTGCAAGACACGTTTCCTACTTGAGAAGGCGTAAAGCCAAGCATAACCTCGTTTAAATAAAGGCATTCAGCTCTTGTTGCTGTAACCCCTTAGTTTCAGCTGCCATGTTGGAAACTGCTGAACTTATCAAGAAATCTTGCAATCTGTCTTTTTCAGAGTAACACAGCAGAGCTCAGCAGGTCAGGCTGCGTCTACGGAGAGGAATAAACAGTTGACATTTCAGGCCAGAATAAGAAGGTGTTGGATGAAGGGGGGGGGGGGGGGAATGGCAGATGATAAGATAGGACCAGGTGGAAGGAAATGTGAGTGAGTTGGGGAGGGGTCATGGTTAGAAGCTGGAAGGTGATTGGTGGAAGAGGTAAAGGGCTGAGGAAGGAGGAATCTGATAGGAGAGGAGAGTAGACCTTGGGAGAAAGGGTGAGAGTAGGGAACTCAGAAGGAGGTGAGGAGAAGGATGGGGGGTGGGGGGGGAGAGACACCAGAATAAGGACTGAGGGGAAAAAAAAAAGAGAAGGGGGAATGGGAAGAAATTACCAGAAGTTCTCCCCCACTCGCCCTTCTCTCTTTCTCCATTCCTCATTTTGGTTCCCCATTCTTTGCAACAACGCACAGTTAGAACGATTCGGACTGCCCTGCCTGAGAGGGCAGTGGAAGTTAAAACCAGAAGTGGATTTAACACCGCTGACACATGTCGTGAAACTTGTTGTTGAAAGCAACAGATCAGTGCAAGCCGTAAAAAGTACAAATTGTAATGAGAAATGCGTGTATATAAATTAAATCAAATAATTAGTGTGAAGAGAGAGCAAAAGCAGTGAGGTGGTGCTTACGGGTTGGTTCGCTGTCCCTTCAGTAATTTGATGGTGGGCAGCATGGTAATACGTTGGTAGATCATTGACTGTGTGTCTCCAGGCTCCTGAACTTCCTCCCTGATGGTAGTAACGAGAAGCGAGCATGTCTTGGGTGATTGGGGTCCTTATTGATGGATGCCGCCTTTTCTTGAAGGCAATGTCTTTTGAAGATGTCCCGGATACTGGGGTGGCTGGTGTCCGTGACGGTGCTGACTGGGTTTACAACCCTCTACAGCGGATATAATGGTGCGACTTTTTAATAAGAGTGTATGAAATACTTGAAATGTTTATGGTCAGCCCAGTGGCATCTCCCTCTGCCGTAAGGTTTGTTAACTCGAAAGGAAGCCACCTTCCTGTAGAGTCGTGATTACCTCAGGATGTTGCAGAGAGTTTCAGGAGGTCCCAGAGAGCTTGATGGACTACTTACAAGTGCCGTTGTTGTCGCTGTCCGGCGATGACAGGGAACCTGTCGCCCTGGGGCATTTCCGCTCTCTCGACCTCAGAAGTGGTACGAACAAGCGTCACGAGCTGGGGTCTTCCCTGGTTGCACTGGATGACCGTGACATCTTCTGTGTCCCGTCGTGCCCTTCGCTCTCCACGGAGCGTCGCAGAGCCGCCTTCCCGGCTGGTGGATCTCATCCGCCCACTCCACCAGAGCTGACGTCACGTGCCAGGGCAGGCACGTCCCCATCTCGCCCGGGATACGAGGCCGCTGGTTACCCTCAGCCGGTTTAGCCCCCTGTTGAAGCTGTGTACTGGGGTGTGGCTGCTGCCACGTGCAAACAACTACTTGGAGCCAAGGTGAGTGAGCTACCCCGGAATGGACACAACAAGCCCCCTCACCAGAGGCACTACCCCTCCCTGGAAATGCCCTGTTGCTGTGGTAAGATCAATAACACCCGTGATTAGCATACAAAATATTGCCACAAACAGCAACTAGATTTTATCTGAACATGAGCACTGCGTGCAGGTCTGGCCGTCCCATTAGAGGAAGGATGTTGAGGCCTGGGAAGGTGTGCAGTGAAGCTGTCTGCATTGGAGTGGCACTGTGCCGTAATGCTAGAGGTTCAGGGTTCAATTCCCGCCATTGTCTGTAAGGAGTTGGTCCATTCTCCCTGCAACTGCCTCCGGGTGCTCCGGTTTCTGCCTGCAGCTCAAACGTGTCCAGTTGGCGTTAGTGAGCGAGGGCGGGCTATGCAGGCGCCAGGAGCGTGGCGACGCTGGCAGGCTGCCCCCCCCACGGAATCATAAACGAGAGAAAAATCTGCAGATGCCGGAAATCCGAGGAACACACAAAAAATGCTGGGGGAACTCCGCAGGCAGCATCAACAGAAAAAAGTGAAGTCAACGTTTCGGGCTGAAACCCCTCGGCAGGATGCAGTTCCTCTAGCATTTTGTGTGTGCTGCCCAGCAGAATTTCATCTGAGGCAAATGACAGCATCACTCGATATTTCGATGTACATGTGACAGGAATGCTAACCTTCCGAGGACACGAGGGATTTACTTGGGCAGTTTTCTTTGGAGCATTGGCAGCTGCTGGGAGACCTGCCAGAGGAGTATAAGATTATTAGGGAGGCAGAGATAAGGTGGACGGCCAAACTTTTTTCCCCAGGATTGCAATATCAGCTTCTAAAGGACATGCATTTAAAGTGAGTGGTGAAGTTTTATTTTACACAGAGGGATTGTCATAGGATCAGTGTGACAGACAAAGTCACAGGGCAGGTGCAGCTGTGCTTATTGAAACATATAAGATTATTAAGGGATTGGACACGCTGGAGGCAGGAAGCATGTTCCCGCTGATGGGTGAGTCCAGAACTGGAGGCCACAGTTTAAGAATAAGGGGTAGGCCATTTAGAACAGAGATGTGGAAAAACTTTTTCACCCAGAGAGTGGTGGATATGTGGAATGCTCTGCCCGAGAAGGCAGTGGAGGCCAAGTCTCTGGATGCATTCGAGAGAGAGTTAGATAGAGCTCTTATAGATAGCGGGGTCAAGGGATATGGGGAGAGGGCAGGAACGGAGTACTGATCAGCCATTATCACAGTGAATGGTGGTGCTGGCTAGAAGGGCCGAATGGCCTACTCCTGCACCTACTGTCT